>NC_054473.1:9391211-9691211 GCF_017639515.1 Carcharodon carcharias
ATACAAGATTGAATATCTGTACTAAGCCGTCAGCACCAACGAAAAGCTATTTTGATATTGCATGGACGTAAACTGTGTAGTTCTTAAATCACTCAAAGCACATTTAGACAAGAGGTGGGAGCCCACTTTCAAGAGCTCCTCTCACACCATTTTGGCTTCAGACCTGTGACTGCAGCCTTGGTGGTGAGCCAGATTTAAAAAGATCCCAGGTAGTCCACTGGCATCCTCTTAAACATGATTTTCAATGTTAGCGGAGAACAGAATCCATCTGTTAGCCCTCTCCTAATATTAGACGCAAACAGGTATTTGAATGCTGACATGCAGGGTTAGCGTACGCAGAGCTCTGCTGTCTTAGGCAAAGACCAAGGCATGGCCAACAGTATAACTTAAGGCTGCTGACCATGCATTACACTCTAAAGTACCAGATACCATTACCCATCCTGCACCACAAAAAAAAACAAACTTGCATTTATACAATGCTTGCCATGACCACAGGATATCCTAAAGCATTTCACAGCCAATGAAGCACTTATCTAATTGTAGTTTCTGCTGTACTGTATGGAAACTCAGCAGCCAATTTGTGCACAGCAACATCCCACAAACAGAAATATGATGAAGACCAGACTTTTTTTGTTGTTGTAGTGATAATAGATGGTGTATTAAACATTGGCAGGACACCAGGAGAATTCAATTTTTTTTCGCATAATGCCATAGGATCTTTTATATACACCTGAGGGGGCAATCGGGTAGGGACCAGAGGGACAGTTCCATTGTCAAAGGTGTCATCCTTCAGGTGAGATGATAAACTGAGGCCCGTCTGTATGTTTCAGTGCTTCAAGTGAGCATTAAATATCCCAAGACATGTGAAGGACAAAATGTCTTCCTGATGTCTTGGTCAGCATCACTCCTTCCAACCAACAACACTGTCATAGAAACATAGAAACTAGGAGCAGGAGTCGCCCATTCAGCCCTTCGAGCCTGCTCCGCCATTCATTATGATCATGGCTGATCATTCAACTCAATAGCCTGCTCCCGCTTTCTCCCCATACGCATTGATCCCTTTCGCCCCAAGAGCTATATCTAACTCCTTCTTGAAAACATACAATGTTTTGGTCTCAACTACTTTCTGTGGTAACAAATTCCACAGGCTCACCACTCTCTGGGTGAAGGAATTTCTCCTCACCTCAGTCCTAAATGGTCCACCCCATATCCTCAGATGTGACCCCTGGTTCTGGACTCCCCCACCATCAGGAACACCCTTCCTGCATCTACCCTGTCTAGTCCTGTTAGAATTTTATAGGTTTCTATGAGATCCCCTCTCATTCTTCTGAACTCCAGCAAATATAATCCTAATCGACTCAATCTCTCCTCACATGTCAGTCCCGCCATCCCAGGAATCAGTCGGGTAAACCTTCACTGCACTCCCTCTATAGCAAGTACATCCTTCCTCAGATAAGGAGGCCAAAACTGCACACAATATTCCAGGTGTGATCTCACCAAGGCCCTGTACAATTGCAGCAAGACATCCCTGTTCCTGTACTCGAATCCTCTGGCAATGAAGGCCAACATACCATTTGCCTTCTTTACCGCCTGCTGCACCTGCATGCTTACGTTCAGCGACTGGAGTACAAGGACACCCAGGTCTCGTTGCACATTACCCTCTCTCAATTCATAGCCATCCAGATAATAATCTGCCTTCCTGTTTTTGCTACCAAAATGGATAACCTCACATTTATCCACATTACACTGCATCTGCCATGCACTTGCCCACTCACTCAGCTTGTCCAAATCACACTGAAGCATCTCTGCATCCTCCTCACCCTCCCACCCAGCTTTGTGTCATCTGCAAATTTGGAGATATTACATTTAATTCCCTCACCTAAATCATTAATATATATTGTGAATAACTGGGGTCCCAGCACCGATCCCTGCGGTACCCCATTAGTCACTGCCTGCCATTCGGAAAAAGACCCATTTATTCCTACTCTTTGTTTCCTGTCTACCAGCCAGCTTTCTATCCATCTCAATATGCTACCCCCAATCCCATGCGCTTTAATTTTACACGCCAATCTCTTATGTGGAACTTTGTCGAAAGCCTTCTGAAAGTCCAAATAAACCATATCCACTGGCTCCCCTCATCAACTCTACTAGTTACATCCTCGAAAAATTCCAGTAGATTTGTCAAGCATGATTTCCCTTTCACGAACCCATGCTGACTCTGTCCGATTCTGCCACTGTTTTCCATGTGCTCAGCTATTAAATCTTTTATAATGGACTCTAGAATTTTCCCCACTACCGACGTCAGGCTGACTGGCCTATAATTCCCTGTTTTCTCTCTGCTTAACTTTTTAAATAGTGGGGTTACATTAGCTACCCTCCAATCTGTAGGAACTGTTCCAAAGTCTATAAAATCTCAGAAGATGATCACCAATGCATCCACTATTTCTAGGACCACTTCCTTAAGTACTCTGGGATGTAGATTTTCAGGCCCCGGAGATTTATCGGCCTTCAATTCCATCAATTTCCCCAACACCATTTCCCTACTAATACCGATTTCTTTCAGATCCCCCCTCTCACTAAAGCCTGTGTCCCCCAACATTTCTGGTATGTTATTAGTGTCCTCCTTTGTGAAGACAGAACCAAAGTATGTATTTAGTTGGTCAGCCATTTCTTTGTTCCCCATTATAAATTACCCTGTTTCTGACTGTAAGGGACCTACATTTGTCTTCACCAATCTTTTTCTCTTCATGTACCTATAGAAACTTTTACAGTCAGTTTTTATGTTCCCTGCAAGCTTACTCTCATACTCTATTTTCTCCTCCTTAATCAATCCCTTGGTTCTCCTTTGCTGAATTCTAAACTGCTCCCAATCCTCAGGTCTATTGTTTTTGCTGGCCAATTTGTAAGCCTCTTCCTTGCATCTAATATTATCTCTAATTTCCCTTGTAAGCCATGGTTTGGCCACCTTTCCTGTTTTACTTTTGCACCAGACAGGAACAATTGTTGCAGTTCACCCATGCACTCTTTGAATGTTTGCCATTGCCTATCCACCGTCATCCCTTTAAGTAACGTTTCCCAATCTATCATTGCCAACTCGCACCTCATATCATTGTAGTTTCCTTCATTAAGATTCAGGACCCAAGTCTCAGAATCAACTACGTCACTCTCCATTCTGATGAAGAATTCTATCATATTATGGTCGCTCATCCCCAAGGGGCCTCGCACAACTAGATTGCCAATTGTTCCTTTCTCATTACACAATACCCAGTGAAGGATGGCCTGTTCTCTCGTTGGTTCCTCAATATACTGGTCCAGAAAAACATCCTGTATACATTCCAGGAATTCCTCCTCTACGGTATTGTTACTAATTTGATTTGCCCAATCTATATGCATATTAAAGTCACCCATAATTACAGATGTTCTTTTATTACATGCGTCTCTAATTTCCTGTTTATTGCCATTCCCAACATCACCACTACAGTTTCGGGGTCTATATACAACCCCCACTAATGTTTTTTGCCCCTTAGTGTTTCTCAGCTCTACCCATACAGATTCCACATCGTCAGAGCTAATAACTTTCCTCACTATTGCGTTAATTTCCTCTTTAACCAGTAATACAACTCCACTGCCTTTTCCTTTTTGTCTGTCCTTCCTAAATACTGAATCCCCCTGGACGTTCAGTTCCCATCCCTGGTCACCCTGCAGCCATGTCTCCGTAATCCCATCTATATCATGCCTATTTTAATCTATTTGCGCGATTAATTCATCCACTTTATTGCGAATGCTCCTCACGTTAAGGCACAAAGCCTTAAGGCTTGTCTTTTTAACATTACTTGTCCCGTTCCCACTATTTTTCACTGAGGCCCTGTTTGATACTTGCCCTTGATTTCTCTGACTATCACTCTTCTTATTCCGCTATCTGCTTTTGTTCTTGTCTTTGATTCCCCTTCCTCTGACTTCTTGCATAGGTTCCCATCACCCAGCGATTTTAATTTAAACCCTCCCCAACCACTTTAGTAAATGATCCCCCTAGTCAGTCCCGGTCCTGCCCAGGTGTAACCCGTCCAGTTTGTACTGGTCACACCTCCCCCAGAACCGGTCCCAATGCCCCAGGAATCTGAAACCCTCCCCTTCACACCATCTGTTCAGCCACGTATTCATCCGATATATCCTGCTATTTCTACTCTGACTGGCACGTGGCACTGGTAGAAACCTGAGATCACTACATTTGAGGTCCTACTTCCTAACTCCCTATATTCTGCTTTTAGGACCTCGTCCCTTTTTTTTAAACCTATGTCGTTTGTACCACAACCACTGGCTGTTCACCCTTCCCCTTCAGAATGTCCTCTAGCCACTCAGACATCCTTGTCCCTAGCACCAGGGAGGCAACATACCATCCTGGAGTCTTGTTTGCGGCCACAGAAATGCCTATCTATTCCCCTTATAATTGAATCCCCTATAACTATTGCATCCCACACTTTTTACTCCTCCTCTGTGCAGCTGAGCCAACCGCGGTGCAACAAATTTGGCTGTTGCTGCTTTCTCCTGAAAGGTCATTCACAGATGTTTATTGTCATTATTGACATTAACTGTCATTCACAGATGTTTGTGGAATTTTGCTGTGTACAAAATAGCTGTTGTTATACAGAGACAAATGCAACAATTTGCATTCATGTAGTGTCTTTAATGTAGTAATACAGCCCAATTTGGCACCAGACCACATAAGGCATTATTAAGGCAGAAGACCCAAAGCTTGGTCAATGAGGTAAATTTCAAGGGGCATCTTAAAGGAGAGAAAGGTTGGGGCAGAGAAGTTTAGGGAACGCATTCCAGAGCTTAGGCCCCAGGCAGCTGAAGGCATGGCCACCAATGGCACAGTGATTAAAATTCTCATGCGGCCAGAATAGGTTATGGAGGGATTTGAAAACAAGGATGAGAATTTCAAAATCAAAATGCTGCTTAACTGGGAGCCAATGTAGGCCAATGAGCACAGCAGGGATGAGTGAATTGGGCTTGGTTTGAATTAGGACACAGGCAGAGTTTTGAATTACCTGAAATTTAAGAAAGATAGAAAATGTGAGGTTACCCAGAAGTGCACTGGAATAATCAAATCTGGAAGAAAGAAAGAACATAAGAAAAGTGACAGGAGAAGATCATGGCTGATCTTCTGCCTCAACTCCAATTTCTGCCTGATCCCCATATCCCTTGATTCCATGCAAGATCAAAAATTTATCTATCCCAGCCTTGAACACACTCAACTGTAGAGCATCCACAATTCTCTGCGGCATAGCATTCTAAAGATTAACAACCCCCTGGAATGAAGAATTTTTTTCCTCATCTCAATCCTAAATGTTCAATCCCATTGTCCTGAAGCTGTGCTTCCACGTTCTAGATTTCCCAGGCAGGGGAAACAACCTCTCCTGTCAAGCCCCTTTGGAATCTTGTTTATTCAAAAGGGAATTGAATTGCTACTGAAAAGAGAGAAAGTGCAAGATTATGGGGATAAGGCAGGGGATTGGGTTTCGGCAGAATGCTCTTTCAGAGAGCCAATGCAGACTTAATGAGCCGAATGGTCTTCTTCTGCACTGTACAGATACTGTGATTTTAATGAAATCATCTCCCATTCTTCTAAACCCCAGGGAGTATAGGCCCAATTTACTCAGCCTTCTATCTTAGAACAAATCTCTCATCCCAAAAGCCAATCCCGTGAACCTTCGCTGTACTGCCTCAAAGGAAAATCTCTCTGTCCTTGGGTATGGAGAGGAAAACTGTGCACAATGCTCCAGCATGGATGAGGTTTTCAGCAGCAGAAGAGCAGGGGTGAAGTCAGGCAATGTTACGGAGGTGGAAATCAGTGACCTTAGAGATGAAATGGATACATGGTGAGAAGCTCATCTCGGAGTCAGATATGACATTGTTGCAAACAGTCTGACTCAACCTCAGGCAGTTGTCATGGAGAGGGATGGGGACCAAAGATAATTACTACGAACTTCCCAATATTTACCTGGAATATTTATAACAGTGACTTGTTGTATTCAAAGAGCTTTAAGATACTCGAGAGATGTAATAAAGTGTCATGAAGATGCAAATGTTTCTTCCAAGCATTTTTGTTAATCTTGAAGATTTTAACTCTTCCTCCGACTCACTTTCCTTTCTCCTGCCAGTGTATTCTGCATTAGTGTTATTCAGCATTCAGTACAATGCAACCCTTCCATCACAGAATTGGCCTGAGGAAAATTGCACAAGAACTATCATCCAAAGCTCGTCTTGTACCACAAACTTAGATCCAACTGATAGGCAAACAATGCCAATCATTAAATCTACCATGTTGCTACAGCTACTTATTTAATAAAGGTTTGTTTCAAGTTAACCATGACTTTGATATGGGGGTGCAATCTATGAATGTTGTCCATTTCCAAGCAGCCTGTGTCTCAGGTTGACTAGGTTTATTATCCCAGCTGGCACTGCCAATAAAGGATGTTCTGCAATGCAGCTATCACCATTTGGAAATTATTGTTGACATCATATACTTGCATTGTTCTGGTTTGTTATGTTCAAAATTTCATTTTGGCCATTACAAGAATCTTTAAATAAAAGAATCTTAAAATAGTTGCCTTGTCTGTGCTCAGTTAACCAATCTCAGCTGGGACAGGAGTAAGGACTATAAGACTGGTCCAAGCATCCCTGAACTAGATAACAGAAATTGGTCAGCTTCTGAATGCTATCCATCAACCCTTGAATGGTACTGAAATTGCACATGTGGTCAGGACAAAGTGAGGCTGAGTTTGAATCAGTTCTCTTCCTCCCACCATTGTCCATGTCACCAAGTCATGATCTAAAGTTATTTTGGAAGGTAGGCCACTAGGTATTGGAACCAAGCCCAAAGGAATTAAACCTCCATCAAGGAGTCAACATCTACAGGAAATGAGGGAAGAAAACAGGCACAAATAAGAGGTGCAAGAAAATCCTGGAGAAATGGAAGCAACGGGTCAAAATCTGCCAAGTCCAAGTTGAGTTGAAGATTTTGGAGACCAAAAGCATTTGGGATTTTGGGCAGGCAAGGTTGAAGTGTGCATAATGATAGGCTTGGGCACAGACAGTGAAACCCTATAATCTCCGGATAAGAAACAAATACAGTTTTCCAAGTCAGGATTCTAATAGCTAAAACCACAGCCAACCTGTGTAATAGGCATAGACGGATGTGAAGCCATGCCAGTTTCCCCCATTTTCTGCAGTGATTAATGTAATGCATACAGGAATCCAAAAAATACAATACGTTTTAGGTACCCAGCTGCCTTAAAAGGTGTCGCAATCTTATAACGAAAGGATGACTTGGTGGTTCAAGTTTCCTATTTAGCCTTTTCAACCCTTACTTGATGAATGGCAGAAGAATATAAATCTGGTTCTGGTAACAAACCACTGCAAGTAGGCGGGTGAAAAACAAGTCACTTCTTAGTACTAAGCTTTTACAGTGAATCTGTGCGACTGAATTAGTCACAAATAAGATACAGATGGTTAAAGTGCGATAGCTTTTCAGAGCTCTCAGGGATGCGGGTACTTCGCATTTGAAGCAGAAATTAAATAAGGACTTGCATTTAAAGGACTCAGGGAACTCTTGAACTTTTATTCTCCATTTGTTGCCAACAATTTGCTACAAAGAGAAACGGAACTCATTGTAGAGATGTGGCAATTATTCCCACAACTTTTGTACTTTTTAAAGAAATTAAAAGCATTCCACAGATGCACATTTTTGTTTTAAGCAGGCATGGTGAAGCTTCTACAATAGGTAAATTGGGAGAACTCATTACATGGTGTTCTGTTAAGCCACCTAGAACAGAAGGTCCCAGGTTTGGTCCCAGTCATTTCTGAGTTAGCTGATTACAGCCATTGCATGAGTGAAGAATATTGTACGAGACACCAGGGAGTACACCAAAAGGCAGACGGGTCAGTTTAGCATCTGAGCGAAGATGCTACCTCCAACAGTGCAGCTCTCCCTCAGTGTTGCATTTAAGGTGTCAGCCTGGAATGTATGCTCAAGTCTCTGGGGTGGAAATTGAAGCATTTGGCCTTGCAGACTGGGCTGCTGCAAAGATATCGAAGAGGAGGAGGGGAAGGTTGGGAGGTGGGGAAGAAAATCTAATAGTCGGCAAAAAGAAATGTAGAAAAACGTACTGCGCATGCTGTGCATTTGCAAATGACAATGGAATGCTTTAATCGTGGTCTGAGTTTGGAAGCGTTTCTACAGACCCACCACTCAGTCACCACCTCCCAAAAAAAGTTTTCAAGATTCCATTCAGAATATATGGTGAATAAAGTGTATTAAGGTCTTATAACTCAACTACTTGATTTTTTATACTGAATGCAATAAACAAAAAATATAGAATATATATGCACAGTAACCCCACAATGTAACCCTCTCTAATATACCACATCCTGACACAACAGTCATTGTTTGTGACTCCCTCACACATAAAGAAACCACTTAAAACATCCTCTGTGTAACACATTTTTGTATTGCTCCCAAAGATAGGGTTATGTAGCAGGACAGAGGCCCCAGTGTAGTTTGCAAGCAGCCAAGGAAATTCAGGACTCCAAAGGTTTGCATAAGCTATTTACAAATTCATACAAGGGAGGCAACAGGAAACAGGATTTCACATTAATCTATTTTAGCTGAACATAATTAATGGAATTGTTATTGGAAAGAAAGAGTGACCTCACTTGATGACTCGGTGGGTAAATGCACTGCCTGGTGCAACAGCAAGTCACACAGAGTAGAAGGTCAGCAGTGATTTAGTTAGTCAATCGAAGTGGAGAAGTAACAGATATTTAGTAACTAGTCTCAACACTCCTTGACCATCACTATCCAGTGAGCTTTGTTGGAAAGTGCATGTGTCTGTGTACGTGTATGTCTGCCTGTTTGCGTGTGTGGGGGGTCAGGATTGGTCTTGGCTGTGGTCTCCTCAGGTGGGGAAGAGGGAAAAGCATTGGTGGAAAATATTGCCTCCTTTTCCTGTGCTGTAGCCTTTTTTTTTGAGTAGGGAGGGATGCACCATCTAGTATAAATAACATTTAAAGCATAATTCACTATTTCACAGTCACTCCAAATCGGGCCATAAGAAATTAAAACAGACACAGCAGGATGACATAGGTTACCTTAATTATTAGTTAATCAATGATGTAACAGTAACACTATTATTACAAAAAGATCTTAAAGCACTGCAGGAAGTGCAAAAAAGATTTACAAGGATGATCCCAGAATGGAGTTGGTATAAAGATCAGGAAAGATTAAACAGGCTGCAGCACTTTTCTCTAGAAATGAGGAGACTGAGCAGCGCCCTGATAGAGGTCTTTAAAATGGTGAAGGAGTTTGATAATGCAGGCTTACAGAAAATGCTTCCATTTGTGGGGAGTTAGATCTCAGAGCTTTAAACATGAGATTATCATTAATAAATCCAATAGTGAATTCAAGAAAAACTCCTTCGCTCAGGAAGTGGTGAAAACGTGGAACTCACAACCACATGGAATAGTTGAGGTGAATAGTATAGAAGCATAGAGGTGAGTCTAGGAATGTACATAAGAGTGAAAGAAATAAAAGGATAAACTGATAAGATTGGATGAAATAAAGTGGGAGGAGCCTCATAACTTGCATGGATCAGTTCAGCCGAATGGCCTGTTTACATGCTGCAAAATTCAATGTAATGAAAAAAGAATGCAGGATTCCAGCAGCTATTTGCAAAACTTTGCATAAAATGTGCCATTTGGAATTTCTCATGCCACTTCTGAAGGAGAGAAATTGGGAGAACCAAGTTAAATTCATTGTTGGATTCATATTAATGGATTCCATTGGGTGTTAATATACTTGGGAGGTACGAGTCTCACACCAGTGCCTGTCCACTTTTGTGTGGTGCTGTTTGAGGAAGGAATAAAATCTAAACTGATACTCCCAGTGCCGGTTCTGATTGAGCACTGCACTCTCGATGGTGCCATCTTTGGGATGAGACAGTAAAACTGACAACCTGCATGCCTGCTCAGGCACTATTCGAAGAAAAACAGGGAACTTATACCTGGCCAATACTCAGCCAATTTTACAAAAACATATCATCTGGGTCACGATCACACAGCTGTTTTTGGGAGCTTGCTGTTCACAAATTGGCTGCCACATTTCCTATGTTACAACAGTTACTGTAAGGGGGTCAGTTAGCTGGACGGCTAGTTTGTAATGCAGAGTAACGCCAACAGCTCAGGTTCAATTCCTGTACTGGCTGAGTTCACCATGAAGGCCCCACCTTCTCAACCTCACCCCTCGCTTGAACTATAACCCTCAGGTTAACCTCACCACCAGATGTCTTTCTCTAATGAGAGCAGCCTATGGTCCTACGGGACTACGGCGACTTTCATTTCGTTTCACAGCAGTTACTACATTTTACCTTGGCTGCAAGCACTTTAGAATGCCCAGAGGTTGTGGAAGGCACTATATAAATGTAAGTTCCCCTTTTCTTGTTAAAGCAACAAGAGGCAGCAGACCAGTATTATTGTGCCAATGTCTGCATTGCCCTTTGCGTAAGGGCTGAGTTCTGCACACGTGTGCAGTGTTCCACTCAACAGCAATTTGATGCTGAGAGACAGCCGACAGGACCAACATCAAAAACCATGCAAACTTTTAAAATTTGTCTGCACTCCAGACAGAGGTTATACTGCAGCAAGTGTTAAGCCAAAGCTGTATGCACTGCAGTGTCCTTGGCTCTGCAGCGTTCATCAAAAGGAAAACCTTTTCTTGCATCAGTATAAACTAGCATAGATGGACAATTAGTTTTGGGTATATCTCAGAGCCCAAAACTCAGTTGAATGGGATTCCTGCCAGCTCTGGATCTCAGACACAAGGTCATTCCCATGGGTCAATTCATTATCCTTTCATCCATTAATCAGTTTTCAAACATAAAAAACATTTAGCAAAGAAAAATGCCTCTCATGAAAAACAAGAGCTTATTCATTCATAAAACATACAGTGTTTCTATAACTAGCTTCCTTCCTTCATTGTTGAATAGTTGACTGAATATAATTCTTTGATCGCCCCTGCACTCAAACAGAATGTTCCTTGGTTAACTTAAAGTGGGAAGGAGTGGGTGGAAGAGTTAAAACGTTTAACAATTAATGTATAGCTCAGTTTGAAGTTATTACTATTTCTGGTCTTCTGGTGATAGCAATGACTGCCTGGCAGTTGAGAGACAAAACCCAATTATAAGCAATGACCAGGTCTGAGAGCACAGAGATCATAAGCTCTTGCCAGTATGGCACACAAAAGCCCCAATGTCAAGGGCTAATTCAGGTGATCAAACTGCTTTCTTTTAGCGTGAATGTAAGACTTCCGGATAGGACTCTGATGTTGTGACTGAAAGACCTGAAGAGAGGAAACAATTACTGTCATTAGAATCATCACAGCAGTGTCTCCCCCCTCCCCGCCCCACCCCATCCCCCTCACTCCCCCTGCCCCCAAAAGTACGAGATTTTAATCTCAGACAGCAGACCCCGAATGGCCTGCAGGGGTCTGGTTTCAGACAAATTACACTGTGGGAAAACCGATGATAATATTAATCAGCAAGTGCAACTCTGAGAGCATTGTCTTCTGTCCGACAGGCAATGCTTGTACGACAATGAATCCTTCTTTGTTGTGCACACCACAGTACTTTGGATTTTTTTTAACCCCTCCTTCTTTTTAGGTATGCCGACTGACATCATCATTTGGCACGGCTGTTTTGGGAACAGTGGTTAAAATGAATTGCCCCCTTTCCACATCAATGAATGAAAAGTTAGCTCATACATTTTGTAAGTTTGAAGGAAGAATTAAGTAGACAAAAACCGCACTTGTCCATTTGAAAGCAGTCTCCTGTTGGACTTTGTAATAGTGCTCATCAATGGACCCACTGGTTTAAATGATATATAACAAAAGGGTTTTTTCCTTGCGTGTTGGGAATCACATTCCATGATTCCACTCATTTCACCATAAAATGGGTAAAACCAGGGAGTGTTATGATATATAAATAACATGGAAGGGTATGGTTATTCCCTCTAATCAGACTGACAGTAAGCTACATTCCATTTTATTACGTGGATTCCAGGATTTTTACCAGTGTTTTGGGAATCACAATGTGCAATTCCTTCCGATTTTTCACGAAAGACAAAAAAATGCATTTAAATGAAAGCAAATGTTGTCTCATTTAGAAAACCCAGGAGAACATTGAAAGAATAAGTGAAATAGTTCTGAAGAATGGCATTATCTTCCTAAACTTGATACTGGCTGACAACTGTGGTCCTTTGTTTCATAAATCTTCAAAATTGGAAACAGGATAGTTGTAGGTGTAGAGTTTCAAAATGCACTTGAAATTACTCATTAGTTAGTTTAAGCTTCAAATTTCCATTAAAACTCCTTTGCATAATCACAGATGCAAAATCTTCCATGAACCAACATAATCAGACAACGTATCAGAATAAAATTATTTCCCTGAATAAAATGTATTCTTTCTTGTATTTAAGAGCGGTAACTTGGTACAGTTTTATTAATACAGCTGAAAATTAGTTTATCAGCAAAAGTAAGCATTTTTAAAAAGGATGTTTAATCCTCCACCTGTGAGTAACTCATTTTTTAAAATCACCAAGTAGTTACACTAACTATGTAATTGTTTCACAAGCTAGTTTATTTGCAAATTAAATATTTTATGCTATGTAAAACCTTTCAAAAGCATATTGACTGGCGCCTATGCAATTAAGAAAATGAGCTGAATTTAAAGAGCCTTCCTGAACCAGCACAATCAGCAGAATCTTGCAATGTCGACCCAAGGCATGGCCAGTTTTGTGACTGGGATCTAATTCCAGTGAAAACTACACGTTTAAAAATCCGCCAATTGCTTCCACTGTTTCAACCAATTCTGCCCAGATAGGAACATAGGAGGAGTAGGCCATTCAGAACATCAAGCCTGCTCTGCCATTCAACACAATCATGGCTGATCATCCACTTCAATGCCTTTTTCCCCACACCATGCCCATATCCCTTTATGTCATTGGTGCTTAGAAATCTGTCAATCTCTGCTTTAAACATCCTCAATGACCGAGCTTCCCTTTCACAGTCCGCTAGGGTGCACAGTGCCACAGATTCACAACCTCCTGAGTAAAAAAAAAAAAATTCTCCTCATTTTGGTCCTAAGTGGCTTCTCCCTTTTTTGAAATTGTCTCCCCTGTTTCTAGACTCTCCAACCAGGGGAAACATCTTACCTGCATCTACCCTGTCTATTCCTTTAAGTATTTTGTAGGTTTCAATGAGATCACCTCTCATTCTTCAAAACTCTAGAGAATACAGGCCCAGTTTCCCTAACCCCTCTTCATAGCACAGTCCTGCCATCCCAGTAACAAGTCTGGTGAACCTTCACTCCACTCCCTCTATGGCAAGGTAAAGTAAGGGGACCAAAACTGCACACAGCACTCCAACTGCAGTCTAACCAAGGTTCTATACAATTGAAGCAAGACTTCACTACTCCTGTACTCAAATCCTCTTGCAATGAAGGCTAACATTCCATTAGCCTTCCTAATTGCTTGCTGCAACTGCACATTAGCTTTCGGTAACTTTTCTTCATTCATAGGATGTGGGCATTGCTGGTTAGACCAGCACGTATTGCACATTTCAAATTGCCTTTGACAAGGTGGTGGTGAGCTGCCTTCTGAACCGCTGCAGTCCCTGTGGGGTAGGTACGCCCACAGTGCTGTTGGGGAGAGAGTTCCAGGATTTTGACTCAGCGACAGTGAAGGAACGGCAATATATTTCCAAATCAGGATAGTGAGTGACTTGGAGGGGAATTTCCAGCTGGTGGTGTTCCCATTTGTCTGCTGCCCTTGTCCTTCTAGATGGTAGTAGTCATGGGTTTGGAAGGTGCTGTCTAAGGAGGCTCGGTGAGTTCCTGCACTGCAACTTGTAGATGGTACACACTGCTGCCAGAGTGCACCGGCGGTGGAGGGAGTGGGTGTTTGTGGATGTGGTGCCAATCAAATGGGCTGCTTTATTCTGGATAGGTCAAGCTTCTTGAGTGTTGCTGGAGCTGCACTCATCCAAGCAAGTAGAGAGTATTCCATCACACTCCTGACTTGTGCCTTGTAGGTGATAGACAGGCTTTGGTGAGTTAGGTGGTGAGTTACTTGCTGCAGGATTCCTAGCCTCTAATCTGCTCTTTATTGACAAGGGCACCCAGGTCCCTTTGTACATCGACATTTTCTAATCTCTTATTATTTAAGAGTTACTCTGCACATCTGGTCCTCCTATCAAAATGGATAACTCACATTTTTCCCACATTATATTCCATCTGCCATGTTCTTGCCCACTCACTAAATCTGTCCCAATCCTCTTGAAGCCACTTTGCATCTTCCTCACAACACATTCCCACCTAGCTTTGTGTCATCCATTAACTTGGAAATATTACATATGGTCCCCACTGTTATTAAGAACACAAACAAGTAGGAGCCTGGCCTGTTAATCTTTACCTTTAATTTTAAATTGTGAGGGAGGAATAATCATTCAGAAATCTCACTTTAATGTCAGCTTACAGGAGTTCCTGCATTGCAATTAATCCAAAACATTACAGTATATCTCCCCCCTCAAGCCCCTGTTGCCAACAGGGTTAACAGTCAACCAACTCTCAACTGTCAGTGCTCATGTCAATCAAACACATGGAGTCAAAACCACCTGTTGCTGGGTCAAAACCCTGGAACTCCCTCACTAACAGCACTGTGGGTGTACCTACACCACATGGACTGCATCAGTTCAAGGCAGCAGCTCACCACCACCTTCTCAAGGGCAATTAGGGATGGGCAATAAAAATGCTAGTCTAGCAGTGGCGCCCACATCCCTTTAAAAAGTAAAGAAAAATCCAAATTTGCTTTCATTCTCATTTTTCCCCTTCCAGCATCCAATGCCAGATCCTGCTAGCCTCTACCTCACTCTTCAGTGGAGCTACCTAGGTCCCTCAGTGGCTGTGGTTTTGTAAATTGCAATTGATCACCCCGCTTCCCTTCACTGTTGACATCACTGTTTTTGCCCATCCAATCACAGTCTACAACCTGTTGCTGCTGCAGAATGACTATATTGCAAAATATAATTCAATGCATCACACACACCTGACACATGGCTAGCGTGAGCTATGGCTAAATGTTTCCCTCGCTAGCCGTGATAAGAAACAAGAAACAGGAAACAGGAAAGGTTAGTGATAAGAGATAAGAAATAGGAAAGGTAAGAGGTCAATTGAGGGAATAGTTTGTAGGCTCCCTAACAGTGTTACACTGGAGGACAGAGTATATAGGAAGAAATAAATGGGGCGTGCAAGAAAGGTATTGCAATAATCATGGATGGCTTTAATCTACATGTAGATTGGACAAATCAGATTGGCAAAGGTAGACTGGAAAATGAGTTCAGAGATTGTATTCGGGGCACTTTCTTAGCGCAGCACGTTCCAACCAGAGAGCAGGCTATTCTAGACCTGGTAATAGGCAATGAGACAGGTTTAATCAATAACCCCATGGTAAAGGAGCCTTTAGCTGACAGTGATCATAACAGGATAGAATTTCACATTCAGTTTGAAGGGGAGAAGTGAGAGTCTAAAACTATTGTTATAAACCTAAATAAAGATAACTATTAGGATATGAAGGCAGAGCTGGCTGAAGTGAACTGGAAAACTAGGTTAAAAGGTAGGACAGCAGAGATACAGTGGCAGACTTTAAAAGATATATTTAATAACTCTCAGCAAAGATTTATCCCAATAAGAAAGACTTTTTGAGAAGGATGCATCATCCATGGTTAAATAAGAAGGTTAAAGAGAGTGTCAAATTGAAAGAAAGATTGTACAAATCTGCAAAGATTAGTGGTAGGTCAGAAGATTGGGCAGATTTTAAGAATTAGCAAAGAACTAAAAAATAAAGAGAGAGAAAATAGAGTTTGAGAGAAAGCTAGTTAGAAATATAAAAGTAGATCGTTGGAATTTCTACAAATATTTAAATAAGAAAAGAGTAACTAAAGTGAGCGTTGGTCCTCTAGAGAGAGTGCCTGGGAATTAATAGCAGAAAACAAGGAAATGGCAGAAGTATTGAACAAGTGTCTTGTATCTGTCTTCACTGTAGAAGACTTAGAAAACTTCCCAAAAGTACTTTGAAATCAGGAAGTTAAAGGGCTGGGAAGAACTTATCCCTGTCACCAGTGAAAACTACTAGACCTAAAGTTTGACAAGTCCTTAGGACCATATGATGTGCATCCTAGAATCTTAAATGAAGTGGCTGCAGAGATAGTAGAGGCATTGGTTATAATCTTTCAAAATTCCTTAGATCCTGGAAGGGTCCCAGCAGATTGGAACACCTTTATTCAAAAAGGGAGGAGACAGAAAGCAGGAAACTACAGGTCAGTTAGCCTAAAATCTGTCATAGGAAAATTGCTAGAATCTATTATTAAGGAGTTTATAGCAGGATATGTAGAAAATCATAATGGGATCAGGCAAAGTCAACATGGGTTTTGTAAAAGGGAAATTATGTTTAACTAACAAGAGTTTTTTTGAGGAAGTAACAAGCAATGTGGATAAAGGGGAACCTGTGGTTGCGGTGTACCTGGATTTCCAAAAGACACTGATAAGGTGCCACATCAAAAGTTACTTCACAAGATAAGAGTGCATAGTGTAGGGGTGACATATGAGCATGGATAAAGCTAACAGGAAGCAGAGAGCAGGGATAAATGGGTCATTTTCAGGCTGGCAAGCTGTAACTAGTGGAGTGCCACAGGGATCAGTGCTGGGGCCTCAACTATTTCCAATCTGTATCAATGACTTGGATGAAGGGACTGAATGTATGGTAGATAAATTTACTGATGACACCAAGATAGGTAGGAAAGTAAATTGTCAAGAGGTAGAGAGTCTGAAAAGGGATACAGATAGGTTATGTGAATGAGCAAAAATTTGGCAGATGGAGTATAATGTGCGAAAGTGGTAACTTGTCCACTTTGGCAGGAAGAACAGAAAGGCAGTACATTATTTAAATGGAGAAAGATTGCAGAACTTGAAGGTACAGAGGAATCTGGGTGTCCTGGTAAATGAGTCACAAAATGTTAGCGTGCATGTACAGCAAGTGATTAGGAAGGCAGATGGAATATGTTGGTGTTAGTTGCAAAAGGGAATGGAATATAAAAGTAGGGAAATTTTACTGCAGCCATACAGGGCCTTAGTGAGACCACATCTGGAATACTGTGCACAGTTTTGGTCTCCTTACTTGAAAAAGGATATAATTGCGTTTGGAGCAGTTCAAAGAAGGTTCGCCCAACTCATTCCTGGGATGAAGGGCTTATATTATGAAGAAAGGTTGGACAGGTTGGGCCTATACCCAATGAAGTTTAGAAGAATGAGAGGTGGTGATCTTATTGAAACATATTAGATCCTGAGGGGACCTGTTAGGGAGGATGTTTCTTCTTGTTGGGGAGGACACAGAGAGCTAGAGGACACAGTTTAAGGATAAGAAGTCTCCCTTTTAAGACAGAGATGAGGAGAAATTTTCTCTCTCAGAGAGTTATTAGTCTGTGGCATTCTCTTCCCCAGAAAGCAGTGAAGGCTGGGTCATTGAATTTATTCAGGGCTGAGTTAGATAGCCAAGGGAGACAAGGGTTGGGGTGGGGGGCAGATAGGAAAGTGGAGTTGAGACCACAACCAGATCAGCCATGATCTTATCAAAGACAGAAAAGGCTTGAAGGGCCAAATGGCCTACTCATGTTCCTGAATCCTTTGTTCCCAAGTATGTCTGTGAAATTTTACATTGTTTAATCAGCTCATAAAAGTTCCAGAATCATCGAATCCAATTCCATATCTTGCTATAACATAAACTGGACCCATGATCGCTGGATTACTAATCTAGCCCTGAAACCAGTTCACACTGCAAAAGCTGTCAAATTATCATGAAAGCCCAACGGGAGCATTGATGTCCTTCAGAAAAGGAAACATGCTACACCTTATCCAGTCTGACTTATACATGGCTCTAGTCTACACTATGTGGTTGACCCTTACTGCCACTCAGGAGTACAAACAATCGCTACTCAAGGTGCAGCTAAGAACTGGTAATAAATATGACCTTGCCAGCATTACCCATCTCCTGAGAACAGTTAAAAGTAAAAATCTACATTGTCTCATAAACCAAGAGAATTTGTGAAATATATTTTCAAAACATTATTGCTTGACTTTTTCAGAAAAGGAAAAATATGAATCACTTTTGTGAGGTAAGGATACCAAGCATTGCTGAACAAAGGCAGGTTGATGGAGTTACGACATAGATCCAACCATAATCTGTTTGAATGGTGGAACATTCAATATTGCTAACGCATCGGTCAAACAACAAACTCAAGAGCTAACATTTTTAAAGCTTCAGAAAATGCAACAAATAGAGCAGTTAATTTATCTGCAGTGCTGAGATTGCCTATAGCCCATTTCAGGTCATATTTCATGTAGAGTATTTTGTAAATCTCAAGTTTACAATGCAGAAAGTTCTTAAAGCAACAAAAATATCATAGAATTCTTAAACTAACAGATCATTGTCTCATATATGAAAAGATATTCAATAGCGATTTCAAGAGGAAGTGGATTAAAAAAAAAGGATGTGCATTTCTCTTTATTATTTCCTCAAAATATTTCAAAGCACTTTGCACCATTAATTATTTCTGCAGTGCAGTGACTATTATGTAGATAAATGAAATAAGTATTCCGTGTTAGCAACATGCTACAAACAGCAGGACAAATGAGTAATTACATTGTTTTTGGTGTTTTCAGTTATGGAAGGAATATTGTCCACGTGTGCCTGGAGAACATTCTGCTCCTTTTCAAATAGTGGTAAGGGATTTTTAATATCCACTTGACCAGGCAAGATCTTTATTTTACACCCCTCCCAAAGGATGAGATATCAAGGGAGTCCAATAGCTCTTCAGGACATTTCTTATTCACACAATAACACGCTGCAAGTCTTCACATCAGACTCTGTTTCAGTTTGTACAGCAACTGGCAAAATATTGTGATTTGATTTGCAAAGCACTCTTAGGTTCCCCTGCCCACCTTTGCAAATGGGGCCTTAACCAGAAGAGTAACCCAAAGCCCATTTTAAAAGGTTGTTTCATTCCTCACCCTTTTGAGGGGTGGTTTAGGTATAGAATAACAGCTACCCTGAAGTGAGCTACAAGAGGCAGCTGTAGGAAAATCTCTATTGGTCAAGAAGAAATCCATGAGCTCTTTATATTGTTGCTGTTAGAGGTGAAGGGAGGGGGTTTAAGGAGGTAACTGATCATTGAATAAATGGATTACTTTTTATCCCAGGGTGATGCTGGAACAGAAAGGGTGGGTTTAGCTAAGGGAAGAAAACAAAACAGTGCTTGACCTGGTCCAGCCAAATTTTGTGACGGATGGCCGAATCAGTTTTGTACGCTCCACTACCATGACCATTAGATTTTATTATTAGGTAAGGATATCCACGGATATGGAAAAAAGACAGGCAAACGGAGTTGAGGGTTCAGACCAGCCATGATGGAACTAAGGAGATACTCCTGTTCCTATTTTCTCAGTCCTTTTTAAAATTCTTTCACAGGGTGTGGGCATCACTGGCTAGGCCAGCATTCGCTGCCTACCCCTATTTGTCCTTCAGAAGGTGGTGTTGAGCCATTTTTCTGAACTACCTCAGTTCATCTAGTGGAGGTACACCCACAGCGCTGTTAGAGGGTTCCAGGATTTTGACACAGCAACAGTAAAGGAACGGTGATATGTTTCCAAGTCAGGATGGTGTGGGGCTTGGAGGGGAACTTGCAGGTGGTGTTCCCATGCATTTGCTGTCCTTGTCCTTCTTAAGTGGTAGAGGTTATGGGTTCGCAAGGTGCTGTGGAAGGAGATTTGGCGAGTTGCTACAGTACATCTTGTAGAAGGTACACACTGCTGCCACGCAAAAATTTCCTAGTTTCTGATACAGGATCTCTCACAGTAATACTCCCAGTGAATTACAACATTGATTCAGTAAACATTATATTTAGAAATCGATGAGAGACTGGAAGTGACAAGAAGACCTGGGATTTGATGAGAAATTTATAAATGGAGTGCAGAGCAATAGCAACGTAAACATATGAATTTTCTGACTGTTTCCCAAAAATTTTAAGCCAATTCATCAGATTTTGTCTGCCAGATTATGGATATACTTAAAATGTTATCAGCGCTATATGAAAGAGAATTATATTTTACAGAAAGTGGCTTGAAATTGGTTGCAGAACTTTTCCAACCTAGGATATTTAAGAGATTAAGTTGCAAATGAAAATATGTATTCAAAAGTGTTCATTAAATATCTGAAAGCTTAGGAACAACATAGAGGCCATTCATGTCTGTGCCTGCTCTTAGAAGCACTATGCAATTAGAGTATAAGAATGGGATTTTCACCATTGCACTTAAATTCTTTTCCTTTCCAAGTATTAGTCAAATTAAAAAGTTATTAATTTAGACTGCGGGAGAAGGCCAAAGTGAGTTGCTGATGATGCTGCACTGGCATCCCATACTGAAGGTCATTTACAACAGCTTATAGATCGTCTCCCGGGCCAAGACGTAGAAACTACATCTGCCTTCAACATCGACAAACTCACTCTGGAGATCGTCGACAACTTCACATACCATGGATCTACAATTACCAGTAACCTGTCCCTTGATGCCAAAATCAGCATTAGGATTGCCAAGGCTGCAGCTGTTATGTCAAAGTTGAGAAATCAAGTGAGGACCAACAGCAAACTAACCGAAAATCCAAAGCACTGTGTGTACCAGGCTCACGTTCTCAACACCCTCCTCTACAGTAGCAAAACATGGATAACTTAGGCAAGCCAAGAAAAGTAGCTGAGCAGTTGCAACCTCCACTGCCTCAGGCAAATAATGGGCATCACCTGGCAGGACAGAGTGCTGATTATGGAAGTGCACCACCATGTAGGGATCCCTAGCATGTCTGCTCTCTTGAATCAGTGACAACTCTAATGGCTGGGTCATGTGAGCTGAATGGATGACACCTGCATCCCCAGAGACATGCTCTGCAGCATGAGACCAACGCTTACCTGCATCTGCAATACAAGGACGTCTGTAAACGAGACTTCAAGTTGACTGGGATTGGAGTCAATGCATGGGAAGTCCTTGCTGCTGACTTGAGTGCCTGAAGGCAAGTAGTTAGGAAGGGCATGGAAAAAGCAGAAAACAAAAGAAATGGCCAGATCAAGGAAAAGAGAACCCACCAGAAGGAAAAAACATCACTCCACCTCAGGCCAACACCGTTCACCTGTGCCAGCTGCAGAAGGGGCTGCCACTTGCAAATCCACCTCAATAGCCACAACAGACGATGTCCAATCCAGAAGTGATAGATACATCAGGTCACCGCATCCCAAGACGGATGGATGCCAAAATTGTGTAAAATATTTCTGCTTCCACCAGTCTTTTGGGCAGTGCATTTCAGATATATTAACCACTGCATAAAAAAAAACTTGTCATCTCCCCTCTGGTTCTTTTGCCAATTATCTTAAATCTGTGTCCTCTTGTTACTGACACTTCTGCCAGTGGAAGCAGTCGCTCTCCATGTACTCTATCAAAACACTTCAATTTCTTAACATCTCTGTTAAATCGTCATTTAACCTTCTCTGCCCAAAGGAGAACAATCTCAAGTACTATAGTCTCTCTGCATAACTCAAGTCCCTCATCCTTCGTAGAATTCTTCTGACAAATCTCTGCATTTCTCCAAGACTTTGACATCCTTCCTGCAATGTGGTGCCCAGAATTGGATATAACATTCCATCAGAGGCCGAACATGTGATTTATAAGGGTTAAGTATACCATCCTTGTTTTTGTCTCCCATGCCTCTATTTGTAAAGCCAAGGACCCCTTATGCTCTTTTTTCAAAAACCACTTTACGAACATTCTTCTACCTTCTCCACTCCCTTTACAAGCTGCTCCAGATCCAGCCTCTGGCAACAAGTACAACTGCCTTCTTGGGTAGCATTGATCAGGATGATCTGGAGGATGGCCCAGTCACAGAGGGTCGCGCACTCACTCCAAACAAACCAGGAAAAGTTGTCAGTTGTCTGGATTTAACTCTTAAGATTAATGTGTTGAAAAGGGCATGCTGCTGTTGATAGTTACTTCCTCTCATCACAATGGCCTTCATATAGTCTCTGTCTGGAGGTGAAACCTCTTCATTTTGGTGCACTGTGCTTTCTGTGGTAAGGCAGTTGTGCAAATACCAGTGGACTTTTAGTGGTGTACTAATTGTTAATCAACACTGTAGAATGACAAGAAATAATAGGATCCCTCAATTCTCAAAACAATTCTGTTGCACTGAACAACAGTTAAGAAGTGAATCTCCTCTGATGACTTATGTAAAAGCACTGTAATATTGGTAACGAATCATATCTGGAAGGACTGTTTTCCAAATCTTAGTCTGTACCAAGTTAACCAATCTTACTGAGAAGCTGGTAGGAGCATTAGAATAGGTTCCAATACCCCTAGGCAAAAGAACCGAGTGACAAGTGTTTCCCTGAGATCCATGATGAAAGTAGCTGTGTACAGATTTTGGGAAAAGAATGGGGATCGGGTTTAACTGTCGAATATTGAATAGGCCTCAAAGTAATTTCTACACACACACGATCAAAGGCTAATTTGGCTAAAGTACTGGTTGGCTGCTAACCTTTAGCAGCTGTAGCAAAGAGTCAGAGAGAGAGAGAGAGGAAAAAGAGAGAGAGAGAGAGAGGGAGGGGGCAGGAAAAAAGAAGGGGGAAAAAAAACTAGTCACTTGTGTAAAATGCAGCAGAATACACATGATTTTTACTTTCAGCTTCTTTACCTTGTATCCCTCAATTGGTCTCTCCCATCTAGGTTTCCAATTTGTAGCCTCGCTTGTTTTTATTCTTTCATGGGATTAGAGTGTCGTTGGAAAGGCAAGCATTTGTTGCCCATCCCTAATTGCCCTTGAACTGAGTGGCTTGCTGGGCCATTTCAGAGGGCAGTTAAGAGTCAACCAGTTTGCTGTGGGTCTGGAGTCATGTCTAGGCCTGACCAGGTAAGGACAACAGATTTCCTTCCCTAAAGGAAAGTGAACCAGATGGGGTTTTTGTTACAACAATCGATGATAGTTTCATGGAGACCATTACTGATACTAGTTTAATATTCCAGGTTTATTAATTGAGCTCAAATTCTACCAGCTGCCGTGGTGGGATTTAAACCCATGTTCCCACAGCATTAGCCGGCGTCTCTGGATTACTAGTCAAATGACATTACTGCTACACCACCATCTCCTAGCACTTCATGTCATATTAGGTTTCTGCTCATCTTCACAAGGTTGCTGCTCCTACCCTTGCCACCTCTCTCCATTTCTCCCTACGCTTTTCTCCTATTGAGGGTGAAAAAAAATCCTGCTGGCCTTAAAGCTGTTTATTCTGAACGGCTGCCTGTTAAGATTCACCCACAAGACACGGGATACTAAGGACACACCATTAGCCTGCAGCGATCTATTGCTGACTCTCCAAAAGCTCCTTCTTGAACTGTTCACTTTAGTCCAGTTCTCATCTGTGTTATTCATTAGCATAAAACAGAAAATAGATGAAACGGGCAAGGCAAAAAAACATAGGCTAAGAAACTCAACAGTGTGGGGGAGGGCATGCTTTTAAATCTAACAAAAGGGATCAGAGAAAGGAGTAGACAAATGAAGACTGCTGTAAAAACAAAACATAAAATGCACATTCAGGGAAATTGTAAGACATATAAAGGGAAATATTAAATAAATAGGAAACAACCAGAGGGGGAAAAAAATCCAACAGGAAATAAGAGGAAGTGTGTCGGAAGATCCTACAGCCTGCTTTCATTAGAATCAGCTGTTCTTTTACAGGTTTAATTACAGTAGGCTCCCTTCATACTGTAAGGCTGTCTGATTTTTTTCTAATAATATATGGACACTTAAATGCTTAAAAGTAAACCCTTCTTCACCATTTATTCCTGCGTTCCCCCAATGATAACTTGCAAAATGTTGCTTATATTTTAAACAAACAGCAGCAACAATTTATTTCAAAGCACTGCCGAATTGAGCTTCGGAAGGACGAGCACTAAGCAGATACCAGAATCTTCCCCACAGGGAAGGAATAAGAATCAAACACAGTGGCAACCTGGACTCCTCTCACAGCGGCTGGTTCCAGAGTTACATTGATGAAGTCTTGGAAGCAGGCCGCCCTCCTACCCATGGATGACGCACAAAAGGAGGCAAACTACAAGACTCCATCTTTAAAGTATTCAGCCTCGAGGAAAACTGCAGCCAGCTCCTGATGGCTTAGCAGATAAGTCCTTGGTGTGGCACTGAGCCATAGAGATCTGGAATGTCCTGGAGTCGACTCACAGCCTGTGTTCAGTTCATTCATTTCAGCAGGCCTGGCAAGAGAGGCCATACGATTAACCTGAACACTACTGAGCTAGGAAGAGGGTAAAAGTCAGTGGGATTCTTACTCCTGTGCATCAATTATTCCTACAATGTATGAATGCACAAATGTTTAAATCCCTCCATTGCCTCACCCCCATCCTACCTCTTTAACTTCCTCCAGCCCTTGAATTCTTGGAGATTGCTGCTCTCCTCCAATGCTAGCCTCTTGTCCATCTGCTACTTCCGTCTCCCCCAACATTGACCAGACCTTAAATTCTGGAATATCCTCCCAAAACCTCCTCGCATCTCCCTCTTCATCAAAACCTCTCTCTTTGACCAAGCTTTTAGTCATCTGCCCTAATGTCTCCTTCCTTGGCTTGATGTCAATTATTTTTGTAAGATTACATTCCTGAGAAGCGCCTTGGGACACTTTACTACATTAGAGATGCTGTACAAATGCAAGTTGGTGTTGTCGAGACAGAGAGATTATTGAGTGAAGACACAAATCGGGCACATTGCTCCCCATTGTTGAAAAGCCTGCCAACATTCACTGACTAGATTCATAGAATAAGCACAGCCAGGTGGGCAAGATATGGAAGCTCCCAGACACCAAGAGTGGAGAGGAAAATAAAGAAAAATTCCAGCCAGCACACACAACTCTTTAATTAATGATTAGCATGTGCCGTTCCCCAGCTAATGGAGGCCATTTAAACTTTTTCATTTATAAGGCAGACTTTCTATTTCTAATTTTCTTTGTATCCCTCCCAAAGATAATAGTCTAAAGGGAGTATCCTCTGAATTCATTAACATGACCACAATAGGGACCATCACTTGACTATTTACCTCAGTACTGCAGATTTATCTCTAACCTCTATCCTCTAACAACTACTGCCATCTGGTGTACAACAGAAAATGAGTAGAACTCATTCAGGGAATCCAGGTCAATTCTCAAGCTGCACAAACTGGCAGCCCCAACAACCATTAACTCCCCGTAGTTTTGATTTTCAAATACAGATTGGAACATGATTGGAGACAGCACATTTGCATTCAAACGGAACTCTGCTCAATGCATTGCAGAAATGTTATTAGATCTGTTCTACTAAGATGGCAAGAGCATCATTTTTAAACACAAACATTCCAAAGATCTCACATTTATAAAGTTCTCCATGACGTCAGAGCATCTCAAAGTGCTTTGAAGCTAATGAGGTACATTTGAACTGTAATCATTTCAGAATATAATCAAAGACAGCAACCAATTTGCAGACTTTAAGGTCCCAAAAATAGCAATAAGATCATAAGAACATAAGAAATTCATCCCCTCGAGCCTGCTTCACCATTCAATAAGATCCTGGCTGATCTGATTGTGTCATTAGCTCCACTTTCCAGTTTGCCCCCATAATCCTTAACTCCCCTGTAGATCAAAATCTGTCTAACAATGAAATATAAGGTCAGATAATTAATTTTTGGTAACTTTGGTTAAGAAAATTAATGATGGCCTGGGCAACTTCTTCAAGTAGTGCAATAGGATCTTCAAGATTGACATGTTGCCCACTCAGGATCACTAGTAACTGAACGCTATGAGAGGTCAGCCTTCCCATTCTCTAGATAAGGCACAACGGAATTGTGAAGCAGGGAAAATTCTAATGTTATTACATAGAGCAAAAGATTTTCTAACAGTACTAATAAATAGTTTTAGTAAAAACTGCATGACATTAAGAAAATAATAATATTTACTTAATTTTGGCTACGTTGGCACTGAGCAAGGTGAAGATACCTGTGGGAAATGGAATATTATTCACTTTGGGCATTCATTGACACATTCAAGTGTTTCCCTTGGAACTGGCCCTGGCCCGAAGAACTGGTCTGGTCTAGTCTTCTCCCAAGGACATTGGGATTACATCACCAGACGGGGTTGGGGAGATCTTTGCTTTACCATACATCATGGGATACTATGATGTCCTGGAGAGCACTTGGGAGTTGGAGAGGACTTTTACAGAAATTAACCACAGATTTATTCTGCTTTCTTCCTGTTTCCACAAGGAGTTGGTATTATTAGCAACTGAGAAAGTAAAGTCTGCTGCACTCTGCTCCAACCTCAAAACAGCATTTATCAGAGTTCAAAATTAACAGTGGTCCCCTAGACCAAGAGCAGAGACTGTGGGAATTTGACCAGTCCCAGGAGCCATGATGTCATTCTTAAAAACAACAAATGTCCAGCAAATAGCAGTTTTTAAAAACTTATCCACATGAGGGATCCGCTACAAATAGAGGAACTGCCAGGGCTGCCCTGCGGCATTACCATTTTTGTCTAGGATGCACCTATCTTATCTTCCAAAATGTAGTTTGGAAATCATTGTTAAATATAGAACATAAAAAATTCAAGAGGCAGTGTGCTCCTAGTAAACTAAATCTCCAGCACCAGGCAGACTACAAAATTGGGAGGCATAACAAGTTTTGCAGACAGAAGCAAGAAGTTATAATGGGATATAGTCAGATTAGGTGAGTGGCAAAAAACTGTGGCAAATGCAGTTCAATGTAGAAAAGTGTCAGAGTGTTTGGATCCAAGTAAGGCAAATTGAAGTATTTTGTTAATGGTGAGAAAAGACATTTTTATGTTCAGATACATAAATCGCTAAAGGCTAATTGACAGATAGAAAAAGTAATCAAAAAGACCGTTAAAATGTTAACCTTTATCTCGAGGGGGTTGAAACACGATGAAATGTTGACTATTGGTTGGATTCCATTTGGAGTAACTGTGTTCAATTCTGGGCACTGCACCTCAGGAAAGATTTATTGGTTTTGGAAGGGAAACAGCGTAGATTCACCAGAATGATATCAGGTTATGCAATGGTCGCAGCCTTCCAACTCCTAAGAGGGTAGTATGTGATGTGATGGTCAACTCTGCATCAAACATAGCCAAGCATGACTCAGGAACCCCACCACACTCTGGCATGACAGTGTCTGCTACATTTGCTTCAGCGAAAGACAGTGGGCTGAGAAGGTGCACGTTTCACTGGCCTCTGGTTTCTTCGGGTCCTCTTTCCACTACAAATTGAGGAAACCCTCCAGTGTTGTGTGGCACTACCTCCATGCAAAATAGAGTGGATTTCGAACAGATTTAGCAACTCAAGACTGGGCATCCAAGGGGTGCTATGGGATATCAGTATGAGCAGAATTGTACTCAACCACAATCTGTAACCTCATGGCCTGGTATATCCCCCAATCTACCTTTACCATCAAGCCAGGGAATCAACCCTGGTTCAATGAAGAGGGCAGGAGGGCATGCCAGAAGCAGCACCAGGCATACCCAAAAATGAGGTGTGAACCGGGTTAAACTACAACACAGGATTACTTGCATGCCAAACAGTGGAAGCAGCATGCAAAAGGCAGAGCTAAGTGATTGCATAACCAACAGATCAGACAGAAGCTCTGCGGTCCGGCCACATCCAGCCATGAATTGGACAATTAAACAATTGACAGGTGAGGATGCTCCAATAATATCCCCATCCCAAATGATGGGGAAGTCCAGCACATCAGTACAAAAGACAAGAATGAAGCATTTGCAGCCATCCTCAGCCAGAAGTGCTAAGTGGATGATCCGTCATGGCCTCTTCCCGAGGTCCCCAGCATCATAGGTGCCAGTCTTCAGCCAATTCGATTCACTCCACGTGACATCAAGAAACAGCTGAAGCACTGGATATTACATAGGCTATGAGCCCTGACAACATTCCAGCAATAGTACTGAAGACTTGTGTTTCAGAACTTGCCGTGCCCCTAGCCAAGCTCGTCCACTACAGCTACAATACTGTCATTCACCCAGCAATGTTGAAAATTGCCCAAGTATGTCCTGTCCAGAAAAAGTAGCACAAATCCAACCCAGTCAATTGCCACCCCATCAGTCTACTCTCGATTATCAGCAAAGTGATGGAAGGTGTCATTGACATTGCTAGCAAGCGGCACTTACTCAGGAATAACCTGCTCAATGCTCAGTTTAGGTTCCGCCGGGGCCACTCAGCTCCTGACCTCATTTCAGGCTGGGTTCAAACTGGGTTCAAACATGGACAAAAGAGCTGAATTCAAGAGATGAGGTGAAAGTGACTGCCCTTGATATCAAGGCAGCATTTGACCGAGTGTGGCATCAAACAGTCCTAGCAAAACTGAAGTCAATGACAATCAAGGAAAAAACTCTCCATTTGTTGGAGTCATACCTAGCATAAAGAAAGATGGTTGTGGTTGTTGGAGGGCAATCATCCAGTCTCGGGACATCACAGCAGGCACTCCTCTGGCTAGCTAGGCCCAATTATCTTCAACTACGTCATCAATGACCTTCCCTCCATCATAGAGTCAGAAGTAGGGACGTTTGCTGATGAATGGACAAGGTTCAGTACCATGCACGACTCCTCAGATACTGAAGCAGTCCATGTACATACACAGCCATCCTCGACAATATTCAGACTTGGGCTGCTTCGCACCACACAAGTGCCAGGCATAGACCTTCTCCAACAAGAAAGACCATCTCCTCTTGACATTCAATGCCATTACCATCGCTGATTTCCCCATCATCAACATCCTGGGAGCTACTATTGACCAGAAACTGAACTGGACTTGCCATATAAATACTGTAGCTACAACAGCAGGTCAGAGGCTGGAATTCTACAGTGAGTAACTCACTTCCTGACTCACCAGAGCCTGTCCATCATCTACGGGGCACAAGTCAGCAGTGTGATGGAACACGCTCCACTTGCCTGGATGACTGCAGTTCCAATAACACTCGAGAAGGTCGACACCAGGATAAAACAACCTGCTTAATTGGCATCCCTTCCACAAACATTTACTCCCTCCAACACTGACACACAGTGGCAGCAGTGTGTACCATCTACAAGATGCACTGCAGCAACTCACCTCTGACAACACCCTTCAAACCCTCTACCACCTCAAGGGACAAGGGCAGCAGATGGATGGGAACTTCACCACCTGCAATTTTCTTCCAAGCCACACACTATCCTGACTTGACATATTGCCATTCCTTTACTGTCACAGTGAATCAAAATCCTGGATATCCTTTCCTAACAGCACTGTGGGTATACCTACACCACATGGACTGCAGTGGTTCAAGAAGGCAGCTCACCACCACCTTCTCAAGGGCAATTAGTGATGGGCAATAAATGCTGGGCTAGACAGCGACGTCCACATCCCATGAACGAATAAATAAATCTGAGAAAAATATGCAAGGATATGGGGAAGAGCAAGCAGAGGCACTGTGGAACTAACTAGATTGCTCTTCAAAAGAACAGGCTGATGACCTCCTTCTGTACTCAATTATTCTAAGTAATTAGGAATATCAGTTTTTCTGAATTAGCGACTTCTGCTTCCAGCTGCAATCGAGTAATTCTGCAACCTTCATTTCAAGTTCTGTTTTAATGTACTGGTCTGACATCTCTGTTTTCAATACCAACCTGCCTGTGGCCTCTCCAAGCAAGACTGCCATTTCCTTAATGCTGTGTTATGAGCATTGCCATGCTGTGACTCTCAAGTGAGTTTAAAATGAGGCTGACAAACCCGCTTCGACATAAAAACAAAAAGTGATGGAAGTACTCAGCAACTCAGGCAGCATCTGTGGAGAGAAACATTTCAGGTTGAAGTGACCTTTCATTAGAACTGGTGATCCAAAATCAAAGCTGGAACTTTATTTAAACCGTGATCACACCCAATACTCATCCTTTCCCATGCAATCACACGGTATAAGACCTGCCCCTTTACCTCCTCTCTCCTCATTGTCCACGGCCCCAAACATTCCTTACAGGTGAAGCATCAATTTACATGTACTTCTTTCAATTTAATCTTCAATATTTGCTACTCACAATGCAGTCTTCTCTACACTGCAGAACCAGACAGGGTGACTGCTTTGTGGAACACCTCCATTCAGTCAACAAGCACGACTTTGACCTACCGGTCACTTGCCCACTTCAATTCACCATTTTGCTCTCATGCTCACATTTCTGTCTTCGGCCTGTTGCAGTGTTCCAGTGAAGCCCAAAGCAAGCTGGAGGAACAGCACCTCATCTTCCAATTAGGCACTTTAAAGCCTTCTGCACTCAACATTGAGTTCAACAACTTCAGACCATGAACTCTGTCTTCTTTTTTGATTATTTCCCACCATCACCCCAAGTGCCAGTCGATATCTTGTTCTCATGTTTTTGCTTTCAGACAGAGCTGACCTTTATCCTGCATTAATATCTATTCTGGACCAATATGTTGTTTCTTTACTATAACCATTACCACTCCCTTTACCTTTTGTTCATGACATCTTTGTCATTTAATCTCCCCCTATCCCTAACCTACGAACAAGGAGCAAGAGTAGGCCACTCAGCGCCTCGAGCCTACTCCAACATTTAATTAGGTCACGGCTGATCTTGTGGTAACCTCGACTTCATATTTTCGCCTATCCCCGATAACCTTTCACCCCTTTGCTTATCAAAGATCTAGCAACCTCGGCCATAAAGTATTTAGTCTGCTTCCACTGTCTTTTGAGGAAGAGAGTTCCAAAGACTCTCAACCCTCAAAAAAAATTCTCATCTCTAAGACTCTTAAACGGGCAACCCCTTATTTTTAAAACAGTGATCCCCTAGTTCTAGAACTTCACTTTTGTTCCACCTGACTCCTCCCACTTTTTCAATAGCATAAAGCCCATCACAATTCTGCCTCTCTTCAGTTCTAAAGAAGAGTCTTACGGACTCGAAACATTAACTCTGTTTCTGGCTCCACAGATGCTGCCAGACCTGCTGAGCTTTACCAGCACTGGAACTTTGTTGGTCTGTATGACTCAGTCATAGGCAGCAGTTATCAGCCAAGCCTGGAAAAGAATTTTGTGCTGTCAATGAAACTTTTTCCAGCTGACATTCAAGTGAAGCTTTCGGCATTGAAGCCAACTGGCAAGAAGTACAACAATACTAAAGTGATCAGACACAAGCCTTAACGGAAAGCTGAGTAAACTGTTCAGTGTGCAAGTTAATATGGTTCATCCTGAGGCTGGCCCAAGTCAAATAATCTGGATCCAGGATGGCAGTAGGGGCACTACGATTGATCTTAGTGATCTGGGCTGAACAGTCTATTCCTGTTCCTATGACCCTACAGGCAGCAGAGAGGAATAACAAAACCAGCTAGAGTTCCTGCTCCTTATTACAATCCTGCTGGAAAAGTGGGAGTGTTGCGCAAGACAAGGTTTCAACTTGGCTGTGATGTTCCCTGCAGTAGAACAATTTATCAACGCTCAGAATTCAGTCTCACGACTGAAGCATAACAACTTGGACAAGGTACAATATAGCAAAGCCACAGGTGCCAAGGCCAAAAATAGCATAAATATATCCGACCTCTTTGGCCGAAGTCAACTATTTCACATGATCAAGACCCTGGAGAAAGTAAAAGTGCATGGGCACCATTCAAAGGGTTTCAGAGTCTTCAAATGAAGAGAAAGTAAGGAGCTGGGGTGGTCAGGAGGAGGAGGTTGGTGGTGATGGTGGGGGGGAAAAGAGAGGTATATCGTGTTATATGGGTTGCTCGCAATAAGTCAGATATTACACTGTTTTAAAGTAAGACAGACTTGCATTTATATTGTGCTTTCACAACCACCAGACATCTCAAAACAGTTTACAGCCAATGAAGTACTTTTGAAATGCAGTCACCTGATGTAAGGTAGGAAATGAGGCAACCAATGTGCACACAGCAGACGCTCAAACAGCAATGTGATAGTGACCAGATAATCTGTTTCTTTGTGTAATATTGATCAAGGGATAAATATGGGCCAAGACACTGAGGATAATTCCCATGCTCTTCTTCAAAATAGTCCCATGGGATCTTTTACATCCAATTGAGATGGCCGACAGGGCTTTGGGTTAACGCACTGTCTGAAAGACGGCACCTCCAGTAGTGCAGTGCTCACTCGGTACTGCACTGGAGTGTCAGCCTTGATTTTTGTCCTCAAGCATGACAGGTGAATCATGCCATATAAAGCATATTCTGCAGTCAGAGTTTATTGCTGTTTGGTATGGGAAGTTTGCAAATTGGAAGGTACTGGCATGCTTTCTAGCAATAAATCAGGAAAAAAAAACAGGAAACGACAGCCTCTCTTTTTTGGCACTTTGATGTGGGGACGAACATTTGAAAACATTTACATCCAGATAGATGGACATTGCAAACATCTCAAAATTCAAAAACTTTATTTTGGGGCATGAAGCCAGAGTTATTCTCCCTCCTAGTGTCACAACATAAAACTAGTCCATTCAAAGTATTATTGATGATATTTATCACATATCACTTTGAATAAGGGGCCAAACGTTGTCCTTGTGCAAGAGTAGGGCCAGAGTTCATCAAATTTTTTACAGCACAGAAACAAGCCATTCAGGCCCACCGGTCTATGTCAACATTTACGCTCCTCAGGGCCTCCTCGCAGCCAAGTTGCATACCTTTCTATTCCTTTCTCCTTCATGTGTTCTTCTAGCTTAAATGCTCTTTTGACACAGAGATCACAACACATGAAAACAGGCCATTTCGGTCCAACTAATCTGTCTTGGTAATTAACCAACTCTCGAGCAAATGGAATTAGTTTTATATTCAAGACAACAAGGAGGTGTACAAGAACAGATAAAAAACGGGAGCAATTAGGAATTTCAACAATCTTCAAGAACACACTTACATTCTCAAGACACTGTCAAAGCACGAAAAGGTTCAAAGGCCAGAATTAACAGCTAAATTTCTAGCATGCATAACTTTTCTTTCACTGCACCAACTTGTTAACATAAAGAATTGACATGGTCAGCTCAGCCTTCCTTCTAAATCATGTTTCTCCCGTGATGTTGCAATGGATAATCCAAAGCACTGGGCCAAGCCATACAGATCCATGATTCAATTCTTGGCCTGTACTAATCTGAGCCACGGCAGGTACTAATTGCAGGAAATATCAGCCAGGGCTCCTGTTCCTAATCATCATCAAGTAACTGCTGCTGAGAAGCATACATGGGTACATTAGCTGGAGACAAGATCAGTCAGGTCAGCAATGCTCTCCCATGGTGGAACAGCCAACTGAATCTGGCAATAGTACATGGAACTTCCTGGTCTGTACAACAGACTTCAAAGGAAATGTATTATTATTTTCAAATGCAAAGTGATTCATTTGATAAATATTTTTAACGACTGTAACAGAATCTTGATTAACTCTAATGTCTTTGCATTAGGCAAAGTAATTGGTATAGCTTCAGGCGCCCCATTACAGAAAGGACATTGGTGCCATAGAGCAAATAAAACAAACAATCAGCAGATTGCTACCAAACTGGGAAACCATCGTTCTAAGGAGAGGGGCTGGAGTTACCAGTATTGTTTATATTAGAGCACAGAATATGAAAATTAGATTTGTGTTTTTTAAAAATGATGAGGGTGGGGGGTAATAAAGCAAATAAAGAAAGAAAGGCCCTGCATATACAAGCACCTTTCACAACCTCAGGATGCTTTTCAGAAATAAAATAATTTTTGAAGTGTAGTCTCTGCTGTAACGTGGGAAGCAAATTTGGAAACAGCAAGCTGCCACAAATAGTACAATAATGACCATAAGATCTATTTTTAGTGTTGTTTATTGGGAGATAAATGTTCCTCTGGTAAGGGACTCACAACAAGTGCTGATCAACTTCAAACTTTGAGTCCAGGGTAAACCAATTGAGAGATGAAGAGATTGATCATTATAATTAATCAACAGCTCCAATATTGACATGCCATGCAATTACCAAAATGGAAGGCAGCAAACTATTTGGGCCTTGCTTGTCAGCAATTCTCATGCTCCTGTGTCAAATTGTCACAGAGAGGGAGAGGTATTTTTTTTTATTCGTTCATGGGATGTGGACATTGCTGGCAAGGCCAGACTTTCTTGCCTGTCCCTAATTGCCATTGAGAAGGTGGTGGTGAGCCTCCTTCTTGAACTGCTGCAGTCCATGTGTTGTAGAAACACCCACTGTGCTGTTAGGAAGGGAGCTTCAGGATTTTAACTCAGCGGTAGTGAAGGAATGGCAATATAGTTCCAAGTCAAGATGGTGTGGTGGCTTGAAGGGGAACTTGCAGGTTGTGATGTTCCCATGCATCTGCTGCCTTGACCTTCTGGGTAGTAGAGGTCGCAGGTTTGGAAGGTGCTGTGGAAGAAGCCTTGGTGAGCTGCTGCAATGTACCTTGTAGATTGTATACAGCTGCGACTGTGCATCAGTAGTGGGGGGAGTGAATGTTTAGGTTGGTGGCTGTGTGTTGATCAAGCAGGCTGGTCTCTTTGAGCTTCTTGTGTGTTGTTAGAGCTGTACTTATCCAGACAAGTTGACGTATTCCATCACACTCCTGACTTGTGCCTTTTAAATGGTGGACAGGCTTTGGGGAGTCAGGAGCTGATTTACTCATTGTAGGATTCCCAGCTTCTGACCTGCTCTTGTAGCCACAGTATTTATATGGCTAGTCCGGTTCAGTTTCTGGTCAATGGTAACCCCAGGATGTTGATAATGGGGGATTCAGCGATGGTAATGATATTGAATGTCAAGGGAAGATGGTTACATTCTCTTTTGTTTACGCTGGTCATTGCCTGGCACTTGTTTGGCATGAATGTTACTTGCCAATCATCAGCTCAAACCTGTATAGAAGTGTCTCTAGATAGAGGGCAGCTGGATCATGGAATGTTTTATCACAGGGAGAAGTTGAAGCAGCCATTTGCTGGCCATTTAGCCCATCATGCCAATACTGGCTTCTTGAAGGAGCAATATATTGTCAGAAGTATGTCAGAATGAGAAGTTAAACCGTCTGCTCAGGTGGACATAAGAAATCCCACAGCCACTATTAAGAAGAGTAGGGCAATCACCACATCTCCTGGTCAATATTTATTCTTCACCAACATTACAAAAACAGATCATTTAGTCTTTATCACATGATCTGTTTCTGAGAGCTTGCTGTGCACAAATTGGCTCCCGTGTTTCCAACAGTAGAACAGCAATCACGCTTCAAAAGTAATTTGTTGGCTGTCAAACGCATTGTGCCAGCCTCAGATCGTGAAAGGCGCTACATAAGTGCAAGTTTTTTTTTGCAAATTATGGATGATGGGGGGAGGAGAGAGCAGAAGGGAGGAGAGAGAAAGGGGGGGGAAGAGAGAAAGGGGGGGGGAAGAGAGAAAGGGGGGGGAAGAGAGAAAGGGGGGGGAAGAGAGAAAGGGGGGGGAAGAGAGAAAGGGGGGGGAAGAGAGAAAGGGGGGGGAAGAGAGAAAGGGGGGGGAAGAGAGAAAGGGGGGGGGAAGAGAGAAAGGGGGGGGAAGAGAGAAAGGGGGGGAAGAGAGAAAGGGGGGGAAGAGAGAAAGGGGGGGGAAGAGAGAAAGGGGGGGGAAGAGAGAAAGGGGGGGAAGAGAGAAAGGGGGGGGAAGAGAGAAAGGGGGGGGAAGAGAGAAAGGGGGGGGAAGAGAGAAAGGGGGGGGAAGAGAGAAAGGGGGGGGAAGAGAGAAAGGGGGGGGAAGAGAGAAAGGGGGGGGAAGAGAGAAAGGGGGGGGAAGAGAGAAAGGGGGGGGAAGAGAGAAAGGGGGGGGAAGAGAGAAAGGGGGGGGAAGAGAGAAAGGGGGGGGAAGAGAGAAAGGGGGGGGAAGAGAGAAAGGGGGGGGAAGAGAGAAAGGGGGGGGAAGAGAGAAAGGGGGGGGAAGAGAGAAAGGGGGGGGAAGAGAGAAAGGGGGGGGAAGAGAGAAAGGGGGGGGAAGAGAGAAAGGGGGGGGAAGAGAGAAAGGGGGGGGAAGAGAGAAAGGGGGGGGAAGAGAGAAAGGGGGGGGGAAGAGAGAAAGGGGGGGGAAGAGAGAAAGGGGGGGGAAGAGAGAAAGGGGGGGGAAGAGAGAAAGGGGGGGGAAGAGAGAAAGGGGGGGGAAGAGAGAAAGGGGGGGGAAGAGAGAAAGGGGGGGGAAGAGAGAAAGGGGGGGGAAGAGAGAAAGGGGGGGAAGAGAGAAAGGGGGGGGAAGAGAGAAAGGGGGGGGAAGAGAGAAAGGGGGGGGAAGAGAGAAAGGGGGGGGAAGAGAGAAAGGGGGGGAAGAGAGAAAGGGGGGGGAAGAGAGAAAGGGGGGGGAAGAGAGAAAGGGGGGGGAAGAGAGAAAGGGGGGGGAAGAGAGAAAGGGGGGGAAGAGAGAAAGGGGGGGGAAGAGAGAAAGGGGGGGGAAGAGAGAAAGGGGGGGGAAGAGAGAAAGGGGGGGGAAGAGAGAAAGGGGGGGGAAGAGAGAAAGGGGGGGGAAGAGAGAAAGGGGGGGGAAGAGAGAAAGGGGGGGGAAGAGAGAAAGGGGGGGGAAGAGAGAAAGGGGGGGGAAGAGAGAAAGGGGGGGGAAGAGAGAAAGGGGGGGGAAGAGAGAAAGGGGGGGGAAGAGAGAAAGGGGGGGGAAGAGAGAAAGGGGGGGGAAGAGAGAAAGGGGGGGGGAAGAGAGAAAGGGGGGGGAAGAGAGAAAGGGGGGGGAAGAGAGAAAGGGGGGGGAAGAGAGAAAGGGGGGGGAAGAGAGAAAGGGGGGGGAAGAGAGAAAGGGGGGGGAAGAGAGAAAGGGGGGGGAAGAGAGAAAGGGGGGGGAAGAGAGAAAGGGGGGGGAAGAGAGAAAGGGGGGGGAAGAGAGAAAGGGGGGGAAGAGAGAAAGGGGGGGGAAGAGAGAAAGGGGGGGGAAGAGAGAAAGGGGGGGGAAGAGAGAAAGGGGGGGGAAGAGAGAAAGGGGGGGGAAGAGAGAAAGGGGGGGGAAGAGAGAAAGGGGGGGGAAGAGAGAAAGGGGGGGGAAGAGAGAAAGGGGGGGGAAGAGAGAAAGGGGGGGGAAGAGAGAAAGGGGGGGGAAGAGAGAAAGGGGGGGGAAGAGAGAAAGGGGGGGGAAGAGAGAAAGGGGGGGAAGAGAGAAAGGGGGGGAAGAGAGAAAGGGGGGGGAAGAGAGAAAGGGGGGGGAAGAGAGAAAGGGGGGGGAAGAGAGAAAGGGGGGGGAAGAGAGAAAGGGGGGGAAGAGAGAAAGGGGGGGGAAGAGAGAAAGGGGGGGGAAGAGAGAAAGGGGGGGGAAGAGAGAAAGGGGGGGGAAGAGAGAAAGGGGGGGGAAGAGAGAAAGGGGGGGGAAGAGAGAAAGGGGGGGGAAGAGAGAAAGGGGGGGGAAGAGAGAAAGGGGGGGGAAGAGAGAAAGGGGGGGGAAGAGAGAAAGGGGGGGGAAGAGAGAAAGGGGGGGGAAGAGAGAAAGGGGGGGGAAGAGAGAAAGGGGGGGGAAGAGAGAAAGGGGGGGGAAGAGAGAAAGGGGGGGGAAGAGAGAAAGGGGGGGGAAGAGAGAAAGGGGGGGGAAGAGAGAAGGGGGGGGAAGAGAGAAGGGGGGGGAAGAGAGAAAGGGGGGGGAAGAGAGAAAGGGGGGGGAAGAGAGAAAGGGGGGGGAAGAGAGAAAGGGGGGGGAAGAGAGAAAGGGGGGGGAAGAGAGAAAGGGGGGGGAAGAGAGAAAGGGGGGGGAAGAGAGAAAGGGAGGAGGGAGAGAGAAAGGGAGGAGGGAGAGAGAAAGGGAGGAGGGAGAGAGAAAGGGAGGAGGGAGAGAGAAAGGGGAGGGAGAGAGAAAGGGGAGGGAGAGAGACAGGGGAGGGAGAGAGACAGGGGAGGGAGAGAGAAAGGGGAGAGAGAGAGACAGGGGAGGGAGAGAGAAAGGGGAGGGAGAGAGATAGGGGAGGGAGAGAGACAGGGGAGGGAGAGAGACAGGGGGGGGAGAGAGAGCAGGGGGGGGGAGAGAGAGCAGGGGGGGGGAGAGAGAGCAGGGGGGGGGAGAGAGAGCAGGGGGGGGGAGAGAGAGCAGGGGGGGGGGAGAGAGAGCAGGGGGGGGGAGAGAGAGCAGGGGGGGGGAGAGAGAGCAGGGGGGGGGAGAGAGAGCAGGGGGGGGGAGAGAGAGCAGGGGGGGGGAGAGAGAGCAGGGGGGGGGAGAGAGAGCAGGGGGGGGGAGAGAGAGCAGGGGGGGGGAGAGAGAGCAGGGGGGGGGAGAGAGAGCAGGGGGGGGGAGAGAGAGCAGGGGGGGGGAGAGAGAGCAGGGGGGGGGAGAGAGAGCAGGGGGGGGGAGAGAGAGCAGGGGGGGGAGAGAGAGCAGGGGGGGGGAGAGAGAGCAGGGGGGGGGAGAGAGAGCAGGGGGGGGGAGAGAGAGCAGGGGGGGGGAGAGAGAGCAGGGGGGGGGAGAGAGAGCAGGGGGGGGGAGAGAGAGCAGGGGGGGGGAGAGAGAGCAGGGGGGGGGAGAGAGAGCAGGGGGGGGGGAGAGAGAGCAGGGGGGGGGGAGAGAGAGCAGGGGGGGGGGAGAGAGAGCAGGGGGGGGGGAGAGAGAGCAGGGGGGGGGGAGAGAGAGCAGGGGGGGGGGAGAGAGAGCAGGGGGGGGGGGAGAGAGAGCAGGGGGGGGGGGAGAGAGAGCAGGGGGGGGGGAGAGAGAGCAGGGGGGGGGGGAGAGAGAGCAGGGGGGGGGGAGAGAGAGCAGGGGGGGGGGAGAGAGAGCAGGGGGGGGGGAGAGAGAGCAGGGGGGGGGGAGAGAGAGCAGGGGGGGGGGGAGAGAGAGCAGGGGGGGGGGAGAGAGAGCAGGGGGGGGGGAGAGAGAGCAGGGGGGGGGGAGAGAGAGCAGGGGGGGGGGAGAGAGAGCAGGGGGGGGGGAGAGAGAGCAGGGGGGGGGGAGAGAGAGCAGGGGGGGGGGAGAGAGAGCAGGGGGGGGGGAGAGAGAGCAGGGGGGGGGGAGAGAGAGCAGGGGGGGGGGAGAGAGAGCAGGGGGGGGGGAGAGAGAGCAGGGGGGGGGGAGAGAGAGCAGGGGGGGGGGAGAGAGAGCAGGGGGGGGGGAGAGAGAGCAGGGGGGGGGGAGAGAGAGCAGGGGGGGGGAGAGAGAGCAGGGGGGGGGAGAGAGCAGGGGGGGGGAGAGAGCAGGGGGGGGGAGAGAGCAGGGGGGGGGAGAGAGCAGGGGGGGGGAGAGAGCAGGGGGGGGGAGAGAGCAGGGGGGGGGAGAGAGCAGGGGGGGGGGAGAGAGCAGGGGGGGGGAGAGAGCAGGGGGGGGGAGAGAGCAGGGGGGGGAGAGAGCAGGGGGGAGAGAGAGCAGGGGGGAGAGAGCAGGGGGGAGAGAGCAGGGGGGAGAGAGCAGGGGGGAGAGAGCAGGGGGAGAGAGGAGGGGAGGAGGGGAGGAGGGGAGGAGGGGAGGAGGGGAGGGAGGAGGGGAGGGAGGAGGGGAGGGAGGAGGGGAGGGAGGAGGGGAGGGAGGAGAGGGGAGGAGAGGGGAGGAGGGGAGGGAGGAGAGGGGAGGAGGGGAGGGAGGAGAGGGGAGGAGGGGAGGGAGGAGAGGGGAGGAGGGGAGGGAGGAGAGGGGAGGAGGGGAGGGAGGAGAGGGGAGGAGGGGAGGGAGGAGAGGGGCGGGAGGGGAGGGAGGAGAGGGGCGGGAGGGGAGGGAGGAGAGGGGCGGGAGGGGAGGGAGGAGAGGGGCGGGAGGGGAGGGAGGAGAGGGGCGGGAGGGGAGGGAGGAGAGGGGCGGGAGGGGAGGGAGGAGAGGGGCGGGAGGGGAGGGAGGAGAGGGGCGGGAGGGGAGGGAGGAGAGGGGCGGGAGGGGAGGGAGGAGAGGGGCGGGAGGGGAGGGAGGAGAGGGGCGGGAGGGGAGGGAGGAGAGGGGCGGGAGGGGAGGGAGGAGAGGGGCGGGAGGGGAGGGAGGAGAGGGGCGGGAGGGGAGGGAGGAGAGGGGCGGGAGGGGAGGGAGGAGAGGGGCGGGAGGGGAGGGAGGAGAGGGGCGGGAGGGGAGGGAGGAGAGGGGCGGGAGGGGAGGGAGGAGAGGGGCGGGGCGGGAGGGGAGGAGAAGAGGGGCGGGAGGGAGGGAGGAGAGGGGCGGGAGGGGAGGGAGGAGAGGGGCGGGAGGGGAGGGAGGAGAGGGGCGGGAGGGGAGGGAGGAGAGGGGCGGGAGGGGGGGGAGGAGAGGGGGGGAGGGGAGGAGGAGAGGGGGGGAGGAGGGGAGGGAGGAGAGGGGGCGGGAGGGGAGGGAGGAGAGGGGGGGAGGGAGGGAGAGGGGAGGGAGGAGGGGAGGGAGGAGGGGGGAGGGAAGGAGGGGGGGAGGGAGGAGGGGGGAGGAGGAGGGGAGGGAAGGGGGGGGGGGGAGGAGGTGGGGAGGGAGAGGGGGGGGAGGGAGGAGGGGAGGGAGGAGAGGGGAGGGAGGGGAGGGAGGAGAGGGGGGGAGGGAGGGGGGGAGGAGAGGGGGGGAGGAGAGGGGGGGGAGGAGAGGGGGGGGAGGAGAGGGGGGGGAGGGGGGGGGAGGAGAGGGGGGGGAGGAGAGGGGGGGAGGGAGGGGAGAGGGGGGGGGGGGGGGAGGGGGGGGAGGAGGGGGGGGGGAGGGGGAGGGAGGAGAGGGGGGGGAGGGGGAGGGAGGAGAGGGGGGGGAGGGGGAGGGAGGAGAGGGGGGGAGGGGAGGGGGGAGAGAGGGGGGGAGGGGAGGGGGAGAGAGGGGGGGAGGGGGAGGAGGGGGGGAGGGGGAGAGGGGCGGGAGGGGAGGGAGGAGAGAGGGGGGGAGGGGAGGGGGGGGAGGAGAGGGGGGGGGGGGAGGGGGGAGGAGGGGGGGAGGGGGGGGGGGAGGGAGAGGGGGGGGAGGGGGGGAGGGAGGGGGGAGAGAGGGGGGGAGGGGGAGGGGAGAGGGGGGGAGGGGGAGGGGGAGAGAGGGGGGGAGGGGGAGGAGGGGGGGAGGGGGAGAGGGGGGGGAGGGGAGGGGGAGAGAGGGGGGGAGGGGAGGGGGGAGAGGGGGGGGGGGAGAGGGGAGGGGAGAGAGGGGGGAGGGGGGGAGGGGAGGGGGGGGAGGGGGGGAGGGGGAGGGGGGGGAGGGGAGTAGAGGGGGGGAGGGGAGGGGAGGGGGAGTTAGAGGGGGGGGGGGGAGGGGGAGGGGGGAGGAGGGGGGAGGGGGAGGAGGGAGGGGGAGAGAGGGGGGGAGGGGAGGAGGGGGGGAGGGGAAGAGAGGGGGGAGGGGGAGGGGGAGGGGAGAGAGGGGGGGGGGGAGGGGAGGGGGAGTAGAGGGGGGGAGGGGGAGGGGGAGGGGGAGGAGAGGGGGGGAGGGGGAGGGGAGAGGGGGGGGGAGAGGGGGGAGGGGAGGAGGGAGGAGAGGGGCGGGAGGGGAGGGAGGAGAGGGGCGGGAGGGGAGGGAGGAGAGGGGCGGGAGGGGAGGGAGGAGAGGGGCGGGAGGGGAGGGAGGAGAGGGGCGGGAGGGGAGGGGAGGGGAGGGAGGAGGGGAGGGAAGGAGGTGGGGAGGGAAGGAGGTGGGGAGGGAAGGAGGTGGGGAGGGAAGGAGGTGGGGAGGGAAGGAGGTGGGGAGGGAAGGAGGTGGGGAGGGAAGGAGGTGGGGAGGGAAGGAAGGGGGAGGGAAGGAAGGGGGAGGTAGGGGGGGGAGGTAGAGGTGGGGGAGGTAGAGGGGGGGAGGTAGAGGGGGGGAGGTAGAGGGGGGGGAGGTAGAGGGGGGGGAGGTAGAGGGGGGGGAGGTAGAGGGGGTAGGTAGAGGGGGGGGAGTTAGAGGGGGGGAGGGGGAAGGGGAGTTAGAGGGGGGGAGGGGGAGGGGGGAGTTAGAGGGGGGGGAGGGGGAGGGGGAGGGGGGAGTTAGAGGGGGGGGAGGGGGAGGGGGAGGGGGGAGTTAGAGGGGGGGAGGGGGAGGGGGGAGTTAGAGGGGGGGAGGGGGAGGGGGGAGTTAGAGGGGGGGAGGGGGAGGGGGAGTTAGAGGGGGGGAGGGGGAGTTAGAGGGGGGGAGGGGGAGTTAGAGGGGGGGAGGGGGAGGGGGAGTTAGAGGGGGGGAGGGGGAGGGGGAGTTAGAGGGGGGGAGGGGGAGGGGGGAGTTAGAGGGGGGGAGGGGGAGGGGGGAGTTAGAGGGGGGGAGGGGGAGGGGGGAGTTAGAGGGGGGGAGGGGGAGGGGGAGTTAGAGGGGGGGAGGGGGAGGGGGAGTTAGAGGGGGGGAGGGGGAGTTAGAGGGGGGGAGGGGGAGTTAGAGGGGGGGAGGGGGAGGGGGAGTTAGAGGGGGGGAGGGGGAGGGGGAGTTAGAGGGGGGGAGGGGGAGGGGGAGGGGGAGTTAGAGGGGGGGAGGGGGAGGGGGAGGGGGAGTTAGAGGGGGGGAGGGGGAGGGGGAGGGGGAGTTAGAGGGGGGGAGGGGGAGGGGGAGGGGGAGTTAGAGGGGGGGAGGGGGAGGGGGAGGGGGAGTTAGAGGGGGGGAGGGGGAGGGGGAGGGGGAGTTAGAGGGGGGGAGGGGGAGTTAGAGGGGGGGAGGGGGAGTTAGAGGGGGGGAGGGGGAGGGGGAGGGGGAGTTAGAGGGGGGAGGGGGAGGGGGAGGGGGAGTTAGAGGGGGGGAGGGGGAGGGGGAGGGGGAGTTAGAGGGGGGGAGGGGGAGGGGGAGTTAGAGGGGGGGAGGGGGAGGGGGAGGGGGAGGGGGGGGAGGGGGAGGGGGAGGGGGAGGGGGAGGGGGGGGAAGAGAAGGAGGGGGAGGGGGGGGAAGAGAAGGAGGGGGAGGGGGGGAAGAGAAGGAGGGGGAGGGGGGGGAAGAGAAGGAGGGGGAGGGGGGGGAAGAGAAGGAGGGGGAGGGGGGGGAAGAGAAGGAGGGGGAGGGGGGGGAAGAGAAGGAGGGGGAGGGGGGGGAAGAGAAGGAGGGGGAGGGGGGGGGGAAGAGAAGGAGGGGGAGGGGGGGGGAAGAGAAGGAGGGGGAGGGGGGGGGGAAGAGAAGGAGGGGGAGGGGGGGGGGAAGAGAAGGAGGGGGAGGGGGGGGGGAAGAGAAGGAGGGGGAGGGGGGGGGAAGGAGGGGGAGGGGGGGGGGAACGGGAGGAGGGGGAGGGGGTGGAACGGGAGGAGGGGGAGGGGGTGGAACGGGAGGAGGGGGAGGGGGTGGAACGGGAGGAGGGGGAGGGGGTGGAACGGGAGGAGGGGGAGGGGGTGGAAGGGAAGGAGGGGGAGGGGGGGGAAGGGAAGGAGGGGGAGGGGGGGGAAGGAAGGAGGGGGAGGGGGGGGAAGGAAGGAGGGGGAGGGGGGGGAAGAGAAGGAGGGGGAGGGGGGGGAAGAGAAGGAGGGGGAGGGGGGGGAAGAGAAGGAGGGGGAGGGGGGGGGAAGAGAAGGAGGGGGAGGGGGGGGAAGAGAAGGAGGGGGAGGGGGGGGAAGAGAAGGAGGGGGAGGGGGGGGAAGAGAAGGAGGGGGAGGGGGGGGAGGAGAAGGAGGGGGAGGGGGGGGAAGAGAAGGAGGGGGAGGGGGGGGAAGAGAAGGAGGGGGAGGGGGGGGAAGAGAAGGAGGGGGAGGGGGGGGAAGAGAAGGAGGGGGAGGGGGGGGAAGAGAAGGAGGGGGAGGGGGGGGAAGAGAAGGAGGGGGAGGGGGGGGAAGAGAAGGAGGGGGAGGGGGGGGAAGAGAAGGAGGGGGAGGGGGGGGAAGAGAAGGAGGGGGAGGGGGGGGAAGAGAAGGAGGGGGAGGGGGGGGAAGAGAAGGAGGGGGAGGGGGGGGAAGAGAAGGAGGGGGAGGGGGGGGAAGAGAAGGAGGGGGAGGGGGGGGAAGAGAAGGAGGGGGAGGGGGGGGAAGAGAAGGAGGGGGAGGGGGGGGAAGAGAAGGAGGGGGAGGGGGGGGAAGAGAAGGAGGGGGAGGGGGGGGAAGAGAAGGAGGGGGAGGGGGGGGAAGAGAAGGAGGGGGAGGGGGGGGAAGAGAAGGAGGGGGAGGGGGGGGAAGAGAAGGAGGGGGAGGGGGGGGAAGAGAAGGAGGGGGAGGGGGGGGAAGAGAAGGAGGGGGAGGGGGGGGAAGAGAAGGAGGGGGAGGGGGGGGAAGAGAAGGAGGGGGAGGGGGGGGAAGAGAAGGAGGGGGAGGGGGGGGAAGAGAAGGAGGGGGAGGGGGGGGAAGAGAAGGAGGGGGAGGGGGGGGAAGAGAAGGAGGGGGAGGGGGGGGAAGAGAAGGAGGGGGAGGGGGGGGAAGAGAAGGAGGGGGAGGGGGGGGAAGAGAAGGAGGGGGAGGGGGGGGAAGAGAAGGGGGGCAAGAGAAGGAGGGGGAGGGGGGGGAAGAGAAGGAGGGGGAGGGGGGGGAAGAGAAGGAGGGGGAGGGGGGGGAAGAGAAGGAGGGGGAGGGGGGGGAAGAGAAGGAGGGGGAGGGGGGGGAAGAGAAGGAGGGGGAGGGGGGGGAAGAGAAGGAGGGGGAGGGGGGGGAAGAGAAGGAGGGGGAGGGGGGGGAAGAGAAGGAGGGGGAGGGGGGGGAAGAGAAGGAGGGGGAGGGGGGGGAAGAGAAGGAGGGGGAGGGGGGGGAAGAGAAGGAGGGGGAGGGGGGGGAAGAGAAGGAGGGGGAGGGGGGGGAAGAGAAGGAGGGGGAGGGGGGGGAAGAGAAGGAGGGGGAGGGGGGGGAAGAGAAGGAGGGGGAGGGGGGGGAAGAGAAGGAGGGGGAGGGGGGGGAAGAGAAGGAGGGGGAGGGGGGGGAAGAGAAGGAGGGGGAGGGGGGGGAAGAGAAGGAGGGGGAGGGGGGGGAAGAGAAGGAGGGGGAGGGGGGGGAAGAGAAGGAGGGGGAGGGGGGGGAAGAGAAGGAGGGGGAGGGGGGGGAAGAGAAGGAGGGGGAGGGGGGGGAAGAGAAGGAGGGGGAGGGGGGGGGAAGAGAAGGAGGGGGAGGGGGGGGAAGAGAAGGAGGGGGAGGGGGGGGGGAAGGGAAGGAGGGGGAGGGGGGGGGAAGGGAAGGAGGGGGAGGGGGGGGGGGAAGGGAAGGAGGGGGAGGGGGGGGGAAGGGAAGGAGGGGGAGGGGGGGGGGGAAGGGAAGGAGGGGGAGGGGGGGGGAAGGGAAGGAGGGGGAGTGGGGGGAAGGGAAGGAGGGGGAGTGGGGGGAAGGGAAGGAGCGGGGGGGGGGAAGGGAAGGAGCGGGGGGGGGGAAGGGAAGGAGGGGGAGGGGGGGGAAGGGAAGGAGGGGGAGGGGGGGGAAGGGAAGGAGGGGGAGGGGGGGGAAGGGAAGGAGGGGGAGGGGGGGGAAGGGAAGGAGGGGGAGGGGGGGAAGGGAAGGAGGGGGAGGGGGGGGAAGGGAAGGAGGGGGAGGGGGGGGAAGGGAAAGAGGGGGGGGGAAGGGAAGGAGGGGGAGGGGGGGAGGGGGGAGAGTGGAGGGGAGGGGAGGGGGGAGAGTGGAGGGGAGGGGAGGGGGGAGAGTGGAGGGGAGGGGAGGGGGGAGAGTGGAGGGGAGGGGAGGGGGGAGAGTGGAGGGGAGGGGAGGGGGGAGAGTGGAGGGGAGGGGAGGGGGGAGAGTGGAGGGGAGGGGAGGGGGGAGAGTGGAGGGGAGGGGAGGGGGGAGAGTGGAGGGGAGGGGAGGGGGGAGAGTGGAGGGGAGGGGAGGGGGGAGAGTGGAGGGGAGGGGAGGGGGGAGAGTGGAGGGGAGGGGAGGGGAGGGGGGAGAGTGGAGGGGAGGGGAGGGGGGAGAGTGGAGGGGAGGGGAGGGGGGAGAGTGGAGGGGAGGGGAGGGGGGAGAGTGGAGGGGAGGGGAGGGGGGAGAGTGGAGGGGAGGGGAGGGGGGAGAGTGGAGGGGAGGGGGGAGAGTGGAGGGGAGGGGGGAGAGTGGAGGGGAGGGGGAGAGTGGAGGGGAGGGGGAGAGTGGAGGGGAGGGGGAGGGGAGGGGGAGGGGAGGGGAGGAGGGGAGGGGAGGGGGGGAGGGGAGGGGGGGAGGGGAGGGGGGAGAGTGGAGGGGAGGGGGAGAGGGGAGGAGGGGAGGACCACAGAACATCATTCATTTATTCCCAGAAGACGATCTACCTCCAATGATGGTCCTGATGAGGGAGGCATGCCCGGGGCAGTCCACCAGTGTCACCTGCAGCCTGGTGTAGTCTCCGTGCGGCCTGAGGTGCTCCGGGACGGGCAGGCAGAAGGAGGAGAAGCCCAGGTCCAGGGTGATGCCCCTCTCCCGGCTCTGAGGATTCTTGTCGAAGGCCGCGGTGGAGGCCGTGGTGCTCAGGGCCCGAGCCAGCGCCGTCTTGCCGCTGTCGATGTGACCCAGCACCCCGACATTGAAATTCAGGGTCTCGGTGGCAGCCGCCGCCATGGTTACCAAGAAACGGGAGCCTGGGGGGGACAGTCAAACCCGACGGAACGTCCGCCCTGCACCCACTTTACACCACCCCCCTCTCCCTGAAGCTGGAACATAGAGTTCCGCTTTACAACCCACAATCAGCAAAAAAAAAAGCAAAGCTCAGAAAAACCTGGAGGAAAAAAAAAAACAACAGATGTTGAAAATTCAAAACTGACACAGGAAAATTAATGTTGTAAATTTACAGAGAAGTTTTAAAACCAAAATATTAAGTTTTTTTCTCTTTTTAAAAATAAGCTGCTGACCAACCTGCTGCTTGTTCTCAGCATTTTCTGTTTTTATTTCTGGAAATACACAGAATCTGCGGAGAAACAGCATTTATTACAGAGTTTTTCAGCACAGATTCAGCCCAACAGGTCCATGCTCTGCGGGACAGGCAGATGTTTCAGAAATACATTCTGCATTGAGCACTTGTTGAATGCTTTTATAGCAGGATAGCCACGTTTATTCCTGCTCAGCGTTGTCAGAAGTTCCATCTTGTCTCTCCTCCCCTGAAGATGCTGGCCTGTGATGAAGGTTTATAGGAACAGGAGGAGGCTACTCACATCCTCAAGTCTGTTACATGCCTAGGTTGATGCCAAGTGTTTAGTTTGGTTTTACTCCTTTTTTGACTTTTCTGTAGTGTTTTGCTGTACAACTGAGAACACTAGGCCATTTCAGTCAATCACGTGGCTGTGGGTGTGGAGTCACATGTAGGCTAGGCCAGATAAGGGTGACAGATTTCCTTCAAAGTGAACCATTTGAGATTTTACAACAATCCTGGTTACTACTACTGATACCAGTATTCCAGATTTATTAATTCATTGAATTTAAATTCCACCAGCTGCCATGGTGGAATCTGAACTCCTGTCCCCAGAGCATTAGTTGGGGCATCTGGATTACTAGTTCAGTAGCATTGCCACTATGCTACCAGGCCCTTATGTACAGAGGGCCAATAAATGCTGGCTTTGCCAGCGATACCCATATTTCAGAAAGTAACAAGTCTTAAAAATTTGAAATTGTTATTGTTGGCTGTGACTATTTACAACATTTGCTAAATGAAGGTATAGAGTCATTTACAGCACAGAAGAAGGTAATTTGGCTCATTGAGTCTATGTCAGCTGTCTATAGAGCAATCCTGTCAGTCGAATCACCCGCTCCATCATTGTAACATAGCAAGTTTATTTCCTTCAAGTGCCTATCAAGTTTCCTTTTGGAATAAAAACAAAAAAACTGCGGATGCTGGAAATCCAAAACAAAAACAGAATTACCTGGAAAAACTCAGCAGGTCTGGCAGCATCGGCGGAGAAGAAAAGAGTTGACATTTCGAGTCCTGCTGAGTTTTTCCAGGTAATTCTGTTTTTCCTTTTGGAATTATTCAGTTTCCGCTTGCACCACTTTGTGGGTACATTAATGATAATAACAAAAAATAAGCAACCCATGCAATATTGTACAATGTTTAAGTCCAGTTATTTTTACATCCCAGCTTTTTGTATTTGTTAAAATTTTAAATTGTTTAAAAATATGCATTTTCAATTATATATAAATTCTTAAATTATGTGAATTTTAAAATATCAGAACACTTGAATAGAGAAAAATATTCTTTCATAACCATAAACGTCACCTGAGCAAATATGCTTTAATAAGTAATTAATGTAATAAATACAAAATTATTTTGTAATTATTCAATATCAATGAACTAGCAGAAACCCTTCTATGGCCTGCAGCACTGGAGTCTGTAATTGACAGCTCCGTTCTTCAATAGTAAATGAGCTGTCTCTTTGAACAGCCAATAATAGGAAAGAAGCCGGTACTTCCGATTATCTAAACTGCGAATACACACTCCTTAGCGACGGAGCCGGAAGCTGGTGACCACCTAGCTTGCTGGGGAGGCTGGCCCTATGATTGATGGCGAGTCGACCAATAGAACGGACGAAGGATTTGACGGACGGCTCTTTGGACCAATCAACGAAGAGAATGGGCGTTGCTCTCTACTATGGGATTAGGTCGGCCGGTGTTGTCCGCCGCCTTGCTTGGTAACACGCGCCGCCGTTTTACCTCAAGCGGATCCGAGTGGAGGGAGGCTTGGGCTGCAGGCCAGGGGGAGCGAGAGGACCGGATTTGCAGCGAACGATGAAGATCGAGGAGGTCAAGAGCACCACCAAGACCCAGCGGATCGCCAGCCACAGCCATGTGAAGGGGCTGGGCCTGGACGAGAGCGGCCTGGCCAAGGTGGCGGCCGCCGGGCTGGTGGGCCAGGAGAACGCCAGGGAGGTGGGTGGCAAGGCAGGGGCCCCTTCCAGCTCCCACCCCCCATCCCATCCCCCCCCACCATCCCATCCCTCCCTTCCTACCGGGACCCCACCGTCTGCCTTCAGCCGGCTTGGACCATCATCCTTTCCCCCCCTCTTCTCACATAAGGATAATTATAAAAACAAGCTCTTGCGTTTCTGTAGCGCCTAACAACCTCCAGGCATCCTCCCAATGTGCTTTGCAAGTGAAGTCACTGTTGTAATGTAGGAAACCGGCAGCCAGTTTATGCACAGCCAGATCCTTTTGACAGAAGGGGAATAGCATTGGACTTGAAACATAAATCCTGTTTCTTTCTCCACAGATGCTGCCAGACCTGCTGAGTTTTTCCAGCATTTTCTACTTTTACTTGGAATCCCACACATAACTGGAATTGTCTCCCTAACAGCACTGTGGGTGTACTGCAGCAGTTCAAGAAGGTGGCTCACCACCACCTTCTCAAAGGTAATTGGGGATGGGCAATAGATGCTGACCTAGCCAGCGATGCCCACACCCTGTGAATGAATAAATAAGCTGTGCAATAAGGACCAGAGCATCTGTTTCAGTGAGTGCTGGCTGAGGGGTAAATATTGGCCCCCAAGACACCAGGGAGAACAAATGCCAAGACCAAATACTGCAAATGTTGGAAAATGTGAAACATTAACAGGAATTGCTGAGCAAGTGTTTTTTTTTAATTCGTTCATGCAGCAAGTGTGCCCCTGGCAAGGCCAGCATTTACTGTCCATCCCTAATAGCCTATGTGAAAGTGGTGGTGAGCTGCCGCCTTGTTTACAACTGAGTGACTTGCTAGTCCATTTACAGCAGTCAGTGCTTCACAGAGTTTGGAGTCACATAGGGTTTGGAGCCAAGGCTAGCCTTGGTAAGGATGGCAGATTTCCTTCCATAATGGGTATTGGTGAATCAGATGGGTTTTATTGCAGTAGTTTCCTGGTCACCATTACCGGTACTAGGTTTTTATTTTGGATTTATTTAATTGAATTAAATCTCCAGCTGTGGGATTTGAACTCAAGCCTCTGGATCATTAATTCAGTCCTCTAGATTACTAATCCAAAAGCTAACCACTGTGCCTGTGTATCAGAGGTTAAGCAGCACTTGTGCGGAGAGAAGCAGAGTTAATATTTCAGGTCAGTGACTTCACCAGAACTGAGAGAAGCACCCTGCTCTTTAAAATAGTGCCACGGGATCTTTTACCTGAGGGGAGTCGAAGCTTCGGTTTAACAAAAGACAGCACTTCTGACCGTGCAGCCCTCCCTCCGTATCGCATTGGGGTATCAGAGTAGATTTTATACTCAAGTCTCTGCTGTGATCCATGTACCCACAACTTTCTGACTCAGAGACCATGACTGGCATCTAGATTTTTGCTCCTGTGTTATAAGTGTTTGACGGAAAGTTTCAAAATGTCAACTATGCAGGACAAATCCACCATTTAAAAAATACTTAATTTAGTTCCTCGATAACTGTCAGTGTGGCTCAGTGAGTAGCATTTTCCCATCTGAGTGAGAAGATCTTGATTGAAGTACATAAGATCCTGGAAGGTCTTGACAGGGTGGACATGGAAAGGTTGTTTGCTCTTGTGGGTGAGTCCAGAACTATGGGGCACTGTTTTAAAATTAGGGGTTGCCCTTTTAGGACAGAGATAAGGAGAAATTTTTTCTGAGGGTTGTGCGACTTTGGAACTCTCCACCTCAGAAGGTGGTGGAGGCAGGGCCATTGAATATTTTTAAAGCAGAAGGAGATGCATCCAAGGGAATCAAAGGTTTTTGGGGGTAGATGGGAATGTGGAATTCAAAACACAAATAGATCAGCCATGATCTTATTGAATGGTAAAGCTCCTATTTCGTATGTAAGGTCATGGGTTGAAGTTTCACGCCAGTTAATGTAAGAAAAGTCGAATGCTAAGGCAATAATTGCATTGCAAAGTGACTGAAAGATAGCACAACAATGTCTCTTCCACCAAATAAATGATGAGTGGCTATTCACGCTGTCAATACGTCACTGTGTTATATGTTGACGCTGAGTGCTGTGGCACCACATTCAAATTTTATTAGGTTGAGAGACTAAATGGAATTGGGTAGGATCCGTGGTAGGGGCTGATTTGTTGTATGTCTGGGAGTAAGGCAATTTATAGACTTTTTTTTCAGTTCTCCAATAGCTGGGTCAAAATCCTGGAACTCCCTTCCTAAGAGTATTGTGAGTGTACCTACATCACACGGACTGCAGTGGTTCAAGAAGGCAGCTCATCACTACTTTCTCAATGGCAGTTAGAGATAGACAGTAAATGCTGGCCTAGCCAGCAACTTCCATATCCTGTGAACGAATAAAAAAAATCCAAAGTGTGACAGAATGAGGCGAGGGAGGAAGATGTATCAAACATTTTAACAAGTAATGAAACTCATTGAAATCATGAAAGCTTTTGACATCCTGAGTCCATCTAGGATGGAGGTCTTGTGGCACAGTGGGTAGTGTCCCTGTCTGAGCCAGAGGCTCTGGGTTCAAATCCCACTCCAGTACTTGATTGCCACGGAAGGTGTGTTCTTAACCTGGCCAAACAGGTTTATTATCAACCTACAAATCCTTTTGATACACCTGTGGCAGATAGTAAGAGCAGGAGAGTCTCCTGGTTAGCCAGAACCTACAGAAGTCAACAGCAACCGCGATAGTACTTTGCCAAGCATAACCGTTTACTAACACCTGGAAGTCCGTGTTCACAGTGTCCTAGGCTATGGTACCTGAAGAGAGAGGATCAAGGCTGATACAGCAGCAGATGTAAAGGATCCCGTGCACTATTTGAAGTAGAACATAGTAGTTCTCGGTGACCTAATCAAAAGTTAACCCTCAAGCAAAACTGATGAACTGAGATAGAACAAAAGCAAAAGTAACTGAAAAAACTCGGCTGGTCTGACAGCATCTGTGGAGAGGGATACAGTTGACATTTTGAGTCCATCTGACCCTTCATCAGAACTAAGACATAGAAATGAGATGAAATATGAGCTGGTAGAAAGGCGTGGGACAGGAGAGCTCGATAGGGGTCCAGTGATAGGTGGAGGCCAAGAAGAGACTGCCAAAGATATAGAAAAAAGGTCAAAGGGGTGTTGACGGTGGTGATATTATCTAAAGGATGTGCTAATGGGGACATTAAGGGAAGCAAGCTAGTGGCAGATGACCCTAGTGTGGGTGGGGTGTGGGGACGGGATCGAAATGGGCTAAAAGCTGGAGATGAAACAATAGATCAAAATAAATTTAAAAATAGGAGGGAAAAATTATATAATTGTAAGAAAATTATAAATTATTGGAAAAGGGGGCTCGGAAAGTGGGTGGGGATGGAGGAGAGAGTTCATGATCTGAAATTGTTGAACTCAATATTAAGTCCGGAAGGCTGTAAAGTACTTAGTCAGAAGATGAGGTGCTGTTCCTCCAGTTTGTGTTGAGCTTCACTGGAACAATGCAGCAGGCAAATGACAGACATGTGGGCTAGTTGGCCACCTGCTTGACCTCTTAACCACAGGAAACACAATGCCCAAAAAAAAGTAAATGGTCCTGTTTAAAAAAACACGAAATCATATCCACAAAATCAAAATAATTGCAGGGGGATGTGGAAGAAATGGTGATGCAGTCGGTCAGACGCTGGCCTGGTACTTTAGCTCAAAGATAGCATTCCCACTTCTGATGAGTTTGTGGATTCAAATTTCACACCAAAGAATTGAGCAAAAAATCCAGGGTGACACATCATTACAGTACTGAGTGGTGTCTCCTTCAGAAAGATAGCAAACTGAAGCCTCCGCCTGCCCTCTCAGGTTGATGTAAAAGATCCCATGGTACTATTTGAAGAGGAACAGGGAATTATCCTGGTGGCATGAACAGAGCGCCACAAAAAATGAATAAAAGATCATTGCATTATTGTTTGAGGGATCTTTCTGTGTGAAAATTGGCTGCCACGTTTGATTACATAGCAGTGCCAACACTTCACTTTCATGAATATATTTCACTGGCTGTGAGGTTCTTTGGACATCTTGGGGATGTCAGTAATTACCTTGGTTTCAATGAATTTTTATCTCTAGAGCCAGCTTGTCTGTTACTCTTCCCTCCCATCATTCTGTCATCTACTTTTTATAGAAAGGTCTGTAAATTCCCTTTCTCCCAAATTGCCACATACTAATCCCTATTGTGAGTCTTACCCAAATCCATTTAATCTAAACTTTCATCAAGAGGAGGCTCCCAAGATATAGAAAATGGTCCACATTTTCTGGGATCTCACTATTGATCTTAATCTACAGGGGTAGGTGTATTGCTGTGGAAGCTTGTGGGAAGAGGACCTTAGTTTTCCAGGTGTTTAATGAAAGGCCTATTTTCTCATGTGCTTCAGAGAAAGAGTCAGCGATAAATTGGAGCTCAGTTTTTGAGCTCTACATACTGAACCTCTATGACTGAGGTTGGAGTGCTTTTGGTCTTGGATTGAAGGCGATGTAGGTTGAGCAGTTTCCCATCAGTTCTGTAGATTGTCTCCATGCCTGTGGGTGATTTGCTGAAGGTGAGGTACAGTATTGCAATGAGGAAAATGAGAAGGGAGTTGACGCCACTCTGGAGCAGGCAGACGGTGGTACCAAATTTCTCAGGGCAGCCAAGTTTGAGGATGATAGTTCGTAAGTCTTCACAGTTGACAGAATCAAAAGTTTTTGTGAGGTCGAGAAAGGCCATGTACAGTAGTTGGCGCTGTTCCTTGAACTTTTATTGAATTTGCCCTGCAGTGAAGATTATGTCTGCACTGCCCCTCAATGAGCAGAAACAGCAACTACAGAAGGAGATCCCTGACCACTGGGAGAGTGTCCAGAGACGTGGAGACCCAGCTAATCTTAATGGCAGAGTCACCTTTACATAGATATTCCTAGAATCAAGGCTGCAGTCTGGGATCCTTGGGAACAGACTCCAGCAGTTATTGGGAGGAGGAGATCTGGATGATATCGGTGATTTTCAAACGCAGCCTTATCTTTTCTGCTCAACAGCAACTGTGATTTGGACAATCTGGGCATTGGTGGAGGGGGATTGGAGTGGGAGGGTGCTGGGGAGGCACAAGTGCTAGTCCTCTGAGGACCAGATCCTTCCGCATTATGGGTTTTGACGGAATAATTTGTTTTAGCACTTACATTGACCTCTTCTGGCAAGTTGACACCTCCCATCATGATCTGCCAGGAAGCTGTGGATAATGACTCATCTGAGGTCCAGAGACTTGCAGTTTATTGGTGGCAGTCAGGAGCAGATACCCTGACTGGTTGGCACCCTTGGCAAAACAATGGAATGATATACCGCTCATTGCTGCTTCCGTGGTTAAGCAAACCTTACATACCGCTCAGCTCACTTGGGGATGAAGTCTCAGGCCTTTCTATTTTGTATTAGTCAGTAATTCTACTCCTGCAGATTGTTAGTCTCTTGATTATTTTCTTTACCTGTTTATGAAATTTTTAATGATCTATCTACTTGGACATCACCCCACCCTTGCCTTATTTCCCATTTTGTATCTCTTTCTGGGAATATCTTTGATTATTTAAAGTTATTTATTAATAGTTCTGTTTCACCTTAATAGTCAAACGAATCATGCACAATAGCTGCAAATTAATTTTTTAAGCCATAGAATTGCATGCCTTGTGCTTATATACTGTACTTAGTTTTTTTGGGTCTAAGTATAGTAGCTATCACAATTTAGAGTTTAGAATAAATTAAGGAATGGATATTCAATCATCAATGTGAGGGGAAAATGACATTGTTCAGACAGAATAATTTCATACTAACAATTTTTTTATTTCTTGTGAGATGAGAGGTATGGTAAAGTCCCAATGAAAAGGATTGACTTTGTCTTTTCCCTTTTGTTTTCTCTAGGCTTGTGGAATTATAGTGGAGCTGATTAAAAGTAAGAAAATGGCTGGCAGGGCTGTTTTGTTGGCTGGACCTCCAGGAACTGGCAAGGTATAGTAGCCAGTTGGCTCAGCGGTGGCTATGTTCGTAATGCTGAGGGGGTTTGGCCTCCTTCACCCCTGCATTTTGAGTCGTATAAATGTAAAACTTCTCCCACTTGGCTTCCAATTAGCCCAATGCATTTGATTCTTGTGGAGCTAATCCAGTTGAAAAATGTACAGTTCTCAAAATCTAAATTCGTTTTATATTGAATCAAGAATTAATTTGGCACAGGCCTGCAGTACGTCTTGTTGATTTTGCCAGTATCAATAGGAATTATCACCATTGACATGTGGAGCATTGCTCATTTAGGGACACCAGCATTCATGAGTCCTGCTCTTTTTGACGTAGGGCAGCCCTGTCGTGCTGAGACATTTGACTTTTTTAGAATATGTTCATTGAGTTTTCATAGCTTTTTTTAATATAAAACGGATTAATTTGCAGTTCCTACTTTCCCTTGAATGCTGAACAAGAGCATTCAATGAATGTGCTTTATTTTCCTTCCTGTAGACAGCCTTAGCTCTGGCCATTGCACAGGAGCTGGGAAACAAAGTCCCATTTTGTCCCATGGTGGGAAGCGAAGTCTATTCATCTGAAATCAAGAAAACTGAAGTATTAATGGAAAACTTTAGACGAGCAATTGGTGAGTAGAATACTTTAAAGCATTTCTTTGTTTGCACCTTAGAACCTCCAGAAAGCTTTTGGTATGGCATTAAATTTTGGCCGATTTTGTGTAGGAAATTATATAATTTGGAATAGTTCCGTTGATTTTAGGCGAGAGCTCCAAAGAACAATGGCTGAACTGTTCAGCTTTAAAACATATAGTTCTCTTCTGCTTAGCACTGTACTGCTGCTATGAATCATTGTTCTTGGACTCTGGGCGGAATCGTCCCAGGTTTGCACTAAATGCGGTAGTGGGCAGGTAAAATAGCATTTGACCCGCCAGCCGCAGTGGCAGATTTTCACGCTGTATCATCCCAAACCCACCATATTATTTATGCATTCCCGGGAAACACACCAGTTCCAAGGCGGGCAGGCTCTCATTCATCCGCCCACCATCACCTTGCTGCTTCATCATGCCAGGCGCCATATTTAAAGTCGTGCACACCACATCTCCGTGCTTCCAGCCCACGACTGCTGCAGGGAAGATGTTCACGGAAGGCAAAAAGATTGCAGCCCCCAGATTTAGTGACGCGTCATTGGAATGAATACCTTTTGGATGCCATGGAAGCCCGCCTGGATGTCTTCTACCCCAGTTCTGGCCGCAGGATGGGCAGCAGCATGACCAACCAGGCTTGGGAGGCGGTGGTCAGTGCCAACGCCCTGCAAAAGAGGGCAGCCGCCCAGTGCCACAAGAGACTGAATGATCATCTCCGTTCTGCCAGGGTAAATAATCTCATCACTCTCAACTCTCACACTGTCAAACCTATCACACATCCACAGGGCCCTCACTTGCTGCCAGTTCAAGGGGCATCACCATGCACTCTCTCACACTCACTGTCGTTGTCCTCGTCCTGTCCACAGGACTACACATGCCAGGCATACTTATCATCTGGCCTGGCAGGCGTCCTGTTTATACTTCCTCCACCTCTATTCATGCAGGACAAGCTGGCACACAACAAGAGGGAGACATTGCAGACCGGTGGAGGGATGCCTGAAATCAAGGTCCTCATGTACTTTGAAAGCAGAGCCATCCAGCTGGCAGGCGACAACCTGGATCGGCCCTGTGCTGATGATGAGGTCGGCGGTGCTCTACCAAGTGAGGATCCGGCAGATTAGCATCTATTAGATAACCGTGCTCTGAGTGATGTGTCCTGTTTTACAAGCCACTGCCATCCACTAATTATCTCCCCTTGCTTCCACAGGCACATCTGGGAAATAGCCGACAGAATCCATGACCCAGGGCCTCCAATCAAGACCCGAAGAAACCTCTAAAGAGGAATCAGGAGGCACCCTCCTTGAAGTCCCATCACAGCACTCACCCACACCTGCACCAACGCAGAGACATACACCTCAGTGGGACCTACTTTAGAATAGCCTTGACAATCTGGTGAACACATCGCACTATCTGATCCACAGCAGGCAGTGGCAGAGACTTCCCAGGTGTCTGGCACTGAGAGGACTGCTGGAGGCCAGAAATTTGCTGAGTCCAAGTCAGATGACAAGCCTCTGGGCTCGGTCATGTCACAGTTGCTGAAGCTGCAAAGGCAAGCTCGGGAACATCAGGAAGGGATGTCCACTGCACTCCTCAGCTTGCAAGGCACTATGGAGGAGTCCATCCGCTTTCACTCTGAGGAGATAGTGCTGGCATGCCAATGCACTGAGGTTAGCATTGGTGGGATGGTGGCCACCACGGAGACCTTAGTCCAGGAAATCACTCTAGCACTGCTAAACGGGCTGAACTCCATCGCTGCTGCCACAGTTGGCCTCCAACAATGTGTACGCGAGAGGGGTGCCAGGCAGCTCAATCTCACTCCAGCTACCCCTTCTCCTCAGGGAATCAGCCTGGGACCCTCTGGCACACATAGGGATGAGGATCAGCAAGTGCATATCCCAGGACCGTTCTTCCAGGTGACTCCTGGAGTGTCCTGCCCACCCGGATCCCCTGTTCCTGTGACCTCAGCAGCTCCAACTGCACAGGCCGAGGAATGGGCCACTGCCACACAGCAGGACCCCTAAAGTGGGCCGGGGTCCTCCCGGTCTCAGCCTTCCAGAGGATGCCCGCCAAGGTCATCACAGACAGGGCATTACAGTCAGCAGGCTGCCTCCACCTCCGCTGTGGATATCCAGGGAGCACCAAGACATAGCAGGGTTAGCAAAGTTAAGGAGCATTAGCAGCACAGCCTGGGCATAGGTGTTAATCACTTGTACATACTGTTCACTATTGTCAATAAACTCCCTGGTATGTCTCCTTGCTGTGGCTCCTTGTTCTGATGAGCAGTGTTCTTGTCACTCAGATGTGAAACCTTTATGCACAAAATAAAGGCAGGTGCTTCAGTCCAGGGCTCCTTCCCTGTGCTTTGTGCAGCCTTCAGACCAAAGTGATGGCCTGGCCTCACTGGACACGAGTGAAGTGTGCACCTCGACGGCTTGTCATTGCTGCCAGAATATTGTGGGCAGGCATCACAGAGTTCCATCATTCTTTCAGCACCTTTAAGGGGGGGCTGGCCCCCACCTCTTCAGCATCTGTGACCAGGGACGCTGTGCTCCTGAAGGGCTCGGTTACTGAAGGCTGACAAAGGATCAGATGCTTCTAAAGTTTCATGGCTGTGCCTCTATGATATGACTCTGATCACAGAGTGCAAGCAAGCTACCCTCAGCCAGACAGGAGTCAGACATTCTCAGAGGCTTTGTGAAGATCTATGAAGCATCCTCACTGCACATCATCATCCTCCTGAAATCGAGCAACTATTAGGGCCTCCACTGAGTCTCCATGACAGGAGCATTCTCACAGAGGGTATGTGCGCTGCCATAAGTCAGACTGGAGTCAAACGTTCACAGATGGAATGTGAGGATCTATGGGGTCTCCTCACTGCATGTCTCCCTCATCCTCCACAAATCTAGCAGCTATAAGGGCCCCCAAGTGAGCCTGCCTCGTCTGGTCAGCGTGAAGGCCTCAACCTGTCATCATCGTCTTTGAGGACCTTCTCGCCCTCATCCCCGTCGGTGGCATCCTCATCAAAGGAGACCTCCATCTCCTCCTCCTCCTCAGCCAGCTCCTCTCCCTGGTGCAGCGCCAGGTTGTAAATGGCGCAGGAGGCGACAACGATGCATGACATCCTCTGTGGACTATATTGCAGGGCTCCACCAGACCGGTCCATGCACCAGAACCTCACTTTCAGCATTCTGATCTTCTGCTTCACCAAGTTGAGTTGCAGCATGAGCCTCACTATACCTTTGCCCTGCTGCTGTTTAAGGCCGCCACACAGGTGTCATCCGCCACGGCTTTGCGGGTATCTCTTGTCCCCAAGGAGTCATCCCTGCAACTTCTGTGGAAGACTTCAGGGATCTGACGCCATAAAACCCTGCCAGCATTCTGGCGCTAAAAAGACTCTCAGGCACGGACAATATCCTGCAAACATCACAATGCTTTCTCTGCAGAAGAATTGGCCATGTTGGGAAGGTGTGCCAAGCAAAACCTCTAACTTCACAGGTTTCAAAGAAAAAGTCTCCACATGCAAAGCTGTGAATGAAGTTTAATCATTTCTGCCAGAATGAGGAACAAAAGTATTTCCTGGAGGAGATCAATGACCCCAATCATGCATTCAGGAGCACAGATACAAATGACATCAGGCATGTCACCAACTTTAAACTAGGTACTGGAGTGAGTGTAACGGTTTTATCAGACAATGAACCATGGTTATCAACATTTTGCCTGCAGCCAACAGAAACCCAGCTATATGGTCCAGGAGGGATTGAACCAAAAATCAAGGGAAAGTTACAGGTGGCAATTCGGTACAAGGGAAAGCAGATATTGGAAACATTGCATGTTCTATGGAATCAGGAATTCTTTCTTTTAAGCAGAAGAGCCTGAACAGACCTCACTCTTACCAGGAAAGTGGAAGAAGCCAGTCAGCAAGAATCCAAGACTGACTTCAGAAACTAATCCCTGAAACCATCCAACTGCAGTAAAGATCTGGATTGTGACTTCAGCACTGATTTCTGGCACTCCTCACAAAAATTGATAGTTCAGCCATATTGCAGGTGGATGTCAGGAGACGAGTTGGGGGGGTTGTGATAGGAGTTGGCGGTGGGGGTTGATGGGGGGGTTGTTGGTGGTGGGGAGGTCCACTCACTCACAACAAATGCGCAATGAAAAAATTAGACCAGAAAAAACAGAAGAATGGGAGTGATCACTCATCACTCCACAGTATTGCTTCAAAAGTGGGAGCTGAAAATCTGGTGACGGAATACTCTGTTCAAATACCATATTCATCCGACAGTGGTGATCTTCTAGAAAGTACCTCTATACCTATCCATCCACCAAAAGTAGTCATCAAGGATGTTGGCAGTAAAGAAGTCAAAAACTAGATATGGAAGCAAACCAAGCAATGTTGACTTTTTCTGCATGGGGAGAAAGTGAATTTATTGATAAACCTGGTCTGTTGGATTTTGAGGGAACCAAGACCTTCATCAGGTGGATTCCTCACAACTTCCCATCCTACCCAAAGAATTACTTCCAGGGTTAGAAGTCCCGGACTATCCACGAGTACAAGAACAAGAGATTGCGAGGAGTCACCTGTCCAGAAGTGAGGAAGGATAGAAAAAAACAAACAAAGGAAAGAGGGCAAACTCAAGAAGCAAGGATAGGCAGCTTGCGAAATGCAAAGAGAGGGATGAACCTGCGAAATCAAATACATTTCGAAGAACCAGAAGTTGCATAAGAACATAAGAAATATGAACAGGAGTAGACCAAATGGCCCATGAAGCCTGGTCCGCCATTCTATACGATCATCGTTGATCTTGGGCGTCAACCTCATTTGCCCACCACTGCCCATATCACTTTATTCCATGAGAGACCAAAAATCTACCTGTCCCAGCTTTAAATGTATTCAACGATGGAGCATCCACAACCCTCTGGGGTAAAGAATTCCAAAGATTCACAGCCTTTTGATTGAAGAAATTTCTGCTTATGTCAGTCCTAAATGACCAACCTCTTAGCAAGAGACCGTGCCACCCGGGTTTTAGATTCCCCGATCATTGGAAACAATCTCTCAGCATCCACCCTATCAAGCCCCTTTAGAATTTTGTAGGTTTCAATGAGCGCCCTTCATTCTTCTAAACTCCAGAGAATATGAGCCCAACTTTTTCAGCCCCTCATCAGAGGACAATCCCCTCAACCCAGGGACCAATCTTTACTGTACCGCCTCCAATGCAAGTATATCCTTTCTTAAAAGCAAAAGACTGTGGATGCTGGAAATCCAATACAAAAATAAAAATACCTGGAAAAACTCAGCAGGTCTGGCAGCATCTGCGGAGAGGAACACAGCCAACGCTTCGAGTCTGTATGATTCTTCAGCTGTGTTCCTCTCCGCAGATGCTGCCAGACCTGCTGAGTTTTTCCAGGTATTTTTATTTTTGTTTTATATCCTTTCTTAAATGCGGAGACCAAAACTGCACGCAATAATCCAGGTTCAATCTTAGCAAAACCTGCACAACTGTAGCAAGATTTGTTTATTCTTGTACTGTACTCCAAACCCCTTGCAGTCAAGGCCAACGTACCATTTGCCTTGAGTCAGAAGTTCATAAAGAACCCGATACTACAATTCTCAATGATGACCATCCAAGTCAAGAAAAAGGAGCTCAAAGAGTCTACTGATCTTATCTTCCAAGTCTGACAAGAACGTGTTGCTGGATAGTTGTGAAGCCTCTTGACATTGAATCTGTGATGTCAGAGACTTGCGAAGAGATAGGGTAGTATGTAAATACGGATAAAAATATGGATGAAGAAGACTTGGAGGAAGATATAGCATTAGGGTTTGCAAAGGTTAATGTGTGATACTGTATAAATAGCATCTCCCATAATGAGAAGGTAAGAGGACACATGACTAGGAGAGAGGAGGGGGACTGTTCATGGCTTCAGCAGTGTAACACAAGGATGGGTATGCATCAGTCAGTTGTATAAAATAAACCAGTAGTTGTTTGAACAGACCAACATCTCAATTCTGAAGCTAGACTAACCAATGTATAAAAATTACCTCCTCTGATTTGTAGTCTTCTGTAGGTAGTTATTGGACTTTATTGATCGCTGTTCTATAATTATTTGAACATGTTTGACATGAGCTTTCCTAAGACTCCGAGGTTTCTTTCAGCTTCATCCTTAGCTATTTCAACAGCATTCATCAAGTACCTTTATGATTTGTTTTTCTACCCATGTGTGATACTTCACAGTTATCTGCATTAAATTCATGTGCTGCTGCGCTGCCCCCTTGCTTACCTTGTTCAACTTTATTTGTAATTTGAGCATTTTTTTCCTGACTCTGCTGCCCCTCCTAGTTTGGGAACTGTGGTAAATTTGACAAGATTGTTTGGCATTTCTTAATCCAGGTGCTGTATACTGATATTGGCAGCCTTCCATCTCACAAGATGATGGTTTGCACTGTGGCGGTCAACTCTATTAGGTATCACCTGGTGTGCCTCAGGAGCCCCACACTGACATGACAGTTTCTGCCACATTTGCTGCAGAGGAAGACAGTGGGCTGAGAAGGTGCACGATTCACTAGCCTCTGTTTTCTCTGGGCCCTCTTCTCAGCCAACTGAGCTTTTTGGGTTTTTTTATATATATATACACACATATATATATATTTGTTCATGGGATGTGAGTGTCGCTGACTTGGCCAGCATTTATTGCCCATCTTTAATTACCCTTCAGAAAGCGGTTGTGTCTTGCCGCCTTGAACTGCTGCAGTCCATGTGTTGTAGGAACACCCACAGTGCTGTGAGGAGGGGAGTTCCTGGATTCTGACCCAGAGACAGTTAAGGAGCAGTGATATAGTTCTAAGTCAGGATGGTGCATGGCTTGGAGGGGTACATGGGGGTGGTGGAGTTCCCATGCATCTGCTGCCCTTGTCCTTCTAGATGGTAGAGGTTGTGGGTTTGGAAGGTGCTGTCAAAGGAGTCTTGGTGAATTACTGCAACCAGTCGACTAGATGGTACGTTGCTGCCAGAGTGCTTCGGTGGTGGAGAGGGTGAATGTTGAACATGACGGATGGGGTGCCAATCAAGCAGGCTGCTTTGTGCTGGATGATGGCGAGTTTCTTGTATTGTTGGATCTGCACTCATCCAGGCAAGTGGAGAGTATTCCATCACAATCCTGACTTGTGCCTTGTAGATGATAAGACAGGCTTTGGGGAGTCAGAGGGCGAGTTACTCTCTGCATAATTCCCAGCCTTTGATCTGCTCTTGTAGTCACAACATTTATATGGCTGGTCCAGTTCAGTTTCTGGTCAATGGTAACCCCCAGGATGGTGATGGTGGGGGATTCAACAATGCTAATGCCAATGAAAGACATGGGGAGATGGTTAAATTCTCTCTTGTTGGAGATGGTCATTGCCTGGCACTTGTGTGACACGAATGTTACTTGCCACTTATCAGCCCAGGCGTGGATATTGTCCAAGTCTTGCTGCGTATGAACATGGACTGCTTCAGTATCTGAGGAGTCAAGAATGGTGTTGAACATAAGCAAACAATCCCCACTTCTAACCTTTTGATGGAGGGATGGTCATTGATGAAGCAGCTGAAGATGGTTGGGCCGAGGACACTACCCTGAGGAACTCCTGCAGTGAAGTGTCGGGACTGAGATGATTGACCTCTAACAACCACAATCATCTTTCTTTGTGCTGGGTCTGACTCCAGCCAGTGGAGTTTGTTTCCCCTGATTCTCATTGACTTCACTTTTGCTCGGGCGGCTTTATGCCACACTCGGTCAAACTTTCCTTGATGTCAAGGGCAGTACCTTCATCGCACCTCTGGAGTTCGGCTCTTTTGTCCATGTTTGTATCAAGGCTGTAATTAGGTCAGGAGCTTAGTGGCCCTGACGGAACCCAAATTGAGCGCAGTGAGCAGATTATTGTTGAGTAAGTGCCGCTTGATAGCACTGTCGATGACACTTTCTATCACTTTGCTGATGATGGAGAGTAGACTGATGGGGCGGTAATTGGCTGGGTTGAAGTTGTCGTGCTTTTTGTGGACAGAAGATACCTGGGCAATTTTCCACCTTGCCATGTCAGTTTTGTAGCTGTACTGGAACAGCTTGGCTAGGGGCACGGCTAGTTCTGGAGCATAAATTTTCACTACTATTGCCAGTACATTGTCAAGGCCTGTAGCCTTTGCAGTATCTAGTGTCTTCAGCTGCTTCTTGATATCACATGGAGTGATTCGAATTGGCTGAAGACTGGCATCTGTGATGCTGGGGACCTCTGAGATGGATCATCCACTCAGCACTTCTGGCTGAAGCTGTTGCAAATGCTTCAGCCTTATCTTTAGCACTGATGTGCTGGACTCCCCCATCATTGAGGATGGGGATATTTGTGGAGCCTCCTCTTCCAGTTAGCTGTTTAATTGTTCACTACCATCCATGACTAGAAGCGGCAGGACTGCAGAATCGCTTAGCTCTGCCTATTGCATGCTGCTTCCGCTGTTTGGTACGCAGGTAGTCCTGTGTTGTCATTTCACCAGGTCAACACCTCATTTTTGGACATATCTGATTCTGCTCCTGGCATGCCCTTCTGCACTCTTCATTGAACCAGGTGATTTCCCCAGCTTGATGGTAATGGTAGAGTGGGGGATATGCCGGTCATGAGTTTACAGATTGTGGTTGTATGCAATTCTGCTGATGATGGCTCACAGTGCATCAATGATGCCCAGTTTTGAGTTGCTAGATCTGTTCGAAATCTATCCCATGTAGCACCGTGGTACGGCCACACAACACGATGGAGGGTATTCCCAATCCTTGGTGCTTTCTCTAAGTGGTGTTCAACATGGAGTAGCACTGATTCATTTGCTGAGGGGGACAGTAAGTGGTAACCAGCAGGAGGTTTCCTTGCCCATGTTTGACCTGATACCATGAGATTTCATAGGTCCAAAGTCGATGTTGAGGACTCACTCCCAGGGCAACTCCCTCACGACTGTATACTACTGTGCCGCCACCTCTGTTGGGTCTGTCCTGCCGGTGGGACAGGACATACCCCAGGGATGGTGCCTGGGACAAAGTCATAACTCACTGAATCATACCTTACAGACAATGTCAGGCTGTTGCTTGACTAGTCTATAGGACAGCTCTCCCAATTTGGGCACAAGTCCCGAGATATTAGTAAGGAGGACTTTGCAGGGTCGACAGAGCTTGGTGTGCCGTTGTCGTTTCCGGTGATAGGTCCATGCTGGGTGGACCATCTGGTTTCGTTCCTTTTAGACTTCGTATAGAACTGAGTGGCTTGCTAGGTGATTTCAGAGGACGTTTAAGAGTCAACCACATTGCTGAGGGTCACATGTAGGCCAGACCAGGTAAGGACGACATATTTTCTTCCCTAAAGGACATTAGTGAAACAGATGGGTTTTTACAACAATTGACATTGGTTTCATGGTCACCAATAGAATAGTTTTCAATTCCAGATTTATTAATTGAATTTAAAATCTACCAGCCACCATCTTCCATCTGAACAAAGGGGCTGCCTCATGAAGACTGCCCCTTGTCTCCAAGCACTCGTTGATATACTTTATTTTTAGGGGCTGTTAATTTACCCTATGTCAACTACTTGTTTGAACCTTTCTAACCAATGAATTCAGGACAGATACCCAAGATGTCAGAATGGTCACTTTTTCGTTTCCGTTCTCAGAGCCGTTTGCTGGATAAAGGCAGTACGCAGAACACCAGAAGGCTTCCTGCTATCAGTTCAGGAATATTTGTGGAATCTAGTGACCTCAATACGGGGAGCACAATCTTTGTGATCTTTATCTCCACCTTGTCTTAGTCCCTGACTCCGTAGAATTGTTTAGAGAATTAATGCTGCGCCAGCTAATTCCATTAGAGTTCTATACAATTCATAAGAATACCATTTCTTAAAGGTCCATATTTCTTACATCCTACTCACTAATGCTAATATGCTAAAGCTTGCTACTTACTTCCTGCTCGCTGCCTCTCCTGCTCCCTGACCCTCCGTCACCACTGATGTTCCAGTTTGCCCCACATTCTGCTCCCCGACACCCTCCTCCTTGCCAACCTCCCACACCCCTCCTCTCCTCCTTGCTTCCTATTTCTGAACTCTTGTGTAAGAGAGGCTATTGGAGATGAGCAGCAAGAGGCAGGAAAAACAATTTTGACTTGTAAACTAGAGAGGCAGCAAGAGGGAGGGGGGCTGGCTGGAGGAAATGTCGGCAGCGAACGAGCGGGTAAGGGAGTGGAAGAGGCCACGAGCCAGAGGGACTGCAGTAACCAGTAGGGTCAGTGAGAGGGAGGGTCAGGGAGCAGGAAGGCCGCTCCAAAATGGTGGCCATCAGGTCACGTGATCCCATGTCAGACCTGGCATGAAACAGCTTTAAAACAATATTCCAACACTAATCGTGAATGTGGACGCCAATATCTGACCAGCGTTAAAACAGAATAACTTAAAATGGGGACTTACTGTATCGGATTACAGGGTTTTTCTTGAGAGATCCCTGAACCTCTCAGGTTCAGATGCAAGAATCTGAGACTGAGAGAGAGAGAACAAGAACAGAGAGATACAGGCAACCAGTCTTTATTGTTCATCACACAGAAAGAGGATGGGAAGTTGTGCTCGGATTGAAGAGACCCAAATTCTTGAGGATTTAAATGAGGCTGGAGGATTCACTTAGATTTGGCTAGAGGGAGGAATCTCTAGGGTAACCCTCAAAACGAAAGTCATTTTGGGAATTAGAAATTACTCAGCTTGAGAAGGAAAAAGGTAGCAGGCCAGCGGGAGCACAGAAATTCTTTGGAAAGGTTCCAGAAGAAAAAGTGTTTACTTAAGGGACAGTAAGGTATAACTCTAAAAGTATAAATATAAAGTATATTTTCATTTGTTTTAAAAGTTAAACAAGTGATGATCTCTGTAGTTTAGAGTATAAGTTGCCCACTGAATAGTATTTAGACAAAGTTGCTTTTAGTTTGTCTATTACAGTAAAAATCTTAAAATTCGAAACCTTATGTGTTCCTTCTAGTCAATCACTGGAAATTCAAATATCATTTGAAACGTTATCTGTCTCCACGGGGATCATGACATCAGTCTGGTTGCTGTTGTTCCGTACTCACTTACTTGGATATAATAGCTGCAGCTTTTGCGATGCGTATGTTGATTTCAAGCTCAAGTGACAGATTGCTGGTTGTTGTGGAGCCTAGATATGTGAAGCTATCAATAGCCTCCAGTGTCACATTGTCAATGCTGATAAATGTGGCATGGCAACATCCTGGACCATGACATTTGTCTTCCTGATGCTGATGGTCAAACCTAACTCTTTACGAGTGTGAAAGAGCTTGTGCATTTCCGCCTAAGAGTTCCTCAATATGGAATGATAGTGTGGCATTGTCAGCATAGAGCAACTCTTTGATGAGCACTTGGTGCACCTTTGTCTTGGATCTCAGGCGAGTTAGGCTGAACAACTTTCTGTCAGTTCGGCTATGATAGCAGACACCCTCCATAGGTGACCTGAAGGCAAATGACAGTAGCAAAGGGAAGAATATGCCAATGAGTGTCGGTGCCAAAACACAATCCTGTTTGACCCCACTTTGGATCTCAAAGGGTTCCAGTATTTCCCTGTCATAGCTGACCTTAGCTATCATGTTGTCATGGAAAGAGATCACACTGAGTAGCTTCGGTTGGCATCCAACTTTCTCCAGCTGCTTAAATAGACTGCCTCTGTTCACCTGATCGACTGCCTTGGTGAGATCACTGAAGGCAATTTACAGCGGTTTCCTTTTTTCACAGCATTTCTCTTAAAGCTGGCAGACTGAGAAGATTGTGTCAATTATGGAATTCCCAGTTCTGAAAACACTGGGATTCAGGGTAGATGTGTTGAGCCAGAATGTGATGTCTGATTCAGGCAAATACTTCTCCCACAATGCTCAACAAGGAGATCCCTCAAAAGTTGTTGCAATTTCTGCGGTCGCCCTTGTTCTTGTGCAGGGTCACAATCTTTGCCTTGCACATTGGCTGGGCCACTACCCGCTCCCTCCAACAGAGACAGAGAAACTCACGCAGATGCTGCAGGAGTGCCGGTTTCTCACGCTTGAGTTCAGCCGGTATAGCATCAGCGCTTGGAGTTTTACACATGGCAAGAGAGTCAGTAGCTTTTCTAAGCTCCTTCATTGTGGGTTCGATATCCAACTCTGCCATGTGTCCCAACAGGTTGATGTGATGCATCTAGTGCATGGGTGAAGAGAGTTGGCATGCTTTGTGCTTTATGTGTGCTAGTTTGCTTCTCACTTTCAGCCTACACTGCTGGCTAGCAGCCATATGAAAAGGAGAGCTAAATATGTAAGTCCCTCCCAGTCAGTACAGAGCCTCACCATTTGCAAGTGCCTCCTCATGGCGACACAAGGAAACCCTCTGTTGACTCCTGTTTCTTTTCTTTGCCTAGCAACACTTGAGGCAGCCCATTTCTTTTATTGCTTTGCATCCACCAGACTGAGTTGTTTCCATAACAGAGTCAGTTTTTCCGTGGACAGCTCATAAGCCTGACTCACACCTTTTGCCAGGAGAACGAGATAAGGGGGAATTGCCACTCTATTTTTGTCAGGTGCAAATAACCCATTGGATGTTAGTCCAATATTCAGAATCCGGAGCTTTGGTCTCCTACTCAGTGGAGCTATTTGCTGGATTGTTGTTTAAATAGATGATCCTCAGGTTTTCTCCTGATAATCTATTTTGTATGAATTGGAGGTAGGACTAATGTGTCTACAGTTGCCTCAAGTCTTATTTAATGTGGGCACCATGTTAGCTTGTTTCCAAACCTCTGACACCTCCCTGGCATCCTATGATTTCTCCATAATGGTCATCAGTTCTTCATAAATATCTTCCCTGGCGCCTCAGTACAAATGGGATAAGTGCCAACTCTCCCAAGGAGTTGCTTGTTTCAGGCCCCAATTGGCCTGTCTAGCACTGCCATCTCAAATAGTTTTTTAAAAAGTCACTGATTTTCTCTTTCCGATAAAGTTTCCTGAGTAATGTTGCTCATATTTTCTCTTGTGAATATTGAAAAAATATGATTTCAACATTTGCTATTTATTGTGCTCATCCTCAGTGTCAGGTGATTTTGCATCTTTTATGTTTCTCCAGCTGCAACCTTGCTGGTGTAATTCTGAAAGGTTCGTTTACTGTTGCAATCACCGTCAATCACTGTACTTTAACCAATATCTCCTTGCCCCTCTGTTTCCCTTTTAACACATTTCTGCAATTTCTTGTATTCTGTTCCCTTCCCTACAAAATTTGTGCATATCATTTTCCCTTTTTATCATTTTAATTTGTTGGTCCATTTAAGGTCACGTTTGTTCAGTCTGAACTTATTAGTTTTGGGAAAAGTGTTTGACCTGCATACTTAGTACAATACCTTCAAAGGTGTTCCATTTGTCATCTTCTGAAGTATTGTTGAACAACCTCCCTCAATCTATTTCATATGCTTATTCCCTCATTATATTGGCATTTGTCCATTTTAAATTATGTACCTGGGCCCTAGGGTTAGGTAATTCTGATTCCTAGAACACGCTAAACCTTATCACTGTGGTCAGTGTCCTCCAAGGGTTCTACGATATTTCCTATACATTTTCTGGGTCAGTTATATATATTTGATCGTGATGAGCATTACTTCTTGTAACTTCCTTTTCCACTGGTTCAAGAAGCAGCCATGCACTACACCTACCAACTCTGACTCTAAACAACTTGAATTTTCTCACTTTATATTTGAAATAACTGAACTGGACCAGCTATATAAATACTGTGGATACAGGAGTAGGCCAGAGGCTTGGAATTCTGTGGCGAGTAACTCCTCTCCTGACTCCCCAAGCTTGTCCACCATTTACAAGGAATAAGGTACTCTCCACTTGCCTGAATGTGTGCAGCTCCAACAACACTCATTAAGCTCGACAACATCCAGGACAAAGCAGCCCATTTGATTGGCACCACCTTCAACATTCATTCTCTGCACCACATTACGCACAGTGGCAGCAGAGTGCACCATCTACAAGATGCACTGCAGCAACTCACCAAGGCTCCTTCAACAATACTTTCCAAACCCACGAGCTCTACCATCTAGAAGGACAAGGGCAGCAGGTGCATGGGAGCACCACTACCTGAAAGTTCCCCTCCAAGTGCCACATCATCACACCACACACATACACACAGCAACAGAGGTTTACAAAAATTACAGAAGTTTCAAAAGGTACCATAAGCTGATTATAACCAGAAGGAGGAAAAGGAAGTTAGAGGACTTTTTTCACACCACTTTATTAGTGCAGGGAAAGCTCTTCCACAAGTGCCCATTGAAGCAGAAATTATAACTTTTAAAAGGAAGAATGAAAAAAGCAGGGAAATAGAGTTCAAGTGGACCGAGGCAATGGCATAAATGGTCTCTTTTGCTGCTGCAATTTCTAGTAATTATTTTGAGCTTTGAACAAGCAGGCAGGATGGTAAATTTGCTTTCTATTCCCGTACATTATTGTACTCTTGCAATACAATGGTGGAACAAAACTGTTCTTCATTGCTGACAGCAGCAATTCTTGTTGCCTTTGTGCCAAGAAACATTCCTATCCCAGATGATGCCACATCTACCAATGTCAATTTCCAGTGAGCCACCTTGGAATGCGTGGGAGCAAGCCGGGGTGACACCCAGCAGACTCCTGGAGGCTGAGATCAAGAGCTTGGCAATGGAGATTTCAGCCATAGAACCACATTCTGCCAGTGTGTGCCACAAGGCATTGCTCCACAGTGTTGTCTGGGGAAGTTGCTTAATCACCCCAACAAAGTAAGAGCAGTGTTGACCCATTGATTCTGAGAAAAATGAAGCTATTGGCTTTGACTACCCTTTATGTAGCTGTCAAATTAAAAACTCGAGGAGAAATAAAAGGAGAGAAGCCCACAATATTTCCTTGAAGTGATGACGTGCCCTGTCAGAGGTTTCAGTAATTCAAGCTCACAGATGAAACCGTTGTCAGCATTGTTGTCAGGTTGAGAGATAAAAGCAGTGGAGTTAAATCGCTTATACAGCCAGCCTCATTGATAGGCCGGTGCATTTTCTGAATGTCAGGACGGAGGAACTTTGCGAACAAATAACGGGTCTAGTGAAAGATTGGGATGTTTTAGTGGAGCATCTCTCTGCTGCTTTCGCCTCTGATCCACCTGGTTCGGACTAAATCCAGCTATTGAGTAAATCTCCTAATTTCATCCAAAGATACAAAAAGCAATGTCAGTGTTTCTATAAAGGTTATGAAATGCGGTTGCCATAAACTGCTAATAATAATCTTTGATAATTAAATATGTAGTGATCTTTTCATAATTTTCCCAAATTCCCCCTATGTCCCAGTTTTTTCTACACGCTTCCATATGAGACTGCATCTTCAGGGGAAAAGGTTACAAACTAAAAATCCCAGTATCCGGTGACTTGCCATTCACGACATATAACTAGCCACTGGGAGCGTAGGTGGGACACAAGACCACTGGCAGAATCACAACCAAGCTTGATCCTGCCTTCATCTGACACTCATATCTACTTTGCAGCAGAGGTTGTTGGATGCTGATTGAGAGTAGAAACACTGCTATTTTACTTTTCCCAGATTAGCCCAGGAGCACCTACTGAGGTGTGAGAACAGCACAGGGCGGTCTTTGAACCTGGAACTTTTTGGTCCTTATGACTTCACACACTATCAAGAAAACTAACAGTATACTCCTCTGTACTCTGAAACCAGCATTATTATCCTTAATTACCAAAGAGCTTTGTGAATAAAGTCTATTTGCTCTGAACAAGTAGCATTTTTCTTCTTGTTTGGGGGAAACACTATTATTTCTCGCTATGTTGTGCCCACATATTGGAATCCAAATCAAAACTACTTACTTTTGTAATTGATCTCTAGTCATTCATTATCTTGTTTCTTCTCCCGAGTCTGAATGGTAAGGATCTGAATTTCCTAGCTGTTGTGTGAGACTCCTGTCGTAACCATGGTCATGGTCCAGTGGATGGACCTGGAAAATCACCAGGATTGTGATGCACAGGTTTCCGCGCTGAACTGAAATTTCCTATTTGCCCATGTAAGAGACAGAGGATATGTCTGCCCCATAACATTTCTCAATCCCACAAGGGAGCAGTGTAAGACTTGAGGCAGGTATGTCCAGTGAGATAAAGTTCACCAGCCTCCAGATGCCTCACCAAGGGCCCAGGCTAGAGAAACAGCAAAGACCCACAAAGTGACATAAAATTTTCTTAATTCAGACCCTTTATTCTGGGGTTCAGGGGGTGTACAGGGACACCCCACCATCCGTGGCAGAAAAGCAACAGATTGTGTTGGGGGGGGGGGGATTTACATGGGCCATTTTGCAAGAGGATTACTGGATAGCACTCTGGGATGGGAACTATTTTTCTTCCTTTTTCCCCATTCTTAACTGAGGGGCAAATGTAACACAATTACTGTAGCTTATCTAGGATCAGGTAGCTCAGCACAGAACTCCCAATAAGCAAACATTCTGGACATTCATAACCCAGTGCCTTTAACAACTGACCCTTGAGTTTTTCTAATTGGCTGATCATTTGCCAACAAGGTTCTACATATGGTGCTGATCGACTTAATGTGGAATTATGTCTTATCTTATGTGGAATGAAGTTAGTTTGATAACATATTAGAGACAAATGAGTTACTTTTATATTGGTGTCCATGGAAAATTTGAAGTACTTATTCCTCAAATGCAGGTCTCATATAGCTAGAAGTTGCCTCAGTGTAAACTGATTGGATTCACTTAGGCTGGGGCACCAGTTAAAATTGAATTTTCCTCAACACCAGCAAACTCTTGTTTACATTGAGGGTGCACTGATAGCTTTGTTAGTATTAGATGGAATAAGTACGATAGCAAGAAATGATCTTGGATCAGAAGGTGTAGAATCCATATGGTGGAGGTAAGAAATAACAAGGGGAAGAGTCAGCATAGCTTCATGAAGGGGAAATCATGCCTGACAAATTTATTAGAATTCTTTGAGGAGGCAACAAGCAGGATAGATAAAGGGGAACCAGTAGCTGTAATATATTTAGATTTCCAAAAGGTGTTCAATAATGTACCGCACATAAAGCTACTTAATAAGGTAAGAGCCCATGGTGTTGGAGGTAGTATATTAACATGAATAGAGGATTGGCTAACTAACAGAAATCAGAGAGTTGAGATAAGGGGGCATTTTCAGTATGGAAACCTGTAACGAGTGGAGTGCCAGAGGGATCAGTGCCCGGGCCACAATTATTTACGATATAGAAAGAGCAGTCTGTAAGCCCCCTAACAGTAGCTATACCGTGTGACAGAGAATAAATCAGGAGAATGAGGGTGTGTAAAAAAGGCAGGACATTAATGATGAGTGACTTTAATCTTCATATAGATTGGGAAAATCATACTGGCAAAGGTAGCCACGAGCAAGAATTCAGAGTATTCGAAACAGTTTCCTAGAACAAGATGCTGTGGGTCCAGCCAGGGATCAGGCTATTTTGGATCTGGTAATGTGTAATGAGGCAGGTTTAATAAATGATCTCGGAGTAAAAGATCCCCTAGGAAACAGTGACCATAACACGGTAGAATTTAGCATTCAGTTTGAGAGTGAGAAACTTGGGTGGAAAACAACTGTGCCAAATTTAAATAAGGGTAATTATAAAGGAATGAGGGCAGAATTGACTGGAGTGGACTGGAAATGTAGTTTAGCAGAAAAGACAGTCGATGAACAATGATGTTTAAGAAAACAGTTCATGACTCACAACAAAGATCTATCCCAGTGAGGAAGAATGATTCTAGGAAGGTAATAAACCAACCATGGTTAATCAAGGAAGTTTAGCATAGCATCAAAATGAAAGGAAAAACATACAATGTGGCAAGGATTAATGGTAAGCCAGAGGATTGGGAAAGTTTTAAAAACCAACAAAAGATGATCAAAAACATAATAAAGAGGGAGAAAATAAATGTTGAGGGTAAACAAGTAATATAAAAACAGACAGTAAGGGTTTCTTTAAATATATAAAAAGGAAGAGAGAGGCCAAAGTGAACATGGGCCCCTTAGAGAAAGAAGCTGGGGAAACAATAATGGGGAACCAGGAAATGGCAGAGGAATTGAATAAATACCAGTCTTCAAACATCAGTCTTCACCATAGAATACACTAATAGCATTTCAAAAATACTAAATAGTCAAGGGTCAAAAGGTGGGGAGGAAATAAATACAATAACTATCACTAGAGAAAAAGTACTAGGGAAACTAATGGGGCTAAAGGCCAATAAGTCCCCTGGACCTGATGAGTTGCATCCTAGGATATTAAAGGAAGTAGCTACACAGATAGTGGATGCACCTGGTAATAATCTTCCAAGCATTCTGGAAAAGTCCCAGAAGATTGGAAAACTGCTAACATAACACCCTTATTCAAAAAGGGAGGGAGACAAAAAATAGCTAACTATAGGCCAGTTAGCTTAACATCCATCATTGGGAAAATGTTAGAGTCGATTATTAAGGATATAATAGCAGAGCATTTAGAAATGTATAAGATGATCAAGCAGAGTCAGCATGGCTTCATGAACGGGACATCATGCCTGACAAATTTATTAGAATTCTTTGAGGAGGCAACAAGCAGGATAGATAAAGGGGAACCAGTAGCTGTAATATATTTAGATTTCCAAAAGGTGTTCAATAATGTACTGCACATAAAGCTACTTAATAAGGTAAGAGCCCATGGTGTTGGGGGTAGTATACTAACATGAATAGAGGATTGGCTAACTAACAAAAGACAGAGAGTTGGGATAAGGGGTGCATTTTCAGTATGGAAACCTGTAACGAGTGGAGTGCCAGGGATCAGTGCCCGGGCCACAATTATTTACGTTATATAATGACTTAGATGAGGGAAGTGAATGTACTAATGCCAAGTTAGCAGATGGCACAAAAATAGGTGGGAAGGCAAGAGGTGAGGATGACACAGTCTACATGACTAATGGCCTACATTACTAGGTTAAGTGAGTGGGTACAAACTTGGCAGAATATAATGTGGGAAAGTGTGAGGTTATGCACTTTGGCAGGAAGAATAGAGGAGCTGAATATTATTTAACCGGAGAAAGACTGCAGAAAGCATTCTGCAGAGAGATTTGGCAGTCTTCGTGCATGAATCACAAAAAGCTTGCAAATAAGTTCAGGTAATAGGGAAGGCAAATGGAATGTTGGCCTTTATTTCAAAGGGAATGGAGTATAAAATTAGAGAAGCCTTGCTAAAACTCTACAATGCACGTTAGACCACACCTACAATACTGTGAACTGTTTTGGTCCCCTTATCTCAGGAAAGATCTATTGGCAGTGGAGTCAATCCAAAGAAGGTTCACTAGGTTGATCCTGGGGATGGAGGGATTTTCTTGTGAGGAGAGGTTGAGTAGGTTGGGCCTGTACTCATTGGACTTTAGAAGAATGAGAGGTGACCTTATTGAAACATATAAAATTCTTAGGGGGCTTGACAGGTTGGATGCTGAGAGGTTGTTTCCCCTTTTGGATGAATCGAGGACCAGAGGGCATAATCTCAGAGTAAGGGGTTGCCCATTTAAGACAGAGATGAGGAGGAATTTCTTCTCTCAAAGGACAGTGAATCTGTGGAATTCTTTTGCCACAGAGGGCTGTAGAGGCCAGGTCGTTAAGTATATTAAAGGGTGAGATAGACATTTTTAATCAGTAAGGGAATCAAGGGTTATGGTGAAAAGGCAGGGAAATGGAATTGAGGATTATCAGATCAGCCATGATCTCATTGAATGGTGAAGCGCACTCGATGGGCCAAATGGCCTACTTCTACTCCTACATCTTATGGAAAAACCCTTGACTGCAGCATGAAAGCATCTCTTTAGCGATGCTTTACTGGATTACAAACTTGGTAATGGTTCTTGTAAAAGTGCTAGAGAATCGCTGCTCACCAAGTATTACGGAGGAAGAGAAGATGCTGTAATTTTGTGAAACGTTTGTGAAGCAAAGACATCTTGTGATTTTCTTTTTTGTTTTCTTCCACCACCCAAGATTTATGTGATTTATTGGCTGCAATTAACATTTCAAATGTTTTTTCAGGCCTAAGGATAAAAGAGACAAAGGAGGTTTATGAAGGCGAGGTCACAGAACTGACCCCTTGTGAGACGGAGAATCCCATGGGTGGTTATGGAAAGACAGTCAGCCATGTTATCATTGGGCTAAAGACAGCAAAAGGCACTAAGCAACTGAAGGTATGGAAAATTTTATGTATATGTTCGTCATGCTAAATCAAGAGACCTGGTCTGTATTTTTGGCAAAGGGTAAAGTTCGGGAAAGAGGCCGTATGACTTTTTCATGCTGTGTATATATCAACTTTGAATCTGTTGCCAACCTGGGATGCAATCCATAAAATAAATCACTGTGTGGAAAATATAGGTTACTAGCTATAGCACAGTTATATTGAGTGAAGCCACAAAGTCAATTGACAGGTTTCTGAAATCTTCATGCTGTACAACCTGGATTTGTGGGGTGTTGGGCATTATTATTACTATGAGCTTTTGTCTTTGTGAACTGAGGTTGTTCCTTAGCAACAGCATTTTGTGGTGGATTACTCGAGGGTATAGTACTGATGGGTACAGATCTGACAACAGCAATTGGAGGCAATGAGTTAAGAGTAGAAAACCAGAAGCTTATGGGCAAGGCCACTGGCTTGTAATTTCATGGGAAAATGGATGGAGGACACTTTCTTTAAAACAGGGGAAATGTTTGAAGCTTGAGCAATAAATCCAAATTTTATTTACTCAGTCACTGACTTTTACTGGTAAGCAGACTAAATTGTGGAATCTGATTGAACTCCAAACGCTGCAATAAATTAATATATATTCAAAAACAGAATTTGACTTATTCCATTACCATAACCCAGTTGTCCTACTAATTAGTACTAGCATTCAATATAGACCAAATGAAAACACTATGTGCACCTTGATTTTAATTAAACCAGCCTGGTCCTTCATGGTATCAGAAGACATCATTTGTGATACTGACTTACTAAAGCTCCTGCCCAATGCTTCCATTGATTAAGAAGCCAAAGCGGCGGGCACAGTCTTGTTTGCAGAACACCACCAAGGTTGATAAGATAGGTGCAAAAATCAATTTGCTGTCATCAGTTGATGCCAAAATTGGAAATTTTAAATATGTGAAGACTGTAAATTGCTATGCGATGGTCAATAAATGCGTTATAGTTGAAACTATTTCTGCTTGGCTGCTGTGTTTCTCTTTCCAAACCCCCCACCTGCCTTTCACTCCTCTCGATGATGCTGACTCTGACTTCTGTACCCGAGTGGCCTTTCTGTATATGTAATCCTAGAACTGAGTGTTTGCAGATTATTTAACCACGACCAAACTTGATACATTCACACACAATGTTTGAACACAATTTTCAGCAGGAATCCCTGGATAGTTATGAGTAGGAAGAACTCTGGCCTTTCCCTAGAGCAACAATAGACTGTAGCACTAGCTGAGATCAGGTAACTCGGAACAGAACATTAATTGAACATGCGACCATCATGTTCTAAATGGTTAAGAGCACGTTGGGCAGTGCTTTTACTCAGTATTCTATTGAAGTGTGAGGTCATACATTTAGGGAGGTCAAACAGTTACAGGGGTAGATGAAGTGAGAGATCTTGGCGTACAAGTACACAGGTCCCTGAAGGCAGCAGTTCAAGTAGACAAGGTTGTAAAGAAGGCATATGGAATGCTCTCCTTCATTGGCAGAGGTATAGAACATAAAAGTAAGGATATAATGTTGGAATTGTATAAAACACAGGTGAGGCCACAACTGGAGTATTGTGTGCAGTTCTGGTCGTCACATCACAGGAAGGACGTAATAGCTCTGGAGAGAGTGCAGAGGAGGTTTACAAGAATGTTGCCAGGGTTAGAAAAGCGTAGCTATGAGGAGAGATTGGATAGGTTGGGGTTATTTTCCTTAGAACAAAGAAGGCTGAGAGGTGACTTGATTGAGGTGTACAAAATTATGAAGGGAATAGATAGAGTGGACAGGATAAAATTGTTTCCCTTGGTGGAGAATTCTAGAATCAGGGGACATAGATTCAAGATAAGTAGCAGAAGGTGTAGGGGGGACATGAGGAAGACCTTTTTTACGCAGAGGGTAGTGGGTGTCTGGAATTCGCTGCCCAAGTTGGTGGTAGAGGCAGAAACTTTAAACTCTTTTAAAAAGTACCTGGATCTGCACCTAAAGTGCTGTAAGCTGCAGGGCTATGACCATAAGACACAGGAGCAGAAATTAGGCCATTCGGCCCATCGAGTCTGCTCCGCCATTCAATCATGGCTGATAAGTTTCTCAACCCCATTCTCCCGCCTTCTCCCCGTAACGTTTGATCCCCTTACCAATCAAGAACCTATCTATCTCGGTCTTAAATACACTCAATGACCTGGCCTCCACAGCCTTCTGTGGCAATGAATTCCATAGATTCACCACTCTCTGGCTAAAGAAGTTTCTCCTCATCTCTGTTCTAAAAGGTCTTCCCTTTACTCTGAGGCTGTGCCCTTGGGTCCTAATCTCTCCTACTAATGGAAACATCTTCCCCACGTCCACTCTATCCAGGCCTTTCAGTATTCTGTAAGTTTCAATCAGATCCCCCTCATCCTTCTAAACTCCATCAAGTATAGACCCAGAGTCCTCAAACGTTCCTCATATGTTAAGCCTTTCATTCCTGGGATCGTTCTCGTGAACCTCCTCTGGACCCTCTCCAGGGCCAGAACATCCTTCCTGAGATACGGGGCCCAAAGTTGCTCACAATATTCTAAATGTGGTCTGACCAGAGCCTTATAAAGCCTCAGCAGCACATCCCTGCTTTTATATTCTAGTCCTCTCGAAATAAATGCCAAAATTTCATTTGCCTTCCTAACTACTGGCTCAACCTGCAAGTTAACCTTAAGAGAATCCTGGACTAAGACTCCCAAGTCGCTTTGCACTCCGGATTTCTGAATTCTCTCCCCATTTAGAAAATAGTCTATGCCTCTATTCTTCCTACCAAAGTGCATGACCTCACACTTCCCCATGTTGTATTCCATCTGCCACTTCTTTGCCCATTCTCCTAACCTGCCCAAAACCTTCTGCAGCCGTCCCGCCTCCTCAATACTACCTGTCCCTCCACCTATCTTTGTATCATCTGCAAACTTAGCCAAGATGCCCTCAGTTCCTTCATCTAGATCATTAATGTATAAAGTGAAAAGCTGTGGTCCCAGCACTGACCCCTGCGGAACTCCACTAGTCACTGGCCGCCATCCTGAGAAGGACCCCCTTATCCCCACTCTCTGCCTCCTGCCAGACAGCTAATCTTCTATCCATGCTAGTAACATGCCTCTAACACCATGGGCTCTTATCTTACTGAGCAGCCTCCTGTGCGGCACCTTGTCAAAGGCCTTCTGGAAGTCCAAGTAGATAAAATCCATTGGCTCTCCTTTGTCTAACCTACTCATTACCTCCTCAAAGAATTCTAACAAATTTGTCAGGCATGACCTCCCCTTGATGAAACCATGCTGACTTTGCCCTATTTTACCATGCACTTCCAAGTATTCTGAAATCTCATCCTTAATAATGGACTCTAAAATCTTACCAACGACCGAGGTCAGGCTAATCGGCCTGTAATTTCCCGTCTTTTGCCTCACTCCCTTCTTAAACAGGGGGGTTACATTACATTTTCCAGTTCTCTGGGACCCTCCCTGACTCGAGTGATTCCTGAAAGATCACCACTAACGCCTCCACTATCTCTTCAGCTATCTCCTTCAGAACTCTGGGGTATAATCCATCTGGTCCAGGTGATTTATCCACCTTCAGAGCTTTCAGTTTTCCTAGCACCTTCTCCTTGGTAATGGCCACCATACTCAACTCTGCCCCCCGACTCTCTTGAACTTTGGGGATGTTACTTGTGTCTTCCACCGTGAAGACTGACATAAAGTACCTATTCAGTTCCTCCGCCATTTCTTTGTTCCCCACTGCTACTTCTCCAGCGTCATTTTCCAGCAGCCCAGTGTCCACTTTTGCCTCTCTCTTACCCTTTATATATCTAAAAAAAACTCTTGCAATCTTCTTTTATGTTACTGGCTAGTTTGCCCTCATACTTAATCTTCTCCCTCCTTATTTCTTATTTAGTTGTCCTCTGCTGGTCTTTGTAGGCCTTCCAATCCCTTGGTTTCCCACTGCTCTTCGCCACATTGTATGCTTTCTCTTTAGCTTTTATGCTGTCCCTGACTTCCCATGTCAGCCATGGTTGCCTCGTCCTCCCTTTAGTATGCTTCTTCTTCCTAGGGATGAATTTTTGCTGTGTCTCCAAAATTACTCCAAGAAACTCCTGTCATTGCAGTTCCATTATGCTTTGGGCCGTGTGCAGGAAGGTGGGATCAGAAAGGGCACCTGGGTGTCCTTGGGCTGGCATGGACAAGATGGGCCGAATGACCACCTTCTGTGCTGTAACTTTTCTATGGTTCTATGGTAGATTTTTAAAAAAATGTTTGGTATGTCAACTGATAGACAACTAAGTCTCTGTTTTCTTAATTAATAACCAGCCCATAAGATTAAGTTTCATGTAAGGTTAAGGAAGACTATGTTTTAGTGCATGTTCTTTTCTTAGGCAAGCCTTTATTCTGTACTTCCAAGTGATATGCTCTGTGTTTCAGCTCGATCCTAGTATCTATGAGAGCCTGCAGAAGGAGCGTGTTGAAGTTGGAGATGTGATATACATTGAAGCAAACAGCGGGGCTGTAAAGGTAGATGTTTCTAAGCGGTTTCCAAAACATAATCTGGGTGAAGTTGTTGACAGGATTAAATGAGTTTTTAAAAATTAACATGCTGATCTTTGACCACAAGATTACCAGGCATTCTGCATCTCCCCTCTGGTGCATTTGATCGTTGGATGGGGCAAATTGGTGATCAAGCTCCATGTTTTATGCTTTTGAGAAATTTTGTTGGGGAATTTTGACTTTTTTTTCCCAGAAAACTGTTGAAAATGGGTAAATTAGGAAATGTCAAAAGCTCAGAAAAACAGGAACAGAAATATGCTGGACATTTGATGAAAGTTCTGTGCAGGTTATCAGTATTGACTCTGTAGTTTAGTGTGTGTAAGAGAGGGTTTAGCAAAACATATATACAAGGACTCTCCATAACTTATTTGGAATGCAGGGCGTGAAGGCAGACCATGGATTTTCAAGGGCATTGCGAGTTAATTCTAAATGAAAATAATGGAAAACTTAACCTTTATTTGAGGATAATAGAGTGCAAAAAACAAAGTGCAAGTTGCTTGAGTCGGGACAAAGTAGCTTGAAGGGATGTGGAAAAGCAAGTATTTTAATTCCAAACCAGTGCAAAAACTGAAAGAGTAAACTTTATTGATCTCATTGCTCTGTTTACATCCAAATGTGTTATTTTAAGTATCAACCATATAATTTTTAAAAATCCAGTCATGGGATGTGGACATCACTGGCCAGGCCAACATTTATTGTCCATCCCTGATTGCCCCTGAGAAGGTGGTGGTGAACGTGGTTCTAACTATAGTGATTCAGGAGCTTAAATCTAGTCCGGTTTACATCACTGTCTCTCCTGGGCCGCAGGGAACTAGCTTGTGTTATAATACAATGTGGGTAGGGAGGGCTGGGAATGGAGAATGGAAGATTTTGATGCATTGTAGAATTCCTAGTTTTAAAGTGGTTTAAAAAAAATGCTTCCCAGATGGGGTAGTGATAAAGGAATAAGTAACCCAAAGTTCAAGGTTCAATTTCTGGTCAGCACTGATATCAGGAAGGGAGTGTTCAGGGTGCTAAATTTAGCCTCAACACTCCTGGGAAAGAGACACGAAAAAATTGGCCAGGATCCTTGCCCTTGATCACCACACAGTGATCCCTGCTGAGGGAGTGCACATGTGTGGACACGAGCTAAAGAGCAGATTGGGCTTGACTGTGATGCTCAATGCAGCTGAGTAGTATTCCAATGCACAGAGTCCATATTTAGAGTGTGAAGAATGCTTGCAGGGTGGTGTGTGGCCATGTAGGGCTCATACTCTAGCAGGGCTCAGTGCCTTTACAAGAGTGCAGGAAGGGAGAAAATTGGCAGAGAGAAAATTTAATAGCCTAACTTTAATTGCCTGCTCTTTATTTCAACATTATTTTCAATCTATGCATTAGTTAGTCAGCCACAGGGAACAAGGGCTTTAAATGATTAAGAAAAGTTGCTGCACGTTTTATCAGAACAAGTTATCGCTTGCTCGGGCATCCAGCTACAAAGCAACCATAACATGTTCAATGAACTGTAGTTAATGTTATCTGTTGCATCAGGTTCTTTAGTAAGAATAGCAAATTTAGAGGTAGTATTATCTAGGAAAAGAAGAAAGCCGACTTGCTGGGAAGCTAAGTGGTTTTGGCAAGGGTAGAGATGGGCAGGTGGGCTGGCTTTGCTTGCCAAAAATGAGAGAGACAGTTGCAATGTGTTGACAAAATCCTGTCAGTGCTGTAATTGTGTGTCAGGGGCCTTCCCCCACTTCAGTACCTTTCATTCAGCCTGAAGTCTGGCAGGTAAGCTGACAGCACACCTGTTTTATTGCTGCTCATCCCAGACTTTTCTTTACAGAGGCAGGGCAGGTGTGATACATACGCTACGGAATTTGACCTTGAAGCTGAAGAGTACGTCCCTCTGCCAAAGGGCGATGTCCACAAGAAGAAAGAGATCATACAAGACGTAACTTTGCACGATCTAGATGTAGCAAACGCAAGACCACAGGTAATGAACGCAGCATTGCTCAGGTTCATTCTGCACCTCAGTCACTTAACACAAAAGAGAATAGCAAAAAAAGTGTTAAATCATGAAATATAAAAATGCTTGCATTGACAAATTCATTATAATTAAGAATACTAAAGTTAATAATAATAATGCTTGTATTTGCATTGTGCGTTGCCTTATATCGAAATTCCACAAAAATGCTTTCACACAATAAAGTCCTTTTGGATTTGTACTGGTTTATTCTGTCGGCAGTGGCTCAATGGTATTATCACTGGATTGTAATCCACAGACCCAGGGTATCTGGTGACCCCCCCCCAGGGCAGATGGTGGAATTTGGATTTAATAAAAAAAAAACCTGTAATTAAAAGTCTAATGATGACCTTGAAACCATTGCCAATTGTCACAAGAACCCATCTTGTTCACTAATGTCCTTTAGTTGGTGATATCTGCCATCCTTACCTGGTCTGACCTACATGTGACTCCAGCAATGTGGTTGATTCTTAAATGCTCTCTAAACAAGGGCAGTTAGGGATGGGCAATAAATGCTGGCCTAGCCAATGATGCCCACATCCCCAGAATGAATAAAATAAAATATGGGCTTTTCCAGCAATTGACAATAGGTTTTTTTATGGTCATCACTAGACTTTTAATTCCAGATTTTTATTGAATTCAATTTTCACCATCTGCCAAGGTGGGATTTGAACCCGGGTCCCAAAGCATTATCCAGGTTCTCTGGATTACTCATCCAGACAATGCCACTACGCCATGATGCCAGTGAAATCATCCGTAATCGGGTCATGGATGGCAGGGGCACTTGTTCAAAAGTGTGTACAATCTGGAGTGAAATGCAGAGAGGGATGATCGTTGATCCAGCGGCAGAATCCAATGGGGGGCGAGCAGGATAGGAAAGAGGTTGGGCTATTGTGTAACCTTTCTGCTGTGCAATTTCAAGGTCATTATCTTTATACATGTTGACTAAACAATCTTGCCTTGGCACCAGTTTTTTTTCCGACTTCCAGCTTTAAAATTTTGTTCTTTTTTAATCTCTCTGATATCTACTTAAGTTTTCCGATCTAGTCCCAGACTTGAGTGTGACAGTGGGTTCTACCTGGGCTGAATTGACTTTCATTCTTAATTTCTGTTGATCCCCAGGGTGGTCAGGACATCCTATCCATGATGGGTCAGCTAATGAAACCAAAGAAGACTGAAATCACAGGTACGTCTTGCAGCAAATGCTGAACACAGCCCTAATCTTGAGAACGCAGTTCTGAGGATCCAAACACTTGCTGTCCGTGACCCTTTAATGACAGTGTCCTGGTTTCAGATTGTGGGCCTGTAACCCATCATGTGACATCCAGGAGATTCTGAGAAAAGTTTATAAACTCAAGTCTCCTCATTATACTTGTTATGTTTAAGGATAATTTGGGAAAGCTATTAAATCCAAAGCCCTTCATTCCCAACAATAATCCAAAATGTGTTTTAACACTCCAAAGCTACAAAAAAAGCCTCCAGATTTCTTTTTACCTCAGCCCATTATGGTAATTTTTTTTGTCTTTTAATGCACTGTTGCAGAAATGTGGGCCTTTAAAGAAGCAGCAAAAATTGATCATTCTTTGTTTGGCTAGGCCATGCCGTTGCAAAATGTTTTCTATTTTAGTAGGTTGTCAAAAAATTAGGAACACAATTCTACACATTTGTATTTGTTTCAAACATCAGAAATGAGTACTAATTGCTGTATACGTAAGAAGCAGATGAGGACAAGCAAAGGCTATTTAGCCCATCAAAGCTCGTCACCTAACATTTTGAATGCCTCTAAAGTCTTTGACTTTATTAGCTTACTGAGTAGATTATTCAGAACCTTTAACATTCTGAGTAAAGAACATATTAATATATGTTTTAAATGTACTTTGTGCTAATTTAAATTTACGCCCTAGTGCTCTGACTTACTTTGAAGTAATATTAGAATCGTGGAAGTTACAGCACAGAAGGAAATCACTCATCCCATTGCGCCTGTGGCAGTGTTAGCACTTCAACTGAAGCAATCTACTCTAATCCCTTTTCCCGGTATCTTTTTATTCTCTTCCTTTTCAAATACTTATCTAATTCCCTTTTAGAGATGTTATAGTCACTGCTTCAGTAGCCACTTGTGGTAAAATATTCCATGTTCTATTGTAATGCTGGTGGGTTCTTCTAACTTCCCCCTTCATTTTTTTAGTGATAATTTTATGTACCATTTGATATCTTACATACCTGGGCGAGATCACCCCATAAACATCTTTCTTGTCAGTAGAATTTAAGCTTCTCTAATTTTTCTTCATAAGCTGTCCCTTTGCATTTGGGATCAGTTTAGTTTGGCCTTCAGTACAAAAAATCTCTTATTTCTGCTCCTTCACCCACTCTATTATCAAGTATATCAGTCAGCCTGATGCATTCACTCCCTCCACCACCGATGCACAGTGGCAGCAGTATGTACCATCTACTAGATGCAGCAACTTGCCAAGTCTCCTTTGACAAACTCACAAGCTCTACCACCTAGAAGGACACGGTGCATGGGAACAACAGCACCTGCAAGTTCCCCATCAAATCTCACGTCATTCTGATTTGAACTTTATCGTTATTCCTTCATTGTTGCTGGATCAAACTCTTAGAACTCCCTCCGTAACAGTACTGTGGGTGTATCCACAGCAGATGGACTGCAGGATTTCAACAAGGCTGCTCGCCACCACCTTCACAAGGACAATTAAGGATAGGCAACAAATGCTGGCCTTCTCAGCGACACTCACATCCCATGGAACCATAGAAAAGTTACGGCACAGAAAGAGGCCATTTACCCCATTATTTCTACACCAGCCAAAAAAAGAGAAAAAAGTAACTAACTGCTCACTTTAATCCCACTTTCCAGCACCGGATCCTTAGCTTTGCAGGTTACAGCACTTCAGGTGCAGATCCAGGTACCTTTCCAATGAGTTGAGTATTTCAGGCTCAACCACCAATTCAGGCAGTGAATTCCAGGCACCCACCACCCTTTGAGTGAAAAAGGTTTTCCCTGTGTTCCCTCTAATCCTTCTATCAATCACCTTAAATCAGTGCCCCCTGGTAATTGACCTCTCAGCTAGGGGGAAATAGGTCTTTCCTTTCTGCCCTATCTAAGCTCCTCCACACCTCAGTTAGGTCACCCCTTAGCCTCTTCTTCCCAAGAAAGAGAACATATTTTAAAATTCTCTGCATAATAAATCCTTTGCATATAATCTCTGTCGACTTGTTATTTATCCAGTATTCTATTTGCTTTTTTAAACTTAATTCTGCATATTGACTCAACGTGAAAGTGACAGATCTACTGTTCTTCCCAGATGCCTTTCTAAGTTTCTCTTTACCAGTTTGCTCTTTTCAGTGTATGCTATGTTGATAATTTTATTACCTAATATACCAAAACTTTACATTCGTCAACAATGAATTTCATTTGCTATTTGACTGCCCAAGTGCACAACCTACCTAAATCTCTCTGCAAGGAATTAATGCACCCTCCAGCCCTATAGCTTGGCCTTCAAATTTAACCAGCCTAAGTTTGGTTTCAGCCTCGACATCCAAGATAAGCTATGCACTAAACACCGTAATGGGAAGTACTTGGTTTTTTTTAAACACTCTTTCTTATCCAGTTCCATGTTCTTCCCTGAATTTTCATGGTGTTTAGTTTTATTGGAAAGCTTGACACTTCACCAATAGTTTTCTGAATGAAGAGTACTTTAGGAAGTTCTCCTAATATTTTGGGGAGTTTTGAACTTGGCATGTTACAGCATTTTTTAAACATTGTTGTCCACACGACAGAGCAACCATACCAGAGGGTGGATGGCTAACCTGCTCCCTGTCACTTTGAGTAGGCTGTTACAGCAACCACAAGTTGATCATCTCAATTTTTTTTTCTTCCTTCTGTCCTATGTGGGAATTTCTGGTATCACTAAGATTGGAAGTTGTGTTTATATCGGATCACATCCTAGAACTACAATCCTTACACTCTGTGCCCACCCTTTCCAGTTCAGAATTTCTGTTCTCCCAGCCCCAATTTTGTAATTTTTGTCCTTCTGATGAAGATGCTTGGGTTGAGTTTCAAGACCATGGACTGTCTTCAGTTATATTGTCTCATGGCCTTTCTTGATGTTTTAGCCTCACTAAAAGGTTAAAAGGTAGGACAGTAGAGAAACAATGACAAACATTTAAGGTGATATTCCATAACTCTATTTCAATAAGGATATATTCCATTGAGGAAGAAACACTAGGAAAAGGATGCACCATCTGTGGCTAACTGAGGAAATTAAAGATAGTATCAAATTGAAAGAGAAACCATACAATACTGCAAAGATTAGTGGTAGGTCTGAAGATTGGACAGATTTTAGAAATCAGCAAATAATTACACAAAAAAAGATTAAAATTAGAACATGTGACAAAGCTAGCTTGAAATATCAAAACAGATGGTAAGAGTTTCTACAAATATTTAAAAAGGAAAAGAGTAACTAAGGTGAGCATTGGGCCATTAGAGTGTGAGACCAGAGGATTAACAAGGGACTGGCGGAAGTGTTGAACAGATATTTCGCGCCTGCCTTCACTGTAGAAGGCACAATAATCATCCCAAGAATACTTAAAAATCAAAAGGCAAAAGTGACGGAAGAACTTAAAACAATCACTAAGGAAAAGGTACTGGGAAAGCTATTGGAACCAAAGGTTGACAAATCCCCTGGACCTGATGGCTTTCATCCTAGGGTTTTAAAAGATGTGGCTGCAGTGATAGTAGATGCATTGGTTGGGATCTTTCAAAATTCCCCAGATTCTGGAAAAAATTCAGCAGATTGGAAAATCACTAACGTAACACCTTTTTTTAAGAAAGGAGGAAGACAGAAAGCAGAAAACTATAGGCCAATTAGCCTAACGTCTGTCATAGAGAAATTGCTAGAATCTATTTTTAAGATGGCAATAGCAGGTCATTTAGAAAATTATACAATCAGATAGGGTCAACATGATTTTTGTGAAAGTGAATGTGAAAGTTTGACTAATTTGTTAGAATTCTTTAAGGAAGTAACAAGCAACATGAATGAAGGGAAACCTGTAGATGTGTACTTGGATTTCCAAAAGGCTTTTGACAAGTTGCCGCATCAAAGATTATTTCACAAGACTCATGGTGCAGGGGGCGTAAGATATCAGCATGGATAGAGGATTAGTTAGCTAACAGGAGACAGAGAGTAGGGATAAACGGGTCATTTTCAGGTTGGCAAACTGTTACTAGTAGAGTGTCATGGGGATCAGTGCTGGGGCCTCAACTTTTACAATCTATATCAATGACTTGGATGAAGAAAACAAATGTATGGCTGCTAAATTTGTTGATGACTCAAAGATAGGTAGGAAAGTAAATTGTTGAGAGGACATAGAGTCTGCAGAGGGATTTACTTGAGTACACAAAAATTTGGCAGATGAGGCAGAATTTTATGCTGGCTGGATTTTATAATCCTGCCGATGTCAATGTACGTTTGAATGTTTTGCTGCAATTCAGCCGATGGAGTATAATGTGGGAAAATGTGAACTTGTCTACTTGAGTAGGAAGAATAGAAAAACAGTACATTATTCGAATAGAGAGAGACAGCAGAACTCTACAATACAGAGGGTTTTGTGTGTCTTTGTATATGTATTAGAATAAGTTGGTATGCAGGTACAGCAAGTGATTAGGAAGGGATATGTGTGTCTTTGTATATGTATTAGAATAAGTTGGTATGCAGGTACAGCAAGTGATTAGGAAGGCATAAAAACAAAAAAACTGCGGATGCTGGAAATCCAAAACAAAAACAGAATTACCTGGAAAAACTCAGCAGGTCTGGCAGCATCGGCGGAGAAGAAAAGAGTTGACGTTTCGAGTCCTCATGACCCTTCGACAGAATGGAATGTTGGGTGTTTATTGTGAGGGGAGTGAAACATACAAGTAGGGAAATTATGCTAAAGTTTTACAGGGTGTCTGTGAGACCACATCTGGTGTACTGTGTACAGTTTTGGTCTCCTTCCTTTAAGGATTTCATTGCATTAGAAGCAGTTTAGAGAAAGTTCACTTGACTGATTCCTGGGATGAATAGGGAAGGTTGAACAGGCTGGGCCTATACCCATTTGGAGTTTAGAAGAGTGAGAAGTGATCTGATTGAAATGTGTAAAATTGTGAGGAGACGTGACCGGTTGGATGCTGAGAGGATGTTTTCCCCTTGTGGGGAAGTTTAGAACCCGGAGAGACAATTTAGAATTTAAGGCCTCCCATTTAAGACTGAGATAAGGAGAAATATTTTCTCTAAGGGTTGTTAATCTGTGGAATTCTCTTCCCCAGAGAACAATGGAGGCTGGGTCATTGAATATATTCAAGGCTTGAGTTACATTTTTGATCAGCAAGGGAGTCTAGGGTTATGGGAGGCAGACAGGGAAGTGGAGTTGAGGCCACAATCAGATCAGCCATGATCTTGCCAAATGACGGAGCAGGCTCGAGGGGCTGAATGATGCATTCCTGCTCCTCATTCTTGTGTTTTTGTATTAACAAACTGTTTGACCATAGGGGGCACTACAGCCAAACCCATTTCTGTTATAATCTAATCTGTCCACCAGTTCACTTTTTAGGACAGAGATTATTGGATGGGGATCTGAAACCAGTATTTTTTTTCTTCTTGATAGCCCTAAGTCGTAGAAACCAATTGTAACACCTTAAATGAACATGAAAATCTTCCAGTCTACATAGCCTAGTTCAACGCTGTATAGTATATTTACTCATTAATTGTGGCAGTCACTGTATAATGTTGTCTTTCATGGGGTATTGGGAGGTGAGTTGGTGGTGTACATGACCGCACCCTGCCTGCAGAAAGAGATCTTAGTGGTCCTTTTGTATGTTTGTATCATTCAGTACACTAAAGTTATTTCTCACTTCCTAAAATTAAAAGATAACATTTGCATTGCAGACAAATTACGAGGCGAGATTAACAAAGTTGTTAACAAGTACATCGATCAAGGCATCGCTGAGCTGGTTCCAGGGGTTCTCTTCATCGATGAAGTTCCAATGCTCGACATCGAGTGCTTCACTTATCTACACCGAGCTCTTGAGTCTAGCATTGCCCCCATTGTCATTTTTGCTACGAATCGAGGAAACTGTGTTGTCCGGTAAGACGAGCATGGAACTCGAAATTGATTCCTCATGATTCCCCCTTCACAGATATCTTGGTGAGATGGAGGGGGTGTATTTTTATCTTCACTGGCTGGGAGTTAATCTCATGGTGGGTTTTATATAACGAACAACCAATCCACTCCTCCAGATTACTACCCAGCTGTTGAAGCTGGAACTCTATCTTGGGGTATCTTTCAAGGGTAGGATTAAAATATATACATGTAGGACAAAAGGTTGTAGTGTATGAAGAATTTGGTTTTGTCTCATTAGAGAGGGGCCATTCAGGAAGGCTGTTCAATCCACTACTGCATCTAATTGTTCTTTAAATGCTTCCAGGATTTGGCTCCACTTCCCCTACCTGGCAGTATAGCTCACATGTTGATTACTCTATGCAAATAACTTCTCAAAATTGCCATTTCCTAGTTTGAACCATGCCTCCTTGTCCTAATGTTACGGTTTAGATTAAAATAGCTTGGAGTTACCTTTCCTGTGCTGATGATTATCTGACAGAGGTCTACAATCACCTTATGGATGCACCATTTCAGAGCCGAAAAACCCAAGAATCTTTCTATGTGGTTCAGTCCTGTAATAGTACAGATTAGTCTCATGCCACTTTTCTGATTGGTCTCCAGGGCTTGAATGTATCCTGCATGTCTTGGGGTATTGTGTACTTTTCCTAAATCATAGGAAGGATATAATTGATATAATGAAGGGGTCAAGAGATGATTTACTTATCAGAAGAAAACAAGCAATCAGGAAAGCTTAAGGAAATGAGGCTTGTTTTAGCTTTGAGAAGCCTTTGCAGAAATTTGACTTTTTCCAGGGTTATAAAGGGAATTTATAAAATCAATTCAGGCAAATTGTTCCTAATGGTGAAGGGTCAATTTCCAGGTTAAACTGAGGAAATTGGGTGAGAGGGAGGGAGGAATGTCTGATGGGCTACTTTCATGCAGATTTGAATAGGCACTATTAATAACTTCTCAATCCAGTTGGATATTTTATAATAGAGGATATGGTAAGAAGGCAGGTAGGTGAAACATATTTTTCAAGAATGGGTTTATTGGACTGAATGGCTTCTTCTAGTCCTAAGCTTCAATTTTATGACAAGGGCATGTATTTTTTTTGTTGGTGGAGGATGCTAAGAATTTACTCCTCATGTTCTTAACTGACCATTGATTTAAAACTCACATTAGGTCCTTACAGATGCAAACCCTACAAGTTTGAATTGCAAAGTCAAACTGAAGAGGGAGAAAGACTTTACTATAATACCTATCACATCTTCACACTGTCCCCAAGTGATTCACATAGTGAGTGATGTTTTGAAGAGCAGGATTTTATGCAGGTGAACGCAGCAGTGCCCTACAAACAGTAGTAAGATGAGTGATTACTTTGTTTTGTATGGTGTTAGCTGAGGGAGGAATATTGGCCAGGAACCTTGTGAGCTGTGTGCTCCTTCTCAAATAATGTCATGGGATCCTTAAAGCCCAGATGAACCACCTTTAAAGGATGGCACTTCCAGCAATGCAGCCTCCCTCAGCAATGCACTGTGTGCTTAAGTCGTGGAATAAAACTTGAACTCCTGACTCAAGGAAGGACAGGCCAAAAGCAGCTGATCTTATTGACTACATGCTTACAACCAATTTGGTGAGAATGAGAAGTTGCATTTTCAGAGGGTAGGGCACCCAGAATTATGAAAACCACTTAATTACATACAGCAAGCTAACCTGTGTGTGCATTAGAAACTTACAGGGTTTGGATAATCCATTGGTAATACACTATTCTTTTACTGCCGACCTTGCTTTGAATCTTGTTCGGACTGATAAACACAAGTCTCTGATAATAAAAGTCATGCATGAGTTTATTCTGGGCAATATCACTCCATTTTCTGGTGGCAGGGATCTAGATCAACTAAATCAACTTGGTTGCTACAAAATATAATCTTTGCTGGCATGTGCTGGAGAAGGAGCTGTACTGTGCATCAGAAAATATGTCAGTGATAAGCTGACAGTGTCTTATGAGCTGACTGTTGTAAACTTAACTGTTCGATCTTAGGCCAGTGTTGGCCAGTTCAAAACCTAAGTGGTGCATTTAATTGTATTTACTTCCTATGCTGCGCAAAAATTTATAATTCCTTTAGCATCTAGAGTTAATAATAGCGACGAGAATGTTTTCCTTTTTTATTCTAGTTTTCTTACTGTTAACGTTGCTGACTCTTGCTGGGGTTCCATTCATTTCAGTTTCCCTCCAGTGTTTTTGACTGCTCAGGAGCTGTGTGAATACAGTAGCCCCTTTGCTACCATGGCTTACATGTGATGCTGTATTAATATCAGAATGGCATACTAATGTCAAAACGTCAGCATTTGTTGGAGCATAAATACCATTGTAGACCAGTTAGGCCAAATGGCCTGTTTCTGTGCTGTAAATTCTGTCTAATTTAAAGGTTCATGGGTATGAAGGCAATGTCTTGCTATTTTGTGCCCCAGCACACTAATACTCAGACCCAGCCTTCTCGCCTTTTTATGTGTTCATTCTCCCCCCTTCCAGTTTTCCTCCCTCCTATTCTGAAGCCATCGACTCTCATTAGGGTGCAGTCCATGGACACCAACAGCCATGTGGTACCTCACGCAAGTGGTTACTTCTAATGTGTAAGCTTTAATGATATGTTCACAAAAATCTGAAATGGATGAAGAAGGTCATTTGATCCATTTAAATAAATCTACCTAGAAAGATCCTAAAGTTCCCCATTGCAGCACCCCACTTGTTTCTTCAATGCTTCAAGCCTTCACCTCCATCTAGAATATGCAGTGAGTCTCACAGCAAGCTCTGTGCCTTTGTGGCCTCAATAATACCTTAACCTAGTAACCTACCCCTAGAAACCATGGCCAGTCCCCAGCTCTCCAGAATGCCGAGACTGTTTGTATTCCAAGGAGCACCCAAGCTGAGATCAGATAACTCTGTGCGGTGCATGAAGTGAACTGTGATTTTCCTGATCTGTATAGCTCAGTACCGCCTGGTACAGTGGGTGGGAGGGGTGGGGGATCACGGTTACCCACTACACTGTCGCACATTTGGACTGAGTGGTGCTCATAGTTTCCGGTTAACCTCAAAACTGAGTACTGTTGCATGGTAGCTGGCACAGATATGTCCTGCTAATTAAATTTTCGGAGGTTTTGTTGGTGAAGGGAATGGATGGAACAGGAGATTCCTGTGGTGTGTTGACATGGCACCATCTAGTGGCACAGTTTTGCTTTTTAAAATAAATTCTGTGCCACAAAAACAAAGATTTCTTTGAACTCCAGCAGTGTCAGCATTGAGATGGATTGAGCCTACTTGAAATTTTAATCTATATGTAAATTTAATGTAATACAATTAACTAAATGGAATTACTGGGACTTGACAGCTTTTACATACAATTTATAATTCAATTCATAATCTAAATGGGAAATGGTCTATTTAAATAGCTGTTCTATTACTTTTTTTTAAAAGAAAAAAGCTTTTTTCTGAAACTGATGTGGAATTTCAGGCATGTTGCCAAATGATCTGTAGCTTTCATCCAGTTATGGGCTGTTCATTAAAATTAACCTTGTGTTGCTTTTTCCAGGGGTACAGAGGATATTGTGTCACCTCATGGAATTCCACTTGACCTTTTGGACCGAGTCATGATCATCAGGACAATGCTGTATACTCCAGATGAGATGATGCAGGTAGGAGCTACTTCTTGGATCTAAATGTGGTGTGGCGGAGGTAGAAAGTTGCCTTTTCCTTTCATATATCTCACAGGGATTTAACTATGCTTCCTGAAGTACCTGCAGCCTTGGAGTATCTCATCCAAAGTGAACATCCTTTTCATGTGTGTGCTAACAGGTTACTGGGACATGGTGGGGACTGGTAGCATCCCCCCCTAATCAAGTCATATCTTTATTAAAAATACTATGGGTGCAGGAAACCTGAAATAAAAACAGAAAATGCTGGAAATACTCAAAAGGACAGGAAGTGTCTCTAGAAACAGTTAACATTTCAGGCTGGTGACCTTTCATCAGGTCACTGGTCTGAAACAATAACTTTCTTTCTCTCTCCACAGATGCTGCCTTACTTGCTGAATATTTCCAACATTTTCTGTTTTTATTCACCTTTACCTGATGTCTACATAACTACGCTTTCTGAAGGGGCTTCCTGGACAGAAGTCAACTGCGGAAAATAAAAGACTTGCAATTATATAGCACTTTTTTCAAGACCACCGTAGAAACAACCAATGAAGTACTGTTGAAATGTACTCGTCGTAATGTAGGAAATGCGGCAGCCAATTTACACACAGCAAACTCACAAAAGCAATGTGATAATGATCAGATCTGTTCTCGTAGCGTTGGTTAAAGGATAAATGTTTGTCGGGACACTGAGGTGAACTCAGCTTTTTAAAACAATACCCCATGGAATCTTTTGCATCCACCTGATGTACCAAAGTTCAGTACAATTTTACCTACCCCGATCCTGTCCTTAAGCAGTCTGCTTTTAGAAATTAAACTGATTCCTCCTCCTAATTCAGCCTTTTACGCTTACTACCTTCCAGTCACCTGCCTTGTCACTCTCTCTCACACTTCTGTCCTCAGCTCATCACTGTGTTTCACCAGCTCTTACCAAGGCTCTACCTGCTGATCCATCTCCAAACTGTTGTATGTTATTTCACAATTTTTTATGTCTTGGTCTTTGAAAGGTAGGTCATCAAAAGTTGACTGAATGAGTATGAGTACCATAAGGACAGATTGGGAGGGAAATAGAAGAGTATGGAAATAAAGTAAAGTAGAAGTTACAGAAGCATTGAGAAAATGAGTGACATTGAGATAATGAGTGACATTGAGATAGAGATATGGCAGAAATGTCTGAGAGCATTGCAGAGAGATAAGAGTTGAAAACAATAGGAACAGATAGAGAGTGACCCAAAGAATTAGGGACAGTGAAGGGAGAGAGCATCTTCTTTTAATTTTTCTCCAGATGTGCGCTATATTCCATCATATATTCATGTAGTATATAGCATAACACCCCTCTTACAAAAAATAGACTCTAAATCTTCATGAGACCTTCAATTTTACTTCTGGTTTATGGTGATACTTGCACACTGTACAAAAATCACAAAGCATTTTAATTTTGTACGATTATCTTTAATCACCTCAAGCTGGACCTAACAACAGTGACAACCCTTTCATCCAACTGTTGTATGGTTCAAAATGCTTGCTTCAGAAGCAAGCAAGATTTGAGAGGAAAAACCTATGTTGCTTATACTACTGGATGTTCTTTCACAGTTCAAGCAGGGATGGGGTGAACATTTATAAACCCACCCTCACTCTTTATTGAAACCTTATTTGAAAGTACTGTACCTTATTCAATTTTTTCTGTCCTCCAGTATTCCAACCTTAGCATTGGAACTGTATCGCCGTTCCTTCACTGTGGCTGGATCAAAATCCTGGAGCCCCCTTCCTAACAGCATGGTGGAAGAACCACATGGACTGCAGAGATTCAAGAAGGTGGCTCACCACCACCTTCTCAAGGGCAATTAAGGGTGGGCAATAAAAGCCGACATTTGGCCAGTGGCTCCCAAATCCCGTGAAAGAATAAATAAAGGGGGCTCACATGAAATTATTGCATGAACCCTTGTTTTGGCTGAACAGATGCTAAATATTTTTCATGAATTACAGCAGGATAGTTGACATTTGATTTTCTTTATTTCAGATTTTAAATGTTTTTCTTAGCTCTGAGAGCTCAAACTGATTAGGCATTTTCAGAATTACAGGTGAAGTGAGGTTTGGAAGTGAACCGTGTTGTTTATTCACTGCTTGGTTTCGTGGCTTTAATGATTTATAGCACAGGTCAATAGCAAGAATATAAATCGAGCAAGCTTAGCAGGACTGGATGAAACAGTGACTTGGATTCTGGCCTTTGGCCAGTGCAAGCAGAGCTCAGTCTCATCCCATTCCAATGGAATGAAAATCTTCTCTGTCTATAAGAGTCGTTTGTGAAAAGGCTTTTGCTTGGCCATGTTATAACTGATAACTCCAGCAATAACTTCACAAAATCACTTGTTCGTAGGGTGGCTGCAATGGGAAATGGAGAATAGTAACCCTACTGCCATAAAGGAGGTTGAATTTGAGACACAATGCTGGGACAGTGTAGAGGGAGCTTTACCCTACATCTAACCCTGTGCTGTACCTATCCTGGGAGCGTTTGATGGGGATAGTGTAGAGGGAGCTTTACTCTGTATCTAACCCCGTGCTGTACCTGTCCTGGGAGTGTTTGATGAGGACAGTGTAGAGGGAACTTTACCCTACATCTAACCCTGTGCTGTACCTGTCCTGGGAGTGTTTGATGGGGACAGTGTATAGGGAGCTTTACTCAGTATTTAACCCCGTGCTGTACCTGTCCTGGGAGCGTTTGATGGGTACAGTGTAGAGGGAGCTTTACTCTGTATCTAACCCCGTGCTGTACCTGTCCTGGGAGTGTTTGATGGGGAGAGTGTAGACGGAGCTTTACTCTGTGTGCTGTACCTGATTTGAGAGTGTCTGCGGCAACCACTGGATTCCTAGAATGGAAAATCTTCTGTTATCTATCATCAAACTCCCTCTCTGATTGGAAAAAAAATCTACAAAATAGAGAATATCACCAATTGTAATAATTTTAGATTTAATAATTAAAAGGTAAAAAAGCCAGATTTGTCCTTATCTTGTATATTCTTGCAGCTAAAATAATTATCTAAGGCCCTTGTCAATAGTAACAGCTTTATAATGTTCAAAGGCTTGCAAGCGAGAAGAATGCTGACTGTTAATAGCTGGCATAGAACTGGTCTGAATCATTGAGCAGCCCAACATCAGCAGCAGAAGTGATAAGGACTTCCTGGATAATGATGCTATGTGTAGCATCATAGAGATAAGTCCAGGAGTGAGAGTTTCATATAATGCCAGTTATTTTTCACTCTGGCACTATTGTAAACAAGAAAGTAGCAAAGCGATTACGATAAACTAAATCAATAAACAACGTTTAGTCGTTTAGAAAGGTGTAGCAGGTTATATAGACCTTTATATAGACATTTAACCGAACATTAGCTGCACAAAAAAAATGCAGTGAATACTTGATATGTAACTGCTTGATTTCAGTGAAAGCCTAAGGTGTTCTGTTTCTTGCTTCTGCTTTATTATATACTTGCACATCCTCCCCCACCCTTATTTAGCTTAAAGATAAAACCCGGAAAGAAAGGAAAATCTATGGCCCCATGCATGAGGTGCCTCATCAATCACTGGCTCTCCAAAAACCTGACTCTAATGCACAATGCTGCTCCACTTGCAGCTATCGCTGTGCAAAGGAAGAAAGTGGGACTTTGAGAAAAGGGAGCAAGAGATTGGATGCTGTAGAGGAGGGGAATGTCACCCGGAAACCCAAGTCAAAAGAAGAGTGGGAACCTGAGCCAAAGCGGGCAGGGTGAAGCAGGAGAGTTTGAGAGACAACCTATCCTGGAAGAAAAATTGGAGAGGGGGGCTGAATGGGGCCAAGTGCAGATAAGTGAACTCCCCAGAAGGGAACTTTAGTTCTACCCCACAGCAGGACTTCTATTCAAGCGATTCCCTTACTCTCAACCTACAAATGACGACTTCCATTTGGAGTCTTTGACACAAGCAGGTCTGACACTTGCCTTAAGTTATTACTTGTACTTTTGAATTCACCCATACACATTCTATTCATTCCTGTTAGAAAGAAATGTTTTTGTCTTTGAACATGTGCATTGTTGTCCCCATTTGCACAGCTGCATCGCATGTTAAACCAGTTAGAATCTGAAGGAGAAAACCTATTGAGTAATGGCACAGTCGGTGTTGTTGCCAAATGTCCTATGCTACCAATTACACAGTGAAATGCTTTACGAGAAGCCATATCTCTCTAAAGTCGGTTTGAGACAAAAGTTGTCTGTCTCTCTCAAATACAACCGTCACCAACCAGACAGAGAAGGTCTCACCTCATGCCTCAATGAGTAAACATGTGACATTAAGTCGTGTAGACCAGAAGGTTGGACTTTTGACACCTCTTTACAAGGTTAGCTGGTCCCAGTAGGGCTGCACGCTCCTATATGGAGTCCAGTATGGACTGCATGCCCCTGGCCGAAGCAAAGGAAGAAACAGCATTCATATAATGCCTTGCATTTACATAACATGTTGTCATATCCTCAAGATGTCTGAAAGTGCTTCACTGCTAATTAACTAGCTATTGAAGTGCATTCACTCACTATGTCACTCTACACAATGATAGGTGGGAAAGTAAATTGTGAAGAGGACATAAGGAGGCTACAGAAAGATATAGATAGGTTAAGTGAGCAGGCAGAGATCTGGCAAATAGAGTGTAATGTGGATAAATGTGAAATCGTTCATTTTGGAAGGAAGAATAAAAGAGAAGCATATTATCTAAATGGTGAGAGATTGCAGAGCTCTGAGATGCAGAGGAATCTGGGTGTCTTAGTGCATGAATCGCAAAAGGCTAGTATGCAGGTACAGCAAGTAATTAGGAAAGCTAATAGAATGTTATCATTTATTGTAAGGGAAATTGAACACAAAAGCTGGGAGCTTATTCTTCAGTTATACAGAGCACCAGTGAGATCATACCTGGAGTACTGTGTACAGAATTGGTCACCTTAGTTAAGGAAGGATGTAATTGCATTGGAAGCAGTTCAGAGAAGGTTTACCAGACTAAAACTTGGAATGAGTGAGTTGTCTTATGAGGAAACGTTGGATGGGCTAGGTTTGTATCAGCTGGAGTTTAGGAGTAAGAGGCGATTTGACTGAAACATAAGATCCTCAGAGGTCTTGACAGGGTGGAAGTGGAGAGGATATTTCTTCTTGTGGAGGTATCTAGAACTAGGGGTCATTGTTTAAAAATAAGGGCTTGCCCATTTAAAAAGGAGATGAGGCGAAATTTTTTCTGAGGGTTGTGAGTCTTTGTAACTCTCTTCCTGAAAAAGTGGTGGAAGCAGAGTCTTTGAATATTTTTAAGGCAGAGGTGGATAGATTCTTAGTAAGTAAGGAGGTTATCGGCAGTAGACGGGATGCAGATTTGAGGTTACTATCAGATCAGCCACAATCTTATTAAATGACGGAGCAGGCTCAAGGGGCTGAGTTGCCTACTCCTCCTTATTCTTATGTCAACATATGTATTTTCCAGTTTTGCAAATAAGGTCTGACAGTCAGTAAATGAGATGAGTTTTTTTATTTTGGTAATGTTGGTCATGACGTTGGGAGAACCACCACCTCTTCAATCAGTACCAGAGGATCTTTTAAATCTACCTGAACAGAACAAAATAAAAACTTAGCTTGAAATAGTACCTTTCATGGCCATAGGATATTCAGAAGTGTTTTGCAGCCAATGAAATATTTTTAAAGTGTAGCTACAGTTATAATTTAGGAAAAACAGCAGCCAATTTCAAAACAGCAAGCTCCCAAAAACAACATGGTGATAATGACCAGATAACCTGTTTTGTGATGTTGAGAGAAAAATATTGGCCAGGTCACTGGAGAGCTCTCCTGCTCTTCATGGGATCTCATCAAATTTACAGTACCTCTGACAGTGCATCACTCCCTCAGCACTGGAGTGTCAACTTTGATTGTTGTGTTCAAGTCCTGGAGTAGGACTTGTAACATCAACCTTCTTACTCAAAGACGAGAGTACTACCAGCTGAACCACAGCTGAGACTACCTAAACAGGCAAACTCCAACATTGCAGCACTTCGTCAGTACTGTGCTAAATTGTCACCTTAAGATAACGGTCTCATCAAAAAGGCAATCAAGCAACTTTTCCTGCTTCTGACCATTGTCCGGTGATTCTTGCCAGGAAGCACACTGGGCAAGAACCGGATTGGATTCAGCTGTGATTCCCTTCTGGCATCAGACACCCTGCCTATACAGCATGTTCAGGAGAGAAGGTGCTAGCAAAGTGTGATACAGCAGGAGTCTCATCTGAAACATTAGCCTATCCTCCTGTTTCAGATATTGTTTGACATGATGTATACTTATAGTGTTCTCAGCTTTTCTCCTTTATTTCAAAAATATATAGATCTATGCTGGTTATTTAATTATTTGTAATCAACCTTATCATAGGATGATGTAACACAAAGTTATTCGACCCAATAATTCCAGAGTGAGCACGTTGAGACACCAGAAACTTGAACTCTGCCTCATAAATGTAAACTATGCAATCTACAGGTTACGGACCAAGAGCTGGAAGGTGGGATTAGACTGAGCAGCTCTTTATCAGTCAGCACAGACGCAGTGGGTCCAGTGGCCGCCTCCTGTGCCTTTCTGTGTTTCTACCAGTGTTATGAACTATGCAGTTGGTACAGCTGAGTTATTTAAAAATCGCAGAGGGAAACTTTAAACAACTGTCATACCCTATAATGATGCGACTCTAAATTCAAGAATCAGACCACCAGTTCTAGAGGTTTTACATTAAACTAAATGAAACATTTTATTAATTTACACAGGTTACACATGGCTACAAACTACCACTAGCATAACTTTTAACAAATTCCCGAACTAATCTTCATTAAAGCAACAGCAACCCATAGACTTAACCAGACACCAGGCAAAGCATTTTCACCTTACAAATTCAAAATGAGGTTCTTTTGACTTTGGTTCCTGTGGAGACAGTTGGAGGCTTACAGCTGCCTTTCGATCTCACTCTGCTCTGCACACCCAAAAACTGTTGAAGTTACACCTACCACTGCCCATTGAATGTAAATTCTCATTGTATCACCAGCCTCTTCTAACAATAAAACCCCTTTCATACAACCAATTTTATTAGTATTATAAACATATTGCTTGGTATCTGCTAGATAGGTGTCAGTTTTTACCCCACTTCTTGAATGCTCTATTCCAAAAAAAATGCAAATGCACGCTATCTCTTTTGCATATCAAAACTGGTACTCAAAGCACCCAGACTAGTTGGCTTTAATCCAACATACCCTCAGACTAAACCTCTATTTTAAAAGAAAAATATTTTCCAATAATATTATATACATTAATAGCTTAATGACATCAGTTAGCTACATCCTTGTTTTTATCATGTAAGCTCAAGGAACAGAAGACTGTAGAGAAAGAATTAAATGTGATTATTGCAAGGCAGTGATCTCATCTAGGGGTTTAATGGTTTACGGGTACAATAGCGTAGTGGTTATGTTACTGGACTAGTAATCCAGAAACCTGGACCACTAATTCACAGACTTGAGTTCAGATCCCACCATGCCAATTTGTGAATTTAAATCCAGTTAATAAAATAAATTTGCAGTTAAAGGACTAGTATCGTTAATGATGATCATGAAGCCATTGGGTTATTGTAAAAACCCATCTAGTTCACTGATGTCCTTTAGGGAAAGAAATCTGTCTTTACCCAGACTGGCCTATGTGTGACTCCAGACCCAAGTTGATGTGGTTGACTTCTAGCTGCCCTAGCTAGCAAGTCACTAAGGCAGTTCACCATCTCTTCTTTCAAGGACACGTAGAGATGGGCAATAATTGCTGGCCTTGCCAGCAACACCTACATGTCGTGAAGAATAAGTTTAAAAAAAATAACAACACAGCAACATCGAAACCCTGAACTATAATCACTTGTAGTGTCTGCAGTTTATTTCTCTGTTAGCCTGCAGTATTGATTTCAAAGATGTTGAGTGCACTATAATTAGCTGTCATACCACCTAGAAACCATAGTGGTCAGAAAACTTGAGATCCCGTGGGATTCAGGGGAAGGTGGCAAGTTGAATCCAAAATTGGCTCAGTGACAGGAAACAAAGGGTAATTATCAATGGATGTTTTTGCAAATGTAAAATGGTTTCCAGGGGCATTCCACAGGTGACATAGATTTAAGGTGGCTGGTAGAAGGAGTAGAGGGGACATGAGGAAAAACTTTTTCACCCGGAGGGTGGTCTAGAATTCAGGCGTCTGGAATCCACTGCCTGAATTGGTGGTTGAGGCTGAAGCATTCAACTCATTTAAAAGGTACCTGGATCTGCACCTGCAGTGCTGTAACCTGCAAGGCTACGGACCAAGTGCTGGAAAGTGGGATTAAAATGAGCAGCTAGTTTCTTTTCTTTTTTTTTTGGCTGGTGCAGACATAATGGGCTGAATAGCCTCTTTCTGCACCATAGCTTTTCTATAGTTCTAAGTTTGTTGTTAAGCTATTTATCCATGAAGGTCATCGCAGCCAAGCCTGATCTTCACATCCTGTGGTATCGTTATGTGTTCATTTTCCAGGACTGGCTTTCTTGTCTCTTTAGCCCAGGGACACCCAAGCTAAATGCAACATCCTTACTGTCTACCCAGTGGAAATCAGCTAACTGCATGAACCAGAAGATTGAACCTGGGTCCTTCTTGGCCTGTACAGCTCAGTACCACACTGAATGGTTGGCCTTACTCACTAGGTCACCGGGTACACCTCCCTGCTTTTTTCATATCCTGTGTAAGCTCAGGAGGTGTAACAAAGTGTGTAGCAGGGAGTGATTGCTAGGTTTTAATTTCTTTATTAGAAAATTGAATTAAACCACTTGTGTTTTCCTGTGTTGTTTGACTTCAGTGCCTTGATCTGTTTTGGTTAGTTTGCATTTTTTGATGGTTTCCTGCTCTTAAGTTATGCAGCATCTATTCCTGTAAGATGTGCCGAATTTTGGTGGGTAACTGTGTCATTCAGATCATAAAGCTCAAAATTCAATCAGTGCTGTGTTAGACGATTGCAGCCAGGACAGCATTACCCAATACCCAAACTGGTGAAGAGGGAATTGACTACAGTTCATGCTATAGTAACCAGTGACACCCTACTCAAATACCTGTGTGTATACAGTGCGTCTGGGAAAAATCAGATTTGGCCCTCCCATTGTAGAATGGCCTGTCAGCTCTTGTGGAAAGGTGCCCCAGCACAAATCAGGAGAATGTGGGCGGTGGGTATAGCAAACTTGATATCCTTATCAAAGGGTTTGCTCCCTGGTTGGGAAATTTTGTTGAATGAGCATTGGAGTAAATATTTGTCACAAGCATTGAGTCCTTGAGTGCAGTAATTCTGATGAATGACAGTGAGAGTCAGGTAAACAGGAGTGTCACACTAGTACAGCAGGGACACTTGGCTCTAATGAGTTAAGCTGCGACAGAAGAGAACGGAAGGAGTTGTGTATTCAGGGAGCTGTAATACAAGAGACTTTTCTTTGTAAGACTGTCTTTGCAAATCATACAGTAAACTTATTTATAGAACCAATGTGTTTATGTGATTTATCTGTTAGTGAGGAGGCTGTAAGTGATGTGCATTATATCAAAGGTCGTCATACTGTGTGTGTGCGTTCCAGCAAGGAGCTGGTGTAAATCAGATATCTGCCTGTGAGGGATTAGCAAGCGTATGCAGGGGCAAGTGCATTAAGTCAATACTGTTTAACTTTACACCATGACGCAAGGGAGTCTGTGCTACTTTTGTTGAGAGCCATTGTTAGCACTTCAGATAGTCATGTGTAAAGCCCAGGCTATGTGATCTGTACAGTGGATTTGTGGCTGAAAATTGGAAATAATTACAGGAAAGATAGTCTTGCGTTTATTTAACTCCTTTCACAAGTTTACAATATCCCAAAGTGCTTTACAACCAATGATGTATTTTTGAAGTGTAGTCACTTCTGCAATGTAAGATTTAATGTAATGTTTAGGGTACGGAAGCATAGTGGTTAAGTGACTGGGCTAATGATCCAGAGACAGGAATTCAGATCCCACCATGACAGCTGGTGAATTTAAACTCAATAGTTAAGTAAATCGGAAATAATGAGTTAGCCCCAGTAATGATGACTCTAAAACTACTGGATTGTCATAAAAACCCAACTGGTTCACAAATGTCCTTTAGGGAAGGAATTTTGCAGACCTTACATGGTCTGGCAGAGATGTGACTCCAAGCTCATAGCAATGTGGTTGATTTTTAACTGCCCTCTGAAATGGACTCCCAAGACACTGTTCTGTACAAGAAGGTGGCTCACCACCACCTTCTCAAGGACAGCTGGGGAGAGGCAACAAATGCTGGCCTTGCTGGTGAAGCTCACATCACCAGGAATGATTAAATCAAAATGTAGCAGCCAATTTGCCTACAGCAGAGTCCTATGGACAGCAATGAGATAATGACCATATCATCTACTTTTTAAGTGATGTTGTTTGAGGACTAAATATTGGCGCTACACTGAGTTGGGGGAAGGTTGGTGATCAGCCTCAAGGTGGACAAGTCTCTGCCAAAGCCACTTACATGAGTACTAATGGATATTGAGGCATGTAAGCCTGGCATGCAACACTGGGTGTGGACATCTAGAGCATCAAATTTATTAGTATGTTGTAAGCAGTATTGTTCCTTCTAATGAGCTGAAGGTAGATGGCAATCACACAGTGGATCTAATCTGCTACAAGGTGCAATCTGCAGACTGAATAACCACACATGCTTGTTTACGCAGGGTTTCATTTCTCTCATTGTTGGTTGGGTTGCTTACATCAGCTCCACACTACCAAGCACCTACTCAAGATGGTGCTCCAGTACATGCTGCACCCCTAACAAGGGTTCAAACCAATGTTTTCCAGTTTTCTGGCCAATTAATAATGATCTTCCTAGGTGGTAGGGAAAGGGAAGAGAAGCAGGGCAGGGTCTTTATGGGGTCCAGCTTTGTGGAAATATACCTGACGAGGTTCATTTTGAATCAAGTGGCCCCAGTTCGCTAATGGAACCTGCACTACCATGAGGGATAGTCCTGTCACAGTCTTGAGAGGTATCCAGGTTAAAGCGGATATGTTTATAATGTATGTACACCTCATATTGGAAAAGGAAAGAAATATGTGTAGATTTCTCAGGAAGAAGCTTGGAGGCTGGGGATTGCTTTATGAGCATTCAACAACAAAAATTGTCGAGAGGGAAGCTTTTATGGCCCTGTGACATTGAACCGCCTCCTCCCCCACCCACCAGCAACAGTCGCCCAGTGGCTGGATGCATGATCACGCTTCTCAGTGCAGAGAAGAGATATACAGGTCAGGAACTTTCCGTGCTAAATCCAGGTTCCACACCACCGGCAACACCCAAGATGAAGAGAAAAATTAACCAGGCTCCCAGTTCGCATCACTGCTGGAAAACATATGTTAGATGTCTGTTGAGGACAGGATCATGGTCGGATGTGATGCCTCCTGCAGTCAAATAGCATGCCAGCACATTGGCCACAGTTGATCAATGTCCAGTTGGACAATGGCAAAGGGCAGCCAGACCCCATGGAAACCCTACCTGGTGTAAATTGCCAGAGGAGGGGGGGGGTGGGGGAGTTTATTTAAATCTTTTCAATGAGTAAAAAGCATTTTGGACTTGTTTATTAGTTTATTAGTTTAAACAAACCAGTCCTATCTACACCAGTCCCACATTTTTAGCAAATATAATGTAATTTCAGGCAGATCCATTTTTTATTTAAATATTCCAGTCCTATTCTATTATCTGCAGACCTGAAGAAACTGTTAGCCTTTGGCCTGAATAATCATCCGGTGGTGAACAGGCCATTAATTTGTGCTGACAGAAGGATCAATTGCACTGACAATTATAGGATCTGTTGTTCACTTCTTTCTTAATCCCCACTCTCCCTGCTCGGCAGATAATCAAGATTCGAGCACAGACAGAAGGCATCAGCATCAGTGAGGATGCCTTGCTACACCTGGGAGAAATCGGCACTAAGACAACACTGCGGTGAGTACCCATTGCTGCTTTGTTAAGGAATAATGGCTCTTGTCCAGACCTTGATAATGTCATTTGCTTTTTTTTTTCTTTTGACCCCAGCAAGCAGGAATGATTTGCTGCTCTCCTTACGATGACACTTTCAGGAGTCCGAGACAAGGGTTTTAAATCATCCTCTTTACCTGCAGCCAAAAAACTCTTCACAGGCGGTATTTAATTTTAGCTAGCGCTGTAGAATAACAGTTTTAGTAATAGCTATTGGTTTTAGCTTGTCACAGGAAGATGAATGGTGCTGTAGGTAGGGGCCCTTGGGATTTGACACAAAAGGTTTCTCAAAAAAAAGCTCTTTTAAAAACAAAGGCAGTTAACGAAATCTTACAGTGCGATAACTGGCACAGATATTAGCAATCCAAAGTTTTTTTGTACATTATGAAGGTTTTTAAACTAAGATATTTTCACAGAAGCACGGAGGACAAACTAAGAGCCCTTCAGTCGTTATTGCCTTGGAATTCAAAAATCAACATACTTTCATTACTGTCCTTTCAGTGCTGAGAGCAGGAGTAAGCCATTCAGCCCTTCGTTTCAGTTCCACCATTCAATAAGATAATAGCTGACCTCAACTCCATCCTTCCACACTATTTCGATACATCTCGAGATTCCTTTAGTTTCCAAAAATCTATTGACCTCTGTCTTGAATATATACAATGACTGAACATCCATAGGCTTCTGAGATAGAGGATTCCGAAATCTCTCAACCCTTTGAGTGAAGAAATTTCTCCTCATCTCAGTCCTAAATGGCCAAGCCCTTATTCTAAGACTATGACTCCAGTTCTAGATTCTCCAGCCAGGGGAAACGTCCTCCCCTTAAGAATTTTATATGTTTCAGTGAGATCACCCCGATTCTGCAAAATTCTGGGGAATATAGGCCTAATCTAAAATCTGTCCAAATTTGATGATCCTCTTATCCAATTTTATAATTTAATTTCTTAACTATTTTTGCTAAAAGGCAACAACCCTGGTCAGCTGGAAGCTTTCTGGACATTTTACCTTTATGTGGGGGCAGGGTTTACTCCTGATGGAAGACCCTGGCTTCTTGTTGGACACCTGCAGCCCTGCAATGCCTCACCCCCAAATTCATCATCCTTCACATGTAAGCTTGGACAGTGTGTGGCATCAGGCTGTTTGATCATAGAGGGTATCACAACCAGACTTGGTCTTGTCTTCAACCAAAACTTACATCACAAGATAATTACGGTATCCAAACCATCTAAATCCATCCATCCATCCTAATTCTACAGCTTGCACCATTACACACACACACACACACCGCCCCCCACCCCCCCACCCATTGCAACATCCATTTGGTTCTTAAATAAGCCCAAGCAAGGTTTTTGCCTCCGCTACTCTATACAGGAAACTGTTCCATATATTGTTCACTTTCATTGAGACGAAGAGTTTGCTGATATCTGGCCACAGCACTCAATAGCACAATCTGACAGGCATTAGTGTTTGGTCACAACTTCTGATAGTCAAAACAGTATGAATACAATCTAGTGTGGTGTTCTTGGTTGGGTTCCTGTGTTGGTTAAACATGTTGAGGGTCATTCTTTTGCAATTTCCTCTTTCATTGTTTGCCCTCTTTATATTTTAGCTCCAATTTTGTTCTCTCCTACACATGCTATAAACCCTTCTTTCCTGTTGTAAGTTTAAACTTCCTGACCTGCCATTTCGTCTCTGCGCCCCCTGCTCTCAACATCCATTTTTCAAGGGAGTGAACTCTCTGTAAGGTTTCCTCCCATTGGCTGAAAACCATCTTTGAAGACATCCAATAACACGAGGCATCTTCCACCAATCAGTGCGACCCACAATCTGATAGGATTTAGCCAAGTAAACCGACCCAGATAGATTGTTTGATCCTGTTAAACAAATGTTTCAAGCATGAATATTGATTTTAGAGCTTTTTTTAATAAATTTGTTCAAATTAAGTTATGAAAACCTTTTGATTCTGCACAGCTTAACAGAGGAAGAGAAATTTAAACCAGAGACAGGAATTTGGCCCATCATCCCTCTCAATTATCCTAATGCAGTCAACCTACAAACCCCTACTGGAACTCAAAAGTATTTTGTTCCAATAACCTGGTAGATAATTCTAGGTGGTGTCATCTTTTGAGGAAAGAAGTGTTTTTCAATCCACTTACTCCTCACTCATCTAAATTGATAATGTCTTATCCTTGTGGCCCAATGTATATTTATGCCATTCAGAGTGAATTTCCTGCAGTGTTACCAATGGAATGTCAGCCCGAAGCAAATTTCCCCGAGAGAGGGGAGTTATTATGTCACATTTATTTAAAGCTCTGGCTAGACCCTGTCTGGAATAAACACATTCAGTTCTGGGCACCACATCTCAGGAAAGCTATTTTTTTGCCCTGGCAGGGGTGCAGTGCAAATTTACCAGAATGATACAAAGCATAAAAGTGTTAAAATATGAGAACAGGTTCCACATTGCATTTCCTTGGGTAGAGAAGATTAAGAGCTGGTCCAATTAATACAGTTCAAGCAGTTGATAGGACAGATGGAGAGAAACCATGGAGAGAGGAAAGAATCGATCCTTCTTGAGAGGACAAACCCAGCAAAATCGTAACCCAAAGATGGAACTGGAAAGGGTGCTGGAAGCTGTTGGTGGGGAAAATGGGTCCTGTTAATTCTGTTTGTAGAACACACTTGTGACTGGAGGTGCAGTAATTAGACAGAAATATGAAGGAGTTAGTGACAGGAAGAATTCACAGAGTCAGTCTCTGATAGAAACGCTGATCATTTACTTAAACTCAGAAAGAGGGGAAACTGGACACGTGAAGTAAAATGTTGAGTAGTTGCTCCAACCTGCTGGAAGGAGACTGGGAATGCTGATACCATGGAGCCATGGAGCTGTTTGAACAGTGCTGCTGTAAGCACAGTATGGGAATGTGCAGCTTGTGGTGTTCCAAGTGGTGATAGGTGACAGGTAGCTTCATAATGCCTTATAAGGTGGTGGAAGCAAATTCAATAATAGCCTTCAAAAGGCAATACTTAGAAGGGATATGGGAAAAGAGCCGGGCAACGAGACTAATTGGATTGTTCTTTGAAAGAACTGATGCAGACTCAATAGGCCAAATGACCACCTCCTGTGCCAAACTATTCTATGATTCTATCATGTGGGAAAAGTCCTATCAAAACACCACTCAGAGGCGTGCCAATGGTAATAGAGTTTGTGACATGCATAACAAACTTAGCTGGTTATAGGTAAATAGATTTACCTCAGTGAGGTCCTCCTTAACCCTTTCTCTGGGCTATATAGTTTAAGCTTCTCTCATTTTGTCTACTAGCTGATTTTGGGATCATTTTTGTTCCTGGAGTTTGTATCATGACAGTGCTGCAGACTTGTACTCCACAGTTTTGGCCCAATATTTGCATCGATAAGTTGTTTCCACACTGGGGAAATGAAAGGATTGGATAAGGAGCAGAGACGTATTCAGGTTAACGGTTGTGTGTTTATGACACAGGTACTCTGTGCAGCTGCTGACCCCTGCAAACCTGCTGGCAAAGATCAATGGGAAAGATAGCATCGAGAAGGAGCATGTGGAGGAGATCAATGAACTGTTCTATGACGCCAAGTCGTCTGCTAAAGTTCTTGCTGAACACCAAGAAAAGTACATGAAATGAGAAGCTCGTCACTGAGCCAACAATGTAAAACTGTGAATGTTGGGAATCTGAAATAAACCAGGAAACCGCAATGGAAATACACGGGGTTCACTAACACCTGAAGAACGGAAACATGGTAACATTTGGGACAGGGAGTGGCTGTCAAAACGTATTGTTAAAGATAAAGTAACATTTATTTACTCATTAAATAAACATTTTTTTGAAAAATCCGTCTGATTCTTTTTGCTTTTGAGGGACTTTGTATGAGCGGGAAGTATGTTAGCTGGCCAGCCCACTGTGTGTCACACTGCTGGCCCCAACCACCCCCAGTCTTGACTACACTATTGTGGGTGAGTGCTAAGTAGAGGTCAGGCTGCAGCATGCCACTGGGGGAGCAGCTAGATCAGGGGGAAAGACAGCCCACCCGTGACCATCCTAATGGACAGTTTAAAGTGTTACAGTAGCATAGAAACAAGATCAGATCAGTTAGCTCCTCAAATATGTCCCGTCATATTGGTTCAATACTATTACCTTACAAAAAAATTCTTAACAATCTTGGTCTTCGCATTGTGGCTCCCGTTTTGCAGTAGTAATGACAGCAAAGCTGTCTAAAACTGACAGAAACTTCTGGAGTCCACATATCCGCAGCAGGATGACCAACTGTATAATACTTTCCAGGACTGTCTCATAATTTGGCCTTCCTGGGATGCATTTTGCCCTGAAATTCTTCTGTGGGAAACTTCACTTGCGCGCGTGCGTTGGACCTGTCGCATTCTTTCATTTCTGTGCATGCGCCGGCCGGGCCTGGCAAGTACTGAGATGGCAGCAACTCTAAGCAGCCCATCCTCCCAATCGTACAGGTCTGGAGCATCCTGGCACTTTTATAAGTTCACCCCATGCCAAAACGTCCATTAAGCTTTTCTCTGGGTTTCTTAGTAACCCTGATGTGCAGTTAAATGCAGAAACCCATGTGTTGCTCAGTGGCTTTATCCTTCCCCATAGGGTATGCTATTGTAAATGTTCTTTGCCCCTTTTCCAGTGCCTCTATTCTCAATGTATCACCAAGATCAGAACTGTGCACTGTACTCCAAGGTTGGATTGAAGTTTAATAATTTCTCTGCTTTCCATTTGTATGCCTTCAGAAATGAACCCCTGTTGCAGTGTTTTTAAGTGGCCTTATAACCTGGATCACACATTTACAAAAATAAAATGCTACAGATACTGGAAATCTGAATTGAAAACAAAATCTTGGAAACGCTCGGGTCAGGCAGCACCTGTGAAGAGAAACATTTGTCCACAGATGCTGCCTAGCTCGATGAGTATTTGAGGCATTTTCTGTTTTTGTTTCCAGGAAAGATATATTGTGGGACCTTTAGCTCAATTCATTATAGACTAAAGTTACATTCCCTTCCCCAGGCTATTGGAAATAATCGTCTTGTTTAAAATGGTGAGGGTTGGCTTAAGGCTGGTAAAGATTATTTTCAGACAAGTCATCACCCCCACTGAACCCTTAGACAAGTGTGAATAATGGGGAAAAGCACAATTTTAAAAGAAAAGAGGGGTTTTTTTTTGATAATCAGCCGGCCATTGTCTGGGTTGAAGAGCAATCAGTCAATAAATCTGACCAGTATAACAGAATACCCTTATAAATATACAGACACATATATCTCCCAACAGGAAGTTTTTACAGCCTATTTCACAAGCCCATGTAAGGGTGAGCCATTCATTAAAGCAAAGCTGCTGACAGAAATGTTTGTTTAATCTTATCTGTGTGACAACACAATCTAAGAACAATTATAGACTGGACATATTTTTGTCCTTTATTGCAACTTGGCTGCAAACTTGTTCTCCACACAGGGTGACCTGGTTTAACTTGCAGCTTCAGAATTACACTCAGTCCCAGGAAGCTTTTAGTTTCTAGGATAATGCAGTCAAGGTTAAGCTAGGTAATCTTACCTTCTAGTTTCTAACCAGTTGTTTGCTGAATTGAATTAGCTAACTTGTTTCAGTTGCTTGCAACAATCTACAAATCTTTAAAGAACTTGAGAGGAGGACTGTTTATTGTAAATTTTGACTATGTTATATGGTGTTGGGGAACACGTTCCCCTTTCAGCCTTCCAAGTTCGATAAAAGCTGGATACAAAGTAAATCTCCCTGCATACTGTTCCATCTAGAGCTCATGAATCAGGTCCTGCATAGGTTAGAATGGTAACATAATGTTTGTTATTGGACTAGTAATCCTAAGGCTTGGACTAATAAGCCAGAGAAAGGGGTTCAAGGCAGCTGGGTAATTTAGATTCAGTTCATTAATAAACCTTGAATAAAAAGCTAGAGTCTGTAATGGTGACCATGCAGCTACCAGACTGAGTTTATTCTCAGCTTCCTTCTGTAATGGTTTAGCAAGCCACTTAGTTAAGGATACTTAGAGATGGGTTATAAATGCTGGCCTTGCCAATGATGTCCATGTGCTGTGTATAAAAAGAAATGCAGAATATTGCTGCCTCTACACTGTCCCATTAAGCACACCTGCGACTGGTACAGCATGCTTTAAACAAGTCATTTTTCTTCTACTTTTCCCCCACCGAAGTTCTTGGCTTCAGTCTCACAAGAGTTTTTTTTAATTCATTCACAGGATGTGGGCTTCGCTGGCTGGGCCAGCATTTATTGCCCATCCCTAGTTGCCCTTGAGAAGGTGGAGCTACGTTCTTGTAGGTAGTCCATAGTTCGGAAGGGAGTTCCAGGATTTTGACCCAACAACAGTGAAGGAACAATATATTTCCAAGTCAGGATGATAAGTGGCTTGGAGGGGAACTTCCAGCTGGTGGTGTTCCCATCTGTCTGCTGCCCTTGTCCTTCTAGGTGGTAGTGGTTGTGGGTTTGGAAGGTGCTGTCTAAGGACCCTTGGTGAATTTCTGAAGTGCATCTCATAGATGGTGCACATATTACTGCTACTGTGCATAGGTGGTGAAGGGAGTGAATGTTTGTGGATGTGGTGCCAATCAAGCAGACTGTTTTGTCCTGGACGGTGTCCAGCTTCTTCAGTGTTGTAGGAGCTGCACTGATCCAGGCAAGTAGGGAATATTCCATCACACTGCTGACTTGTGCCTTGTAGATGGTGGACAGGTTTTGGTGAGCCAGGAGGCAAATTACTCGCACGATTCCTAGCCTCTGACCTGCTCTTGTAGCCACTGTATTTGTATGGCCAGTCCAGTTCAGTTTCTGGTCAATGGTAACCCCCTGGATGTTGATAGTGGGGGAATTCAGTGGTAATGCCATTGAACATCAAGGGGCGATGGTTGGATTCTCCCTTGTTGGAGATGGTCGTTGCCTGACACTTTTGTGGCATGAATGTTACTTGCCACTTGTCAGCCCAAGCCTGGATATTGTCCAGATCTTGCTGCATTTGGACATGGATTGCTTCAGTATCTGAGGAGTCGCAAATGGTGCTGAACATTATTCCATCAATAGTGAACATCCCCACTTCTGACCTTATGATGAAAGGAAGGTCATTGATGAAGCAGCTGAAGATGGTGAGCCTAGGACACTACCCTGAGGAACCCCTGCAGTGATGTCCTGGAGCTGAGATGACTGAACTCCAACAACCACAACCATCTTCCTTTGTGCTAGGTATGACTCCAACCAGCGGAGAGTTTTCCCCCTGATTCCCATTGACTCCAGCTTTGCTAGGGCTCCTTGATACCACACTTGGTCAAAAGCTTGCTGCTTATCACTTGCTGCTTATGCTGTTTGGCATGCAAGTAGTCCTGTTTTATAGTTTCACCAGGTTGACACCCCATTTTTATGTATGCTTGGTGCTGCTCCTGGCATGTCCTCCTGCACTCTTCATTGAACCAGGGTTGATCCCCTGGCTTGATGGTAATGGTAGAATGGGGGATATTCTGGGCCATGAGGTTACAGATTGTGTTCGAGTTCAATTCTGCTGATGCTGATGGCCCACAGTGCCTCATGGATGCCCAGCCTTGAGTGGCTACATCTGTTTGAAATCTATCCCATTTAGCATAGCCACACAACATGATGGAGGGTTTCCTCAATGTGAAGATGAGACTTCTCCACAAGGACAGTGTTATGAACAGATGCATCTGTGGCAGGCAGGTTGGTGAGGACAAGGTCAAAAACACTTCCCTCACCACCTGCCACAGACCCAGTCTAGCAACTATGTCATTTAGAAACTCAGCCAGTGGTGGTACTATCCAGCCACTCTTGGTGATGGACATTGAAGTCCCCCACCCAGAGTACATTAGTGGTTCTTCCAAGTGATGTTCAACATGGAGGGGCAGTGATTCATCAGCTGAGGGAGGGCAGTACATGGTAGTCAGCAGGAGGTTTCCTTGCCCATGTTTGACCTGATGTCATGAGACTTCATGGGGTCCAGAGCCAATGTTGAGGACTCCCAGGGCAACTCCCTCCCACTGTGCCAGGTCTGTCCTGCCAGTGTGACAGGACATATCCAGGGATGGTGGAATCTGGGACATTATCTGTAAAGCATGATTCCATGAGGATGATCTTGCTTGACTTGTCTATAAGACAGCTGTCCCAATTTTGGCACTAGCCCCCAGATGTTAGTTAAGGAGGACTTTGCAGGGTCAACAGGGCTGTGATTGCTGTTGTCTAGGTCAATGGGTGGTCTGTCCAGTTTCATTCCTTTTTTGCATCTTTTTAGCAGTTTGTTATGACTGAGTGGCTTGCAGGCATTTAAGAGCTGTGGGTCTGGAGTCACGTGTAAACCAGACCAGGTAAGGACGACAGAGTTGTTCCTTCCCTAAAGGGGCATTAGTAAACCAGATGGGTTTTTACAACAATTGGCAATGGTTTCATGGTCATCATTGGATTTTTAATTCCAGATTTTTATTGCATTCAAATTTTACCATCTGCCATGGTGGGATTCAAACCCAAGTCCCCAGAGCATTACCCTGGGTCTCTGGATTACTAGTCCAGCAACAATACCACTACACCACTGCCTCCCCCCATGATGGCTGTTTATTTTGCAAACTAGCCATCCTGTGGCCACTCTGAGGCGAGTTGGACAGGTGGCAAAGAGTTGCTGTTAACCGTTGAACTGTATGTCAGAAAGAATTAGTAATGTTGGGATAGAAAGTGGAAGAGGAGAACGGAATGTGTCCAGAAAACAATCCTGTCATTAAGCTTGGCGATACCTCAATGTATAATTTTGGAGGTAAATTAGAGGCAAGAAATAAATCCATGGTCAAAAGGAACTGAACTGAGACTGTGCAAACTCATTTCTTGTCAGATATTAATCTGCATCTGGTTTAAAAATCCTACATTTAATGATGGGCTCAATGCAACATGGATGTGATTGGATATTGGAACTCTATGAAACAGACAATCCCATCATCAGTTTGCACTGGTGCTGTTAATTGTGCTGGCTTCTAATATCTAAGATCTAGTTAGTCACTTGTTGCAATACTTGATGCTTAATCCTGTAATGTCCTTCAGGCAATCCAAATTGATGATTTATACAGCAATTCTCAAAATGTCCTAAGAGCACATCACATACAATGAATTAATTTGAAGTGCAGCAGTGACTGCCATTTATTGGATTTTTCCCCCCTACGTAACAATGAGACAAATGACTTGTTAACTTGGTATTGGTTGAAAGATCAGCTTTGGCCAAAGTGCTGGAACAAACCTCAGTCCATGGGATAAAATCCAGATCCTTGGTTTAACGTCTGACATCTGTGACAATGCAGCACTCCTTCAGTGCTGTACTGGACTGTCAACCTAGGGTAAGAGTGCTGTCAAATGATCAAGCTGATACACTGTACATATGTACTTGTCTCTGTTTCACATCATTGATGTAACAAATACTTGAAACTAAATCCAAAAACATTGAATAATGTGGTTTGAATCTGATTTCTATGTTGATTTACCTTCAGAGGTTCATGCTGGGCTGGGTTTCAACTGTCTGTAGTTACCCTTTGAGACTTGGCTCTAGAATTTACAAAGGCATCAGGAGCATGGGAACTCCATTTCCTCCAAGCTCACCAACGCCCCTCCTGTAGGTTAAGAAGAAGGTCCAACACCATCATCTTAAAGGCAACTAGGAATGGGTAATAAATGTTGACCTTGCCAACAGCTTCCGCATCCTAGGAATAAATAATAACAGAAGTAACCATTTTTCATGTATGAACTTGGACAACCTGTGTCGATGGGACAATGTAGTCTCATCTCACCATCTCTCGCTGTTCTCACTTTGTTTGGGTGACAGGAGGAGTGGGAAATATCTAGACCATGAATAGAAGTGGATAAAGGCAAAATACTGCAGATTCTAGAAATCTGAAACAAAAACAGAAAATGCAGGTCTGGCAGCATCTGTGGAGGGAGAAACAGAGTTTTGAGTCCATAAGACCTTTCTTCAGAGGCCCTTCAGTATTTTCTGGTTTATGTTTCATAAATAGAAGTGACTATCCAACACCCCACGCTTTGAATCGTTGAGGACAAACTCACTCTGGGTTATCTCAAATCGAGTAATTTGGCACAGGCTAGTGATTAAATGTTAGCTGCTCCCACCTAAGGCAAAAGCAGCTACAAAATAATTGACCCTGGCCTCTCTTGCTGTAAGGGGGAAATTATCTAGAATTCCGTAATCTCACTGCCGTGTCACAGATCATCCACGATCATTGAGCCATTGCATGGTGGAATAGGCTCGAGGGGCCAAATGGCCTCCTCCTGTTCCTCTATTCCTAGCTTGCTGGGGACTTGATTGACTTTGAATGCATCTCCATGCCTTCTGATACAGGCCACGTGGACTAGATTATGGGAAGATATCTGCAGCTCTACCCAAAAAAGAGTCAGCACCTTACAGAGAGAAGGGCAGAATGTTTGGGTGGGGATTTTCTTTTTCCAAAGTGTTTTAAGTTGCTTTGAAGCTTCCCCCCTCGCTGTTGTCCTTCCTATTTCACTAATTGTTTGGTCTACGGGTCACTTCTTTCACCAGTGATGTTTTCAGTATCGTGCTGTGAGCACAAGGTTTGCACAAAGGAATCGTGTATCAGTCAGGTGTCACTGACTGAACGCGTTTTTATTATTAAACTGCAGAGATCAAGCCTTTTTGTTAAAAGTCACACAGGAGTCAGGAAAGAATCCAGGCAGAGAATAGATTCTCTTTTGTTCAAATAATTTTTCTTTTCAATCTCTTCCTAACATTTTTTTTGTGTGTGTCCAAAAACTCATGCATATGGACTTTGCCTTTCTGCCTTCATAATTTGCTAGATTCTAGATTGACAACATTCATTGTTCAATAGACTGAATAGCAAGGGCACTGGTGTATTATGCTCGATCAAGCAATCAAAACCCACCATATCACCCTGAATTCAACAAACCTCACCAAAATGCTAGATTATTGTACAAACTCAACTAGGAGAGATGCCTAATGAATGTAAGAACATAAGAAATAGGAGCTAAAGTAAGCCATATGGCTCCTCCAGTCTGCTCTGCCATTCAATGTGTCATCTACTGAACTCTACTTTCCCAAACCCCTTGATTCTTTCGTAATACCCAAAAATCTATCGATCTCAGTATTGAATATACCCAACGACTCAGCATAGACAGCCCTTAGGGTTAGAGAATGTAAAAGATTCACAACCCTCTGAATGAAGAGGTTTGTCCTTGCCTCAGTCCTAAATGGACCACCCCTTCTCCTGTCACTATGATCCCTGGTTCTCGACTCTTCAGCCAGAGGAGTCTAAGGTGACCTGATATTTATCAAAGCCTCCCTTTTCTACTTCAGTTCAATATCGATTTCTATAGTCATCCAAAGAACTCCAACTTTGAATATCCTTCCTTTCTTCCTGATTGGATTAACTCCTCCTTCAAGGCCTCTGTTGCTCATTTACTATTTTATCTGTCAATCTTTGTTTCCAATTCAACCTGGGCCCTTTTCAACTCACTTAAAATAACCCATCTCCAGTTAAGTACTTTCATCTTTGATTATTCCTGATAGTTTTCCATAACTGCTCAGTAATGATCACATTTTCTCACTGAAACACACTCCCATGTTTTTCAGAGGTTGGGCTGGAACCTGTCTCCAGTAGAACTCAGTCCCATTTAGACTGGGCCTTTGAATTCCAAAGGGGGTGCAGGGTCCTGGACAGACCTTCAACCCACCCCCTCCCTCACATCAAAAAGCGCCTTGCTATATGAGTCATTTGGGAGATGAAGTGTAGTGAGCAGTATTCCCTCTAGGCTGTGTAGACACGTGGCCCAAGCAGCTACCCAAAAGTCCTCACACATACTCGGTCCCTTTAAGTTGTCGTGTGCGCAGGGTTGGGCAAAAAAATGTAGAGGCCGCACATTCCAGAAAAGAGTTGGAGTGTGTATTGTGTTGGTGCTGAGTTCAACGTGCTTGGGAGGAGAAAGGTTCCCCACCACAGGAGGTTTTCATCACCTCATGTCTGGGTCTATTCTAGACTAGTTGATTGAGTTTGATCACTGTAATTATTCAACAGCTCCATTATCATTCTATCTTGTGATCTCTCTTCATCCAACAATGCTACGTCAGGGGCATTCCCAGTTCCCAGGTTACCTCTGTGTTTCACCTCCTTCCTTTAACGTCCTCTGCACAGAAATCACGCCAGTGGAGGAGACCAATGCCAGCGTCAGAGTTGGTGACAGCCACAAAAGAAAATAATTTGCTTCAGCTAATTTGCAATCAGCTCGATCAACAAAGGATGGATGGAGGCTGGAGCAGGTACTGTTGCTGTGGCCTTACAGGCACTAGCGCTGCCCAGATGGGCAAGTGATCCTGCCCCCGAAATTTGGATTTCCAATTGCTGGGATAGGATGGGGAGGATGTCCTTTGCTACTCAGCACTTACAGCGGTGGAGGGGGCCCCAGGAAACCTGTTGGAACAATGGGCCCTAAATAATATTTTACTACTGAACCACCACGATTCAGCATGTGCTCCGGACTCAGGGAGTGAAGGAATCAGCAAGGGTTCCTGTTCCCGATCACTGCGCAGTGCCTTCTGCTGTGAAGTGTGGATATGGAAAAGGTCGGACCAGAGCAGGTCTGGGCTTTGCTCAGATCCTGTCAGGATAAGAGCTTGCCAGGATTCATCTTCCAGACTCATGATGGAAGAATAGATTAGAAACAGAAAGTGCTGGAAAAACTCAACAGGTCTGGCAGCATCTGTGGAGAGAGAAACAGCGTTAACCCTTCGAGTCTGTATCACCCTTCTGAACGTTGACCTTTTCCCTCTCCACAGATGCTGTCAGACCTGCTGAGTTTTTCCAGAGCTTTCTGTTTTTTATTTCAGATTTCGAGGCATCCGTGGTATTTTGCTTTTATCTGGAAGAATGGATAGTTGAGTGAGATGATGAAAGAAAGAACAGCAATGCGATAATGATCAGATAATCTGCTTTGGTGATGTTGGTTGAGGGATAATTATTGCCCAGGGCACCAGTCAGAATTCTCCTGCTCTTCTTCGAATAGTAACTGTGGGATTTTTACCAGCGGCAGAACAGGACTCGAGTCCGGCTGGAAAGGAACTGCGTTTACCTGGTTCCATTCTTATCTATCCAATTGTAGCCAGAGGATCACCTGCAATGGCTTCCCCTCCCATTCCCACATCATTACTTCTGGTATTCCCATGTCACCAACCACACAACCCCCGCCCCCCCACCCCCCCCCCCCCCCACCCCCCCCCCCCCCCAACCCCCCCACCCCACCCCCCATGGACAGTCTATCTATTTCTTGCCCATATGCCACCCCTTGGCAAAATCACCCAAAACCACATCCGTTTTGCTGATGACATCCAGCTCCATCTGTCTTGACACCTCCACTGTCTCAAAATTGTCAGCCTCCTTGTCTTACATTCAGTATTGGGAAATAAAAATTGCTCCTACGTTTTTTTGATTCATTCATGGGATGTGGGTATCACCGGTGAGGCCAGTATTTGTTGCCCTTGCAGTGAGTGGCTTACTAGGCATTTCAGAGTCAACCAAGATTGCTTTGGGTCTGGAGCCCAGACCTGTAGGCCAGACCGGGTAAGGACAGCAGATTTCCTTCTCTAAAGGCCACTAGTGAACCCGATGGGTCTTTACAACAATGGGTTTTTTTTTTTTCACGGCCATCATTAGATGTTTAAGTTCAGGTTTTTATTGAATTCAAATTCCACCATCTGCCATGGTGCCTGGAGCATTACCCTGGGTCTCTGAGTTACCGGTCCAGTGACAATACCATTACCCACCGCCTCCCCTAAATATTAGGAAGACAGGAGCCATTGTCTTTGGTGCCCCCCACAAACTCCATTCTCTAGCCACCGACCCATCGCTCTTCCTGACAAATGTCAGAGACTGAACTCAACTCCTGGCGAACTTTACCCTGAAATGAGCTTCTGACCACATATCTGCACCACTAAGGTCATCTGTTCTTCCTTGACATTGCCCTCTCTGTCACTCTCCCTGCTCTGAAATGCTCATCCATACCATTGTTACCCCCAGACCTGACTATTCTAACTCACTCCACTAATGCTGGCTTTGCATGCTCTACCCCCATAAACTTGCAGTCATCCAAAACTCTGTTTCCTGTGTCCTAACCTATACCAAGACCCATCCCCCTATCAGCCCTGTGCTCACTGACCTACACTGGCTCCAAGTTAAACAATGTCTTGATTTTAAAAATTTCATCCTTGTTTCCAAATCCCTCCATGGCCTTGTCCCCACCCCCGACCAGTCACCACCTCTATCTCTGTCACCTCTTCCAGTCACACAACCCAGTCAAGCCATCTACACTTCTCTAATTTGGGCCTCTTGTGCATCCCCGATTTTAATGTCTTCACCATTGGTGGCCGTGTCTTCAGCTGCCAAGGTCATAAGTTCTGGAATTTTCTCCTTAAATCTCTCCGCCTCACTTTCTTCCTTTAAGACATGCTTTAAAATCTTCCTCTTTGACCAAGCTCTTAGGTCACCTGACCTAATATCTGCTTCTGTGGCTCGCTGTCAAATTTTTATTTTTGGTAACATTCCCACAAGGTGATTTACTGACGGTTTTATTATGTTAAAGGTGCCATACAGATGCAGGTGGTTGTTGATGTAACGTTTCCTCCTAAAGACCGCACCATCAGCAGTGCAGCATTCCCTCGGTATGGCACTGGGCCTGTTGACCAAGATTAGGTGGCCAAGTTCCTGGAATGGGGAGTTGAACTCACAGTCTTGTGGCCTGACCCAGCGAGCAGCCAACAGCTTTGGTGGAGAGAGAGAGAGAGAGAGATAGAGAGCGAGGGAACTGAGAGAGGCAAAAGAAGATAAGTATTCTTCCAAAATCTTCAAATCCCTTTATGATTCCGGCTACCCTTTTATTATTGCAAATAAAACAAAATCTTTCTGCTATTTCCTGTTCAATGAATTGTCTGTCTCGTTTGAGAGAAAGAGAGAGAGAGAGAAAATAGCGTGAAGGAAGGTTGCAGCAACTTGACAAAGAAAACGGTGTCAGTTTATGCTCTGGTTTTGCCATTTTGGACAGCTTTATGTCACTCTCAGTCACACGATGATTAATGTTCTTAAAAAACTTTCTCCCTCACTTTATCCCACTCGGTCAGGGTCTCTCATTACCGATGTATCTTTGCATCAGAAACAGCCAAGAAAAATATCGGGGCTTTTTAGTAAAATAATGGGCTGACAGGTGGGTGAGGGCTATATTATTATTAGAGGTGGTACCTGCCGGTACTCAGAAGAATGAATAGATCTGTCAGCACAGGAGCTGGAAACAAAATTCAAGCCTCTCCTTCCCTTTTCAGCGTTTGACCACCCGTTGCCTGCCTAGTCCAGACCTCTCGCATGCAGCCAATTTCTTGGACTAGACAAGCACAATTAATTTCCCCTGCCCTCACAAAGCCCTTGGTTACTGGACGAGCCCAGCTGGCTGGCTGCTGATAAGATGCACCTATTCGATTTGAGACGTTTGATTGCCTGAGCTGTCAGGTTACAATGACTGGGCAGTGGGAGACCTCATTGCTTTGACTGACAGGTCTATTTATCCGCTGATTTTTTTTTTAAGCCCTTGCCCATTAAGAGTCCAGGCTGAGTTTGTGATGGGGTGCAAAAAAAACCTCTTCTCGTGCTCTCTCTTTAATATCACAATGAATATGTCTGCCATTCCCTTAACTCGAGAGAAGATAAAGGCCTGTCAATTCGCTGTTTCCTGGTTCTCTAATTCAGGGCAGTTTGATTAATGGAAAAAAAGTGCAAAAAGATCACCAGCCCCAATTCTTCTTTTCTCTCTCTCTCTCTTTCCTTCTCAAGTTCTGTCAGCCATCAAAGGCAGGGGGTGGTGGTCATAAACGAAATAAGCAGAAATGAGAAATGGAAGGGGGGGGCTCACATCACATTCAAGAAATAAAAAGATCGCTGCTGCTGCAGTGGAAGGATCAAATTTAAGTGCTGTTGAAATATATTTTCTCTGTTGCTCAGTTGATGATGATATGCAGCAATAAATCTTCATCTGTCAGAGGTGATTGTTGATAGAAAAGAAATTTTTACACGCAACTTTTTGATTAAGCAGGAGATATGAGGTTTGAACAGGATCAGTGCCCTCAGCATCCATACCTAGCAGAGGAGTGGCTGACAAGAGGCAGCACTGTTGCCTGTTGCAAGTATGCTCAGCGCTGTCAAGTCGACACAACAGTGGTGCTTTGTTATAATCTCTCCTCTCCCTGCAGTCTTCTCGAAGGGTAATAAAAAACAAAGGTTAATATTTATGCGGTGCCTTAAGGCATCTCAAGATGCTTTGCCATCCCTGCTGCTGTTACGAGAGGCGAGCGACATCGTGCACAGCCACCATTGAGACGAATGTCCAGCCAATCTTTCTTGGGCTTAAACCAGAGATGTTGCCCAGGACGTTTAAACCGTGCAGTGGTAATCCTTAATGTGAAGCAACTGATGAGGATTTAGTTTTAAAAAAAAAGTCATTCTTGGGATTTGGGCATTGCCAGCACTTATTGTACATCATGAAATGTCCCTTGAGCTGCCTTCTTGAACCGCTGCAGTCCCTGTGGTGTAGGTACACCCACAGTGCTGTTAGGGAGGGAGTTCCAGGATTTTGGCCCAGCGACAGTGAAGGAACGGTGAGTGGCTTGGAGGGGAACTTCCAGGTGATGGCGTTCCCATGTGTCTGCTGCCCTTGTCCTTTGAGGTGGCAGAGCTCACTCAAAGGACTGCAATGTTACAGAACATGCTTTCCTCTGGATTTACACAGCTTCATAGAACTTACAAGACAATCGGCCCAACTGATCAATGCCAGTACTCATGTTCCACCTGTGACTCCTCTCGCCCATCTCCATCATGTCCTTCTATTTCTTTCTCCCTCATGTGTTTATCCAGCTTCCCCTTAAACACATCTACACTGTTCACCTCAACTACTTTCTGTGAGAGTGAGTTCCACATTCTCACCACCCTCAGGGGAAAAGAGGTTTCTCCTGAATTTCCTATTAGATTTATTGGTGACTATCTTATTGTTATGACCCCTGGTTTTGGCCTCCCCCACAAATCTTTTTTAGATCTACCCTATCAAACCTAGTCCTAATTCTAAAGACCTCTATCAGGTCTCCCCTGTTTTCCCTTGTCTGGAGAAAACAGCCCTAGCTTGTTCAATCCTTTCTGATGAGCAGAACCTCTTAGTCCTGGTACCATCCTTGGGAATGAATTTTGCACCTTCTCTCAGTGTTTCTATATCCTTTCTGTAATATAGAGAGCAGATCTGTTCATACTACTCCAGGTGTGGCCTTACCAAAACCTCATTTAAGTTTAACATAACTTCTCTTTTTATTTCTACCTATCTAGGAATGAACACCAGTGTTTAGTTAGTTTTTTTAAGGCCTTATCGTGTATTTGTTCCCCTTGATCCCTCGGCTTTTCTCACACACATAGACTCATAGACGTCTACAGCACAGAAGGAGGCCATTCGGCCCATCATGTCCACACTGGTCAACAATGATCTGACTACATTAATCCCATTTTCCAGCCCTTGGCCCATAGCCCTGGGAGCTATGGAGATGCAAGTGAATATCTAAATACTTCTTAAATGTTGTGAGAGTTTCTGACTCAACCACCCTTTCAGGCAGTGAGTTCCAGACTCCCACCACCCTCTGGGTGAAAATGTTTCTCCTCAACTCCCCTCTTAGCCTTCTATCTCTTACTTTAAATCTATGCCCCCTGGTTATTGACCCCTCTACTAATGGAAAAAGTGCCTTCCTATCCACCCTACCTATGTCCCTCATAATCTTATACACCTCTATCAGGTCCCCTCTCAACCTTCGCTGCTCCAAGAAAAACAACCCCAGCCTATCCAATCTTCCCTCATAGCTCAGACCCTGCAGTCCAGGCAACATCCTGGTAAATCTCCTCTGCACCCTCTCCAGTGCAAACACATCCTTCTATAATGTGATGCTACCTTCAGGGATCTATTTAGACTCTGACTATCCAAGATGTGTGTGACCTCCTTATCCCTCCTAGAGGGATAAGGAGGTCACGCCTCACGTTTATTCATATTGAAATTAATTTGCCTTGTTGCAATTTTATTGATGTCAGCCTGTCTCTTGCTACATTCCTCCTTTGCATTAACCCCAACTTGGTTTCATCTGCAAATTTTGATATTGTTCTTCCAATTCATGGGACCAAATAAAGGATGCCAATTGTGAGCAGCACTGATCCTTGGGGGGGAGCTCCACTTCCTACCTTCAGTCTGACTCATTGCCCTTAGTCCCTATTCCGTTTTGTATCTATTTCTGCGGAGGGAGAAACCTGCAGAATTTCTACACATATATGGTTGACGTGTAGCAGTTGAGAATCAGCCAGGATTTCTGTGGGTAGCTTTTATGCCTCTGAGAGAGAAGGCTGTGAGATTGAGGTCACAATATTGCCGTCGGCGTATTGCCAGAGGTGGTTGTGCTCCCGCCGAACTGTCAAAGGCCTGTTAAGGCCATTAAAAAACCAATTGAAGTAATTATTGGTGCTGTCTGTCCAACCTTAAGGTTGTGGGGGGGGGGCAGGCGAAGAGTCCAAGTGGCCTTCGCATTTTTCAGGAAACCTCATCCACGGGCGGGATGAGGTTTCCTGAAAGTTTTGTTAAATAAATAAAAAATATAAAAACATGCCCTATCTCGTGTGACACAGTTACATGAGGGGACGTGTTTAGATAACTCTTTAAATGCTTTACTTAATTATTTTAATATCAACTTAATCTCCTTGGTTTTTTTAATGGTCTCAACAGTTCGGCAGACAGCTCCGTGCCTCAGGGAGATTGCTGTCCCAACTCTCCCTCCTCCCCCACAGGGGGCACTGAGAGCTACCGGCCATGTATTACCCTGGGCAGGCCTTAATTGACCCAACCACATGAAATGGTGGTGCGCAGCTAATCAGCTCCACACCCCCAACCAACATGGGTAAGTTTCTGGCCTGAGTTCCAATCCAGTGAATTTTTTTTTTATTCAGCCAGTAATTATTTGCCCATCCATAATTACCCTCATTCAGAGGGCACTTAAGAGAATCACTGTGGGTCTACAGTCACACATAGGCCAGCAGGTTTCTTTCTCTAAAGGACATCAGTGAACCAGATGGACATTGACAGCGAAAATTCCAGATTTGTTACTGGATTTAAATTTCACCATCTATTATGGTGGGATTTGAACCCAGGTCCTACAGAGAATCACCCTGGGTTTCTAGAATACTAGTTCAGTGACAATACCACTATGCCACCACCAACACCTCCCTCAAGCATGATATTTCAGTGCAGTACTGAGGGTGTGCGACACTGTCAGCGGTGCTGTCTTTTGGATGGACCTTTAAACTGAGGCAAAGAAGAGTCATGTTGGACTTGAAATGTTAACTCTGTTTCTCTCTCCACAGATGCTGCCAGACCTGTTGAATTTTTCCAGCATTTTCTGTTTTTATTTCAGATTTCCAGCATCTGCAGTATTTTGCTTTTATTTACATTAAACTGAAGCCCTATCTGTCCTCTCAGGTGGAATTAAAAACCCCTGGACACCATATTAAAGGAAAGCAAGGAAATTCTGTCTGAAGTCGTGGCCAATATTTATCCTGCCATCAACATCACTAAAGCAGATCGCTATCACATTGTGGCACGGGGGAGCTTGCTGTGCGCAAATTGGCTGCCATGTTTCCAATCTTACAATTATAACTATTCTTTGAAAATGACTTAATTGGCTATAAAATGCATTGGCATGTCCTGAAGAGAGGTTACGAAAGGTGTTATGTAAATGTAAGTTCTGAGAGGGCAGACAGGACCTCGGTTTAACATTTCATCCAGAAGACAGCCCTTCTGACAGTGCAGCACTCCCTCAGTTAAGAATGGGCAATAAATGCTGGCCCAGCCAGTGATGCCCGCATCCCATGAACAAATTTTAAAAAGTAACCTCTGGGAGACACTAATGCCTTCAACCCACCTACCTACAACTCAATGTTTCTTTTTATTGCTTTCATGGGATGTTGGTATCGTTGACTAGGCCAGCATTTATTGCCCGTTGCTAATTGCCCTTGAGAAGGTGGTGGTGAGTCACCTTCTTGAGCCGCTGCAGTCCATGTGGTGTAGGTACACCCACAGTGCTGTTAGGGAGGGGTCCAGGATTTTGACCCAGCGACAGTGAAGGAACGGCCGATATATTTCCAAGTCAGGATGATGAGTGACTTGGAGGGGAACTTGCAGGTGGTGCTGTTCCCATGTGTCTGCTGCCCTCGTCCTTCTAGGCAGTAGAGGCTGGGGTTTGGAAGGTGCTGTCACTTCCGCTTACAGACAACAAAGACTCTAGTTCCCTTTTGATGAAAAACGTGGAAACAAAAGTGAGTGGTGGACTGAGAAGGGATTTCAGAGGGTGAATGGTGAAAGGTTGTTTCCACTGGTTAATGACCCAGTAAAGAGTGCTAGGTGCAAAAAAAAATGGGAGATTTTAAGGAAACTATCTTCACACAAAGGGTCACTGGGAAATGGAAATCACTAAAACAGGGCAGTGATATTAATGGGTAAACTAAAAACACAGTTGGTAGAACAACAGCGAAGCAGGGGGTTTAACAGTGTAATTATTGTATTAATGACTTAGCAATCCAGCAATTGTGATTTCAAATCCCACAGCAGCAATTTGAGAATTCAGCTTCAATTTGAAATCTGTGACTATGAGACTGTCAGGTTGTTGTTAGAGCTCAGCCAATTGGTTAACATCCCTTAGGGAAGGAAACCTGTGACCCTGACCCACACTGTACATGTGACACCAGACCCACACCAAAGTGGTTGACTCTTAACTGCCCTCTGAAGTGGCCTAGTAAAAGTACATTGCAAATGAATTTCAACATAGATAAGTGTGAGGTCATGCATTTTTCTTAAGGAGGTCACTTGGAAAATAAGAATCTAAGTGGGATAGAGGAGCAAAGGGATCTGGGAGTATACATATATAAATCACTAGAAGTAGCAACACAGGTTAATAAGGGCAGGAGGTGGTGTTAGGGGTAATATCACTGGATTAGTAACCCAGACTCTGTGGTCATGGGTTCAAATCTCACCATGGTAGCTGGTGGAATTTAAGTTCAATTAATAAAGTCTGGAATTAAAAGCTGCTCTCAGTAATGGTGACTATAAAACCATTGTTGTCATCACCTTTAGAGAAGGAAATCTGCCATTTTTACCTGTTCTGGCCAACATGTGACTCTTGTGGTTGATTCTTAGCTGTCTCTGAAAAGCCTGTCAGTTCCAGTGCGATTAGGGATGGGCAAGGGATGCTAGTGATGCCCACGTTCCATGAAATAATAACCAAAAGGGTTAATAAGCCTGAAAAGCAAATCAAGCAGAACTGCAAACTAAATATTATGCTAAACTTTAATTGGACCTTGGTACAATTCTGGTCATCATATTATAGAAAAGATATCGAGCTGCGAGAGAAGGTGCAAGAAAGACTTACAAGGAAGACACCAGGAATGAACCTATCAGGAGAGAGTGAAAAGGCTGGGTCACTTTTCTCTTGAAGAGAGAAGGCTGAGGGGATGACCTAGGGTAATTCTTTAAGCTGATGAAAGGTTCTGGTAGAGTGGATACAGAGAGAATGTTTCCTGATGTGGGGAAGAGCAGAACTAGAGGCCGTCAGTATAAGATAGTCACTGAGAAATCCAACTGGGAATTCAGGAGAATTTTTTTTTACCCAGAAAGGGATGAGAGTGTGGAACTCGCTACCACAGGGAGTGATTGAAGTGAATGGATTTGATGCATTTACGGGGAAACTAGACAAGTATATGAAGGAGAAGGGAATAACAGTCTGTGCTGATCACATTTGTTGAGAACAGACAGGAGGAGGTTTGAGTGGAGCATAAACACCAGCATGGGGCTAGTTGGGCCAAATGGCCTGTGTCTGTGCCATGCACCTGATGTGATTGTCTGTATCAAACCCGCTTACCTTCTCAGGGCATCTAGGTTTGGGCAAATTAATAACAGCCTTGCCAGTGACACTTAAATAACGAGGATTCATATGTTAAATGCAGGATTTGAAGGAGACAGCTTTGGTGCGGAGCTAACATTGGCACGGCTGCGATGGGCTGAATGGCCTCTCGTTGCACCGAAGTTTGCAATTTCTACAGTACGACGATGAGACATAGGCTGAAGACAGTGCAGGACAGGAGAGAATTAGAGCCACAATTTGCTCTGTGATGAATTGCTGCTTTGAGGATGTCCTCTTTTTAAAAATCATTGTGAAAGGCACAAGGGCTCAAAACTCTGGAAATGGAAGAGGCCCTTTATCTGTACCTAAAACATCTCCGAAGCACAGGCTGGGCAGAAATCTCAGCCCGCGCTGCTATTTCACACAGACTGACAGTGTCAAGATTGCTTTCACTGATATCAGGCACATAGGAGTGACCTGCGACCTCTATCGATCACATGACCGAGGCCCAGCACAACAGAGAGCTCGGCTGACTGTCTCGGTCAGTGTGCAATGATTGACGCACGACATGAGAATGGAAATTGGAAACTGAGCCGCGTAGAGGGAATCAGCTTCGTTTCCCACTTTCTCTGCTCCTGGTTCACGCAACAACAGCATTGCATCTTTATAGCGCCTTCCATAGGCAAAACCTCCTCAGGCGTTTCACAGGAGTGTGAATCGCATAAAAAGAGATGTTGGACAGATGACCAAAAGAGGAAGGTTTTAAGGAGGAAGGAAAAGAGACGGAGGGGTTTAGGGTAAGAATTCTAGAGCCTGGGACCCAGGCAGCTGAAGGCACGGCCGCCAATGGTGGAGCGATTAAAATCGGGAGGCTGGAATCGGAGGGGTGCAGAGATCTCGAAGGGGTGTGGGTTTGAAGGAGATGTCAGAGGGTAGGGAAGGACTATGGAATGTGGTTGCCAGCTGTGATGAAATGTATTCCTGGAGGATTCATCACATGACCTGCCCCGCCACCCGACCCCAACCCCACGCTCCAGCCACTAGTCGGCCAACACATCCATCCTTGTGACGTAGGTCCTTCCTACACCAACTGGAAAGCAAAAAGACTCATTACCCAATTGGATGATGCTTGACTGTCAGCCAAACAGCCTTTACTTTCCCCCCATTTTCAATATTTTTCTCTGGTAAAGAGAAACATTCAAAGAAAATGACAAAAACCCAATTTTTTTTTTTAAATGTCCCGATGATTTTTCTCTCCAGGGTCGCACACAGCAGAGTCCTGGAGATTGATCTTCAATTCCTGGAGACTCCAGGCCAAACCTGGAGAGTTGGCAACACATACAATGGAATGATTTGTAAACGAGGATGAGGATTTTAAAATTGAGGTGTTGCTGGATCAGGCGCCCATGTACAGGCAGTGACCACACAGCTGGCGTGAATGCAACGTTGCCTGAGTGGTCATTCTCAGCAGGGACTGACGGGTCATTGTGTGATGGGAGTTATCAGGGCACATCTCTGTCCTTCCCCTCCCAGAAGTGGTGGGGGTTGGGGTGGTGGGGGCTGTGGGGTGGTTAGTGTCCCTGTCGTCCCTGGCTGAATCCAGCTGCAGACTGACCCTTGAAATCTTCCTGGTCACAGAGGCTCAGTGGTCAGTGCAGTTACCCAACTGGGGGGGTGGGTCTCTTTCTCAAACCATTACAGTGGACATTTCCTTCTCTCAGGAGCCTGACTGGATGCACCAACTATATCCCAACTCGTTCTGAAGTTGGGGAGAGCGTCAGCCAGGGTTCATGCTCCACATCAGTGAGTCCACCTCCCCACCCCACCCAGCAGAGAAGGAAGCTGAGCTGTGAGGCCCACCATAGTCGATCTCACATGTGAACCATGGTCACTCAGGTGAGAACAGGGAGCTGCTCAATTCTAATAGAACCAGGTAGCCCAGCCTTCCAACAGGTCAAGTACAAAAACTCAGAGAGTCCATGACCGACTCTGCTCCTGGTGCACATACTTTTCTCCTGGGCGTGTGGTCACAGTCGGTGTCTTAGAGATTGTGTGAAGACCAGGGCAGGGTCGGTCAGTCCCTCAGCTCCCCCAAGCTCCACACTTGGGAGGAAGAAGGAAAAAAAAAGTAGGACTCGCATTTAAGTAGCGCTTTTCGTGACCACCGGATATCTCAAGGTGCTTTACAGCCAGTGAGATACTTTTCTGAAGTGCAGCCTCTTTCGTCGAAGAGGAAACACAGCAGCCAGTTCGTGCACAGCAAGATCCCACAAACTGCAAGGTGATAGTGAGCAGATAGTCTGTTTTTGTGATGCTGATTGAGGGGTCGAATATTGGCCGGGACACCGGGGAGAATACCTCTGACCTTCTTCCAAATAGTGTCGTGGGGTGGGGAGGGTTTTGAAACACCGGCCTGAGCAGACAAATGGGGCCTTGATTCAATGTCTCAACTGAAAGGTGGCACCACCGGGCAGTGCAGCGCTCCCTCAGTACTTCACTGGAGTGTCAGCTTGGATTCCTGCGCTCGAGCCCCTTGGGACCTGTGGTGAGTGAGGTGGGGGGTGGGGGGTGGGTGTGCGAGAGCGATACCCACTGAGCCACGGCTGAGTCCAGCAGGGGCAGGGTGAGCTGGACCTTCTCCTGGGTTGGCATCACTCTGTGCCGGGGTGGGTTCTGTACCCACCACCCCCCGAGCGAATCACTGTGAACACTACAAATAAGGGGTGGATTAGGGTTAGGGTTATCCTTCAGCTTCAATGTTTGGGGCATGAAATCCTTCCCACTACTTGGCAGGCGGGGCTCACTTGCAGCAAGAAACGTTTGTGCGCCTTCCTGCTATTATGGGGGCTCAGCGGGCCAGTGAAGGTGGCCTGCATGTTCGACTCTGCGGTCGTTCCCTGAAAAGTGGTCAGATGGCCCCCTCTGCAGGTAGCCCGGGGTAGAGCGACTGTGGGATTTCACTGAATAGACTTGTCAAGGGTGAGGCGGAGGCCAGCTGAGAGCTCCAGAAAAATGTGAGGGACAAGCAGTCATTGTTTGAACACCTGCAGGCCTGTCTGCAGATGGTAAGTGTTAATGACTCCCAGCTTCCACCAGAGAACAAACTTTGCTCTTTTGCCAGGAAGCAGGAAAGGACTGTCACAACAGCAGTCTTTGGCAAACAACGGCAGAACTGAGGGAGCTAGGCATGAAACATTCGGAAAAAAATCAAGGCAAAAAATTCCACATATAATTGCTGTTGTGTTAGCACAGAAACCACTTTAACGGAAGCTATAGGAAAGTCGGCACCACACTGTAAAATCAAAGGTCATGTCTGTCGCAGTGGGTTTGGTGCCAAGTCACAAGTATCTGACCTTAAACAGCTATGAATTCAGTCATAGACTTTGGGCAAAGTTATTTCATTTCTTTGCAATTTTCTCCCTTTTCTTCTGAAAGGCTTTTCAGTGCGGGGACAAGTTTCCTTGGGTCTGCTTCGAACTGGGACACTCTCTAACTGGGACACTGACCCACAGATTTGTCTCTATCCAGGGTACAGCTCCCTCTCTGTGTCCACAGAACATCCTTGTGGTTCTCAGTTTCATGCCCAACTGTTTACACAGGGACTGGTTTTATAACCAGGGTGATGCAGAGCCAAGTCTGATTCTGTTCAAGCAGTGACTATACTTCATAGATTTAACTGCAGGAACCCAGGCCAAATTTCCCACTCTCTCACTGATAGACTCTGAGGCTGAGGGTGATGCCTCTACAGACAGAGCTCCTGCTAAACCCAAGTCAAATAGAAGAGGAATTAAAGTTTTATTAAAATTTCAAAAACAAGATTCCCCACAGGAGTAACAACAAAAAAGGCTGGAAAAACTCAGCAGTTCTGGTAGCATCTGTGGACAGAGAAACAGTTAAATGTGACTTGTCTTTGGAACCCAACTTTGCAACTCTGACTCAGACTCGAAACGTTGACCCTGTTCCTCTCTCCACAGAGGCTGTCAGACCTGCTGAGTTCCTCCAGCATTTTCTGTTTTTATTTCAGGTTTCCAGCATCCGCGGTATTTTGCTTCTACTTTCCCTACAGAAGGAGCCAGTTTAACCTCAGTTAGCAAACAGGTCTAATCAGTCGTCCAACTGAAACATTGACAGAATCATGATTGCTTAAGGGCATGTCTCAAAATTACCCTCTCAAACTAAGGTGAAAGAACTTATTTTAAATGAAGGATTATCCAACTATGCTCCTTATGTACCTTTTCAGCTATTTCCAGTCATATCAAAGTCAGTGAACTGAACAACAGACCAGGAATGAAACTGGGATCTTGTAGCTCAATATGACATCATTATCTGCTAGGCTATGAGATCAGATGGTGATAATTTTAGCTGAAAGCTGCCTGGAAGGAGGTTTGAGAAGGACGCTCGGTAGAATAGACGAACTTGCATTTATATTAAGTCCTGCCACCTCCAGGGAAAAGGCAGGAGACTGGCACGAAATGAAAATGCTCAGAGAGCCGGTGCAGACACGATGGGCTGAATGGCCTCCTCCTGCATGGTAACAATTCTGTGATATTCAGGATATCCCATAGACGATGAGGTGGTTTTGAAATGCATAAACACAGAAGCAAAATTGCACGCAGCAAGTAGGCCAAAGCAATCCATGTCCATAAGCAGCAAGGTCTGGACAACAGAAATAAAAACAGAAGATGCTGCAAATACTCAGGCAGCATCTGTGGAGAGAGAAACAGAGTCAACATTTCAGTGCTGTTAGGGAGGGAGTTCCAGGATTTCGATCCAGCGACAGTGAAGGAACGGTGATATATTTCCAAGTCAGGATGGTGTGTGGCTTGGAGTGGAACTTCCAGGTGGTGGTGTTCCCATGCGTCTGCTGCCCTTGTCCTTCTAGATGTTTGTGGTCGTGGGTTTGGAAGGTGCTTTCTTAGGAGGCTTGGTCTGCTCCATCACTGAATCCACCACTATAAACATCCTGGGTGTTACCATTGACCAGAAACTGAACTGGACTTGCCATATATATACTGTGGCTACAAGAGCAGGTCAGAGGCTAGGAATCCTGTTGGCGAATAGCTCACCATCTGACCCCCCAAAGCCTGTCTACCATCAGCAAGCACAAGTCAGGAATGTGATGGAATACTCTCCACTTGCCTGCATGAGTGCAGCTCCAACAAACACAAGATCGACACTGTTGTAATATGCCTTTAAGATATAGCAGCATGACATCACTTTAAGGGAAGTGTGTCATGGGATCCAGCCTCAGTTTCACTTCAGAACATAGACACACAGCTCTGCAGTGCTGGTGTCTTCAGGCTTTCTGTACATGTGTATATGTTCACATGTACCTAGAATGAATACATGAGCCCGCAACATGTTTGCACAATGCCTTATGAGTGATAGGTGCCTTTATATCATTGTAACACACATGACATGATGGCAGTGATGGTTCATTCTAAATGATGTAGTGCTTAGCCTGCAACAGGATTAGGTACATCCAGGACAGAGCAGCCTGCTTGATCCATTTGCCATCTTAAATATGCACTCCCTCCACCACCAATGCACAGTGGCAGCATGTGTACCATCTACAAGATGCACTGCAGTAACTTGCCAAGGATGCTTCTAAACTCATGACTTCTATCACCTGGTAGGACAAGAGCAGCAGACACTTGGGAACACCACCACCTGGAAGTTCTCCTCCAAGCTACTTACCAACCTGACTTGGAAATTTATCAGCCGTTCCTTCACTGTCGCTGGGTCAAAATCCTGGAACACCCTCCCTAACAGCACTGTGGGTGTACCTACACCACATGGACTGCAGCAGTTCAAGAAGGCACCACCACCTTCTCAAGGGCGATTGGGGATGGACAATAAATGCTAGCCTAGTCAGCAATGCCCATGTTCCATGAAATAAAAACAAAGATCCGGTAACTGCAGACCAATATTCTCCTAGAACCAGGGTCGCTATGAAAATTGGATGGACATCCAGCCCGGCAAGCTTGTTCTGCCTTTTAGTTAGATCATGGCTGATCTACATCTTAACTCCATCCACCTGCCTTGGTTTCATGTCCTTTTGTGTTCTTGTTGTAGCACTATAAAATTTTAAGTTAATTGAGCTAGCATCTACTTTTAATTCAGATCGCTATTCAATTTTTATGGTGGACAGTTCCACATTTCAACCACGCTCTGTGTGAAGAAGTATTCTCTCCTAATTGACCTGGCTCTGATTTCAAGTTATATTCACTTCTCCTAGCATCGCCCCACCCCTCATGCAACAGTGGGAGTAGTTTCTCTCTACCTACCCGATGAGTGATGGCTGTTAGACAACTGGCCAATACAGGCTTGAGGCCTTCGATGACTAGTGAATCGATTCGCAAGAAATTCATTAGCCATATTCTGGCAGGGCCGAGATAGGGAACTCTGCATGGATTTTACCTGTCAACAACTTGCATTTATATAGCACCTCTAATAACATAGTGAAACATCAAGGTACTTCACTGGAGTGTTATCAATCAAAATTTGACACAGGTACAAGAGGAGACATTAGGATAGATGGCCAAAGAGGTAGCTTTTTAGGCAAGTCTTAAAGGAAGAAATAGAGGTGCTGGGAGGTTTAGGGAGGGAATTCCAGAGCTTGGGGCCCAAGGAGCTGAAGGCACAGCCAATGGTGGAGCAATTAACAATTGGGGATGCATAAGAGAACAGAATTAGTGGAGCACAGATGGTTCAGAGAGTTTGGGGCTGGAGATTACAGAGATAGGGAGGGGCAAGGCGATGGAAGATTTGAAAAGAAGGACGAGGATTTTAAAAACGAAGGTTTTGCAGGACAGCGAGCACAGGGATGATGGATGGGTTAGGTCACAACCAGTGGCATTCTTAAGACATCAAGTTTAGAAGGTAGAGGGGAGGCCACCAACCAGGGGTGTGTTGGATTAGTCCAGTCTAGATGTAACAGGCATTGATAAGGGTATCAGCAGCAGATTAACTGAGGCAGGGTAGAGTCAGGTGATGTTACAGAGATGGAAATAGGTGGTCTTAGTCACAACGTCAATGTGGTCATAAGCTTAGCTCAGGGTCAAATATGGTGTCAAGTTTACAAAGGCAGATTCAGCCTCAGTTGCCAGGGAGAGGGATGGAGTTGGTGGTTAGAGAACCGAGTTTGTGACAATGACTTGGGGCTTCCCAATATTTAGTGGGAGGGAGTGTTCACTCTTCCAGCACTGGATGTCGGACAAGCAGTCTGACAATTTAGACACAGGGGAGGGGATTGAGAGAGTCGAGGGTCGTCAGCGCATATACATGGGAACTGATGTGTTTTCAGATGTTGTCAATGAGGAGCAGCATGTAACTGAAAGATAGGAGGGATCCAAGGGTAGATCCTTGGGAGACACCAGAGTTAAGTGTGTGGGAGTGGGAAGGTGAGCCTTTACAAGTGATTCTCTGGCTACAACTGGATGTGAGAGAAAGCACTCGTTGAGCCACATTTTTTTGGTTGTTTTGGAACAGAAGAGAAATCAATAAACAAGTGGAGTACTTGTATCAGAGAGAAAAGGGTAAATGCACCCTGACAGAACCCAAGAATGAATTGGGGCACACCCTGTTTTTTAGCTGAAAATTCACACCAATCTCGTGACGCTGATCCCTCCTCGCATCCATCAATGGGCCATGGAATCAAAGTGCACTGGGCCATTCAGCCCATCGTGTCTGTGCTGGTGCTTTGAAAGAATTAACCAATTAGTTTAACTCGTTCCCCATAGCCCTGCAAAATTCACCTTTTCAAGTATTGATCCAATTCCCTTCTGGAAGTTACTATTGAATTCGTTTGTACTGCCTTTTCAGGCAGCATGTTTCCGATCACAACTCAGTGTGTAAGGTTTATGGATTCAGGACCACAGATACATAAATAGGCAGTTGACTATTCATCTGTAATTTTAAGATAGTTTATTGAGTTCATTAAGAAACAAGAGTTTAGATATGATACGTTAACTAATAGACAAAGGTAAATGACCCTAACAGCTTGTGATAACAGCATTCCGCTCTCTAACCGAAGCGTTAGGAAACTCTTACTCAATCTTCCTCCGTCTCCTCTGGTCCATTGTCCATCTGAAGGCAGCAGCTGCCCAACGAGTGCAGCCACCTCACCAGCAGGCCCTCAGCCCACTACCGCCAATATGACACCAATCCATGTACCCTTTTTTGGGGGGCTTACCCAGTGCCAATCATCTACCTAACTATTCTGACCAATGGATACAGGACAGGTACTCCAAACATCAGGGTGGTCACCACCTGCTCTTGTGCGTCTCCCCACTCAAGGTCAGCTTTTCAGTTTACAACTTGCTGAGAGTCACATCCTGGTCCTTTTTAAACAATTGCATAGATAAGTTCAAGGTGAGGGGCAGGAGGTTTAGGGGGGGATGTGAGGGAAAAACCTTTTTACCCAGAGGGTGGTGACAGTCTGGAATGCACTGCCTGGGAGGGTGGTGGAGGCGGGTTGCCTCACATCCTTTAAAAAGTACCTGGATGAGCACTTGGCACGTCATAACATTCAAGGCTATGGGCCAAGTGCTGGTAAATGGGATTAGGTAGGTAGATCAGGTGTTTCTCACGTGTTGGTGCTGACTCGATGGGCCAAAGGGCCTCTTCTGCACTGAGAGATTCTGTGAACAGAAGACACCATCTTAACTTAGGAACAACAACATGAACTAAGTGCCCTTGCCTGTTTCCACAGACTGTTTAAAAATTGTCTTTTTAGAAAGCTTTTTAGGGGGTGTTATATTATGTAGAAAATGTTTATTCAAGACCCCAATTTCTTACAACTGTTTAAAAATACATTTTCCCTCATGCTGCCCTTTGCTATGTGCGTCCTCTGGTTACTGACCCAACTTTTCTTTATGCTTTCACAGGATGAGAGTGTGTTGGCTAGGCCAGCATTTATTGCTGCCTTCTTGAATCACTGCAGTCCATGTGGTGTAGGTACACCCACAGTGCTGTTAGGGAGTTCCAGCATTTTGACTCAGTGACAGTGAAGGAACGGCGATATATTTCCAAGTTAGGGTTTATTTATTTATTCATTCATTCATGGAATGTGGGTGTCGCTGGCTAGGCCAGCATTTATTGCCCATCCCTAACTGCTCTTCAGAAGGTGGTGAGTGGCTTGGAGTGGAGACGGTAGATGGTAGCGTTCCCATGCATCTGATGCCCTTGCCCTTGTTGGAAGAGGTGACAGGTTTGGAAGGTCCTGTCAAAGGAGCCTTGGTGAATTTCTGCAGTGCATCTTGTAGGTGCTGCTACTGTGCATCGGTGGTGGAGGGAGTGAATGTTGAAGGTGGTGGATGAGGTGCCAATCAAGCAGGGCTGCTTCGTCCTGGATGGTGTTGAGCTTCTTGAGTGTTGTGGGAGCTGCACTAATCCGGCAAGGAGAGAGTGTTCCATCACACTCCTGATTGGCACCTTGTAGATGGTGGACAGGTTTTGGGGAGTTCAGGAGGCGATTTACTTGCAGAATTCCCAGCTTCTGACCTGCTAGGTCAGTTCAGTTCAGTTGCTGGTCAATTGTAAGATAGTTGCTCCTTATTTACTCTATCAAAACCCTAGATGTTTTCACAGCTAGAATAGTAGATAGGATGAAATTGTTGCCACTTGTGACAAGGACACAGATTTACAGTAATTGGTAAAAGCAGCAAAAGCGACATAAGGAAGAACTTTTTCAGGTTTTTTTTTTGAGTGGTTAGGGTCTGGAATACTCTGCCTGAGAGTGTGGTGGAAGCAGATTCAACTGAAGCGTCCAAAAGGGAATTAGGCCATTTTTGCTGCAAATCTCAAAAATGCTAGAAATGTATTGCAAGTTCATCAGCATCTAGAAGAAAGATGTTTTCCATGTGGATTTTTTTTTTAACAATTCTGAAGCATTTCCAACATGAACTATTGATATTTTAGATAGGAAGAAAGGAGGTTTATGCTATTGGGCTCAAGCCTGCTCTGCCATTCAATTAGATCACAATTGATCATCTACCTCAACACCACACTTTCTCCATATACCTTGTTGTCATTAACCTCCAGAAATCTATTGATTTTTGTCTTGAACATGCTCATGGACTGAGATTCCACAGCACTCTGGGGTAGAGAATTCCAAAGATTCACCACCCTCTGAGTGAAGAAATTCCTCCTCGTCTCAGTCCTAAGTGGCCTACCTCTTATTCTGAGACTGTGTCCCCTGGTTTTAGAGTTTCAGTATATTTTTAGATCATTCTTTGTACAAGTTCTCGTGTTTGAGAATCTCTATCCTAAACATTAACCTGGTGTTTCTCTACGTACGCCCAGAATTTTCTTTGAATGCCTGAGACTGAGCACATACATTGAACCCAATTTGACATGAAACTCATACCCATAGGCAGGGGAAGAATTTAGCGCTATCATCTGCCTGTTTTAAATTAAGGCTGTGTGATACACAACAGACCCCCTACCCATCAGCACCATACCCCAGTGATATACAGTGACAGGCTTGGCCCTGCCAGTACCGTGCCCCAGTGTTATACAGTGACAGACCTGTAACTACCAGTAATGTAGCCCAGGCTTATACAGTACAGACCAATACCCAACAGTATATATGCTAGTGTTATACTGCAAGAGACCTGAAGGTTATACAGTGACAGACCTGTTTGCACCTGTACTGTACCAGTGTTATAAGGTAACTCCTGCTGGAAAGTGCACGCGCGCTGGGGGGTCGACTATGATGCCTCCCATAGATAAATAGTTTGCTGACACTCAGTAAGGTGGTTTTAAGGTAATGACCAGCTACTTGAGCAACCACAGTACTCTCTAGTAGTGTGACCAGGCATTTTCAGGACAATCAGATTGTGGTGCAATAGGAGAGCCTGGATAGTGGGATGGGTTGAAGGGAGAAGAGAGTCAAGGGCACTGGTCTTGCTGTGAGTGAATAAATCAAGTTCCATTATAGAGGATGACAGGGTTTTTAAGCTAGTGCTTTGTCCTAAATCTCTGGACTACTGAGGATTGAGAACAGCAAATACAAAATCTGGCTCCCATTGGAAGCTGTTTATGAGTGGAGGAGCATAAACCAGTTGAATGGAATGCCCTGGTTGTGTGCTGTATAGGTGACCTTATCTCTATGCGCCTTCATAGAGCCAGCTATGTACAGGGTCAATCAGGAAGACTGATCAACATTTTCTCAAACACTTTTATTTATAAAGACTGGGTTTTAAGTGAGCAGGTCCTGGAGAAGAACAAACACTGCTTAATGAGGTTTAGTCACAGCCAACAAGGTGGGAATGCATAGAAATTCCATTTTTATCCCCCAAACTGGAACCATTGGTTGAAAGAGAGCGAGAGAGAGAGAAATCCTGAAATGTTTTGACACCAATCAGCGAGAGAGAATCCTTTAAAATTTCATTATCACAACACAGGAACATCAGTTTTCATCTGGGTGCTGACAATTACATACAAAACTAACTATGCTTAAAAAAAAAAGGTTTGGAGACAGGCGCCAGCAAATTTACTGATGGAGCTCAGTATTTTCAGATGCATTCAGGATACCAGCCGTCCCCACCTCTCCCTAGGAGAGGTGGCTGCACCCTCAGCCTGCACACTCCATCTGGCCACTTTGCCTGCACGAACCCAGACCATAAAGTGTCACCAGGCAATTCGGCCCGATGTGTCCCATATATAACGCAGCAGGAGGCAGTGAAGGATGGTCAGGAGCAGGCAACACCTTCCTACCCCAGCTTGGTCCAGGAGGCGTTGGAATAGAAGTCACAGAAACTCCTCAATAAGCACTGCATGGTTCATTTCTGAACTGGTGGCAAAGGGAATGAATGAAAAATCAAAGGCATCAGTCAGTTGTATGGAAAAAAAAAATCTACATTTAACCTGCCTTTTAGAAGCTAAATGTCAAATTTTTATTTTATTTGTTCAAAGTATCAAATCAAGAGAATTCTAACCTGCACCTTAAGGTTCAATTGTTTGAAGTTTAACAAGCATAAGCAATTCTAACTCCAAACACTCAACAACTGGTTATAATACAAAGTATCATCCATACAATCAAGAGACTCACATCTCTAAATACTCCAACCCTAGAAATTCCAATAAATTTGCTGCTGCATCCACTATCAAAACCGTACAATGTGAAGTTTAGCAATGTCAGTGCTATGCAGGTGATCTCTTGGTTTTTTTTTAATCAACCCCTGCCATAACTGTACTGGCCATACTTTAACACAAGAGGAAGAAACTAGGAGGGAGGGGAATGAATGGACAGCATCCCAACATTATGCTGAATACATGTGGACGGGTAGTGCTATTATACAGGTCTCCAACACAAGCCGTGCATCACTTACATGACATATCTGTCCCAGGATCATTTAAATGTTCTCCCCAGTCTTCTTTCTTTCTATCTAGGAGAGGGCCAATCCCTGCTGAGGCACCATCCCATGGGTGGAAGTAGTCCCCTTGCACATCTGAGCTTAGGTACATCAGCTGACTATTAAACCATAAGTTGAATCAGAGCAGAATCTGACCCTGTCCTTGCCAGATGTCCATGTATTTTTAGAACCGGCACTTTTGAATTGTTGTTGAGAGCGTTGTCTGAACTTCCCTTCGCAACCATCCAGCTCAGGAGTGTTGAGGTTCACTGCACTGATCAAGTTCCTAAGTCAGCAACAGATCAGAGAACAAACCAGAGACTCCCTGGCCTGGAAGTCTCAATCATACATGTATTTACCCACAGTGGCATTGAGAATTTTAAAATTCAAGAGAAACATCAGTTCCTCCTGAATATTTTAGTTGCACCTTTGAATCGCAGTGAAAGAAAACACACACGCACGTGCACACACCCACGCCAAACCTTTCCCACAGTGGAAATTTGTGCTTTTAACCATAATTAAACAAGATTCCAAAGTGTGTTTTTCAGTTCTTGGTACCAAAAAAAACAATGAAAAGCTGAATTAACCCTATCCCACTCAGAGCAGTGAATTGTCAGAAAATAAAAATGCAGCTCTGGGCAAGATAGGGTTCAGAAACATTCTTCCCCCCGCTGTGATAATCTGGAAATCTCTCTCGCCTGGGCTCTCACAAAAACACTCAAAGGAAAAGAGTCGTTGCACTGTTAAAAGAGCAGGGCTCCCATGCTCCCCACTTCACTCTGCTCTTTCACAAAGATCTCAAAGTACTGGTAAATGATGGTCACTGCCAATAGTATACCAGTCCCAGACCCAATGGCCCCCAGAAAGTCCGCAAGTACAGATAGTGCTCCAATGCACAAGCCTCCAAAAGCAGCGGCAGTGGGAATATATCTGTAAAACAAAAGTTGAAAGGATTCATAAATACAAATTGCTGACTATTATATCCAAACGTGCAACAAAACAGAATTTGAGATTCTATTTAAGATAGGGACCGAGTGTTAGAGACATGGCCATCTACCTCAGGTCCTGGGTTATAATCGAGCCTAGGCCAGAGTGAGAGCTTCCTGTTTACTATACCAGTTTGGGAGCCTTAATCCAGTGGCCAGTAAACACAAAACGCCACTCCACTAATTCAGCCCTAATTAGTACTCCCAGGCGCCAGCAATGGGCTGGTGTAAATGTAGATTTTCTGACACACTGTTTGGAGTTTTACTCCGTGCCTAACCCACACTTCATCTGACCTGTGCTCAGCACTGACACTGGATATTCACCCCAGGACTGCCCATCTTCACCTTATAGTTGTTTGGTAGTACAGAATTTGATATTGCTGAAAAAGGACATTTTGCCAAAGCTTTCTGTCTTTCACTCATCAGGACAAGCGCAAGAATACCAATGTCGGAGGAAGCAACAATTTTATACCATATGAGAAGAGAGTGCTGATTGGTTGGTGGAGACACTGCCATGGAGAATGGTAAGACAGTTAATTGCCAATCATTGTTTGAAATTAAAACCAGGCAGCTAAACTCTGATTGGTCAAGGCATTTTCCTGAGGAATGAACCAGTGAATGGCTATCACATTTTGTTTAGCTGAAACAGGTGCAATATGTGTACATGTTCCTTCTGTCTGCAAAGAACAGGGCCATGTGTATTAATATATGTAGCTTCCAATACACACAAAGGTACCACACTGCAAGCCTAACTGAATCTTTAATTGGTTGTCAGTGTAGTTTTTAAGCACACTGAGGATTATATAGCGAATGTTGTCTAATCACAGAATCACGGCTAATGCTGGGACACTGTTTTGCAAGCACAGGCTGGGTGGGTACGGTCTGTACCTTATCTGTTGTGAACAGCGACTGTGACATGCTGTTTGACATGATTTGCCAGTCTTTGGGACGTATGGCCTGCATACCTAGCATCACCTTAGCACTGAAATTCATACCACGTTGCTCATTTGTGAGATAGGCCAAACTTCTTTTTGGCTTGACGACAGCATCCTGTTAGTGGCAAATACCACTTTTGTTGCTACTGCATAGTAGCAGCGTGAAACAGCTAGCTGTTTGCCTGTTCCCCTGTCGAGGCACCTTGCCCTTCCCGGGTAATTTGCAGTGGACTGGGCACTTTTCAGGGCCGAAAGTGATGGCCTTGGGGCCGTTCATGAGTTTGCGCGATATGATCTGGTAAAGTTAGCCATTATCCTGCAAGATGTCATTGATGACCCTTTTTCAGCATCAAGCTTGCATGGTTGCCGATATGGCCAATATTATAGTGCGGTAAACTGTAAGAATCCTAACGCATGTACTGACCAGTGAAGGTCGGCTTGCAGTAGACAGTGGTAGAGAACTAGAACGTCAAAGAAAGGGAGTTCACTTGACTGCTCCATTTCAAAGGTGAATTTGAGCACAGGATGGTGTCCATTAAGACATGTAAGGTAATTATTACATGCCGGCTATGGATTTAAATACAGCAAATGTATCATCCACATATCGGAAATATGCAAGTGGTAGGTTAGGAGTCATTGGTATTCTTGCAATTGTGCAGATGAATACAAGTCAAAAGGCCTTGATAAAATGTCTTTTTTCAGCAATACGCAAATATTCAGCAATACTCAAATCTTTACCTTGGCGAGCACAAAACATGATGTGCAGCCACATGACCACCTGGAGTTCAAATCTAACCAACAGTAGTGACAATGCAAGGAAATGAAAATACACTGAACACAACAAGCACTAGATGGAGCCTGTGCTTTGTTATTTCTGGGTAGTAATGGAAATACTTTGTACAATGCCTTTGGATTCAAAATATGTGCATCCCTCTTTATAACTGTCTCTCATCTGTTCATCTCTCCCCAAGAGAACCATCTCCTAATGCAGCTGTGTTTCTGTCTGCAACTCAATGACAAGATGTGCTCAGACAAAAAGCTTTTAACATTTGTGATGAACATCAACTCTACATGGAGATAGATGCTCCTTAGAATGGACTAAAGGGCCCAACCTTGGACCTGTTCTGTAAAGAAATACTTTGATATCTCTCTTCACTCATCCAAAATTTGTGCCTCTTCTCTTTAGCACGCTGACAATCTCTCTTGAAGCCTCCCATATGCTGGGATTCGCCACACAAGATAATTGTGGAGAGCGCCACTACCACATGGACTGCCGTGGCTGAAGCACACTTTAAGGGTAACTAGTGGTGGACAATAAATGCAGCAGTGGCAATGCTGCTCATATCATCAACCAAATAAAAAACCTTTTTCTCCATTTGTACCATTCGGTACACCTGCTCTGTAATCTTCTAAAATACTTCCATTATCATGCCTTTTCTTTAAAGAAAGCTTTTGAATGTTTTTTTTTTAAAATATTTGCCTCCCCACACCCCAACTCTATTTTCTTACAAACACAGTGTCCAATTTCCTAACATTATTACAGGCCCACAGCTGATGAACTGAGCTGGGCCTGAGATGGCATTAAGCGCACCAACAGATTACACAGAGGGCAGACTTTGCAACCCACAAGGAGGCTTTATGAAATAGCATGGCAGAGGGGGTTGAATCAGGGTTCTGGATTAGGATCAAAGCAGCTACAGGCTCAGCCGGTCATGCAGGAAGGGAAGCCAGAAGACTGAAGGGCACTCAGGCAAGAGAATCCAATCGTTTTGGACAGACAGGAAGTACATTAGGTATTGCACAGAAACACTGTGCAAATTCTCAAAATGGTTTGCTCCGTTTGAACTAAATGCCTGCCTTTTAGAGCATACAGGCCAGTGCCTACTCAAGATCCAAGAGAATCCTACTCCATCCCTTCTCTATGACACTTTCTGCCCGGAGGAAGGGGTAAAGAATGCTAGCAGCCAGCTGCCTAAACCATGGTCGGAATCAGCTTGTAACACAGATCACCTTGCTTCACGTCACTGCCCCTCCCCAAGACCCAAAATCAGAGCAGAAATGAAGTGCCAAGCCCTTCCGCGGTGTCTCAGACTCAATAGCAGTGATCATAGAATAGTACAGCACAGGAGGCAGCCATTCAGCCCATCAATTCTTTGCTGGCTCTTTCAAAGAGCAATTCAGTCAGTCCCATTCCCTTGCCCTCACCCATATCTCCAAGTATTTATCCAATTCCCTTCTGAAAGCCTCTAGGGAATCTATATCGCCACCCTATCAGACAGTGCATTCCAAATCCTAACCAATTGCTGCATAAACCAGTTTTTCCTGCCTTTGGTTCTTTTTGCCAGTCACCTTAAATCTGCGCCCTCTGGTCATTTTCGCTTCAGCCAGTTTCTCTGTATTTACTCTATTTAAACCCTTCATGATTTTAAACACCTCAGTCTCCCCTTAATCTACTTTGTTGGTAAGGAGAACAGCCTCAGCTTCTCCAGTCTCTTCATGTATCTGTAAGTACTCATCTCAGGAATCATTCTAGTATATCCCACTGTACCCTGCCCGGAGGTCCCTTATGCTTCCCAAAGCGCACTGCTCAGAAATGGACACAAAATTCAAGCTGGGGTCCAGCTAGTGTTTTTTGTAGATTTAGCATTACTTCCTGGTTTTTGTATTCTGTGCCTCTATTTATGAAGCCTAAGGTCCCATTTGTTTTATTAGCTGCTTGGTTTACTTGTCACCTTCAAAGATTTCTGCACAAACATCCCCTCCCCAGGTTTCTGCCTTCTTACACCTCCTTTAAAATTGTACCATTTAGCAAGTACCTGTCCATCTTTCTTCCTACCAGGAGTGCATCGCCTGTCACGTTTCCACAGTGATTTCATCTGCCCCATCTCCACCCACCTGTCAATGTCCCCCTGATGCCTGGCACTATCTTCCTCAATTTTTATTACCTTTCCAGGTTTTGTGCCACCTGTAAATTTAAAAATTTTGTCCTGTACCCGCAAGTCTAATGCATTAATATACATCAAGAACAATAGTGGTCTCAATACTTCAAACTGCATCCTACGACTTTAGAGGTGATGGGCTAGAGACTGGTGTCTAAATATTTAGGAACCTGTACCTGATCAAATCACAGCAAGCAATACAACTGTCTGATACTGACTTTAAAACGTGCAGCTTCATTAACAGTGCAAGAGAGAGCGCGAGCAGGGACAGCAGCTTCAGAAACAGCACGAGAGAGAGAGAGAGAGAGCGAGAGCAGCTTCAGAAACAGCACGAGAAAGAGAGCAGGGGCAGCAGCTTCAGAAACAGCACGAGAGAGAGAGAGAGCGAGAGCAGCTTCAGAAACAGCACGAGAAAGAGAGCAGGGACAGCAGCTTCAGAAACAGAGCGAGAGAGAGAAGAGAGCAGCACCAGAAACAGAGCGAGAGAGAGAGAGAACAGGGACAGCAGCTCCAGAAACAAAGCGAGAGAGAGAGTAAGGGCAGCAGCTTCAGAAACAGCAGGAGGGTATTAGTAGGGATTATCAGTATCAGTAAGGTTTATATATAGTAGTAACGTCTATGAGTATTAGCAAAGCTTTATCAGAATACATAAGGTTTATTACAGTTAATTAGCAGTAACACGTCTATTAAGTCAATAAAGTAACAGCTGGGCTGCTCCAACCTCGGGAGTCCATGCCCTGTGCAATGTGGGAACTCCAGGGCACTTCCTGTGTCCTGGATAACCACTTGTGCAGTAAATATCATTTGCAGCAGCTTGAGCTCCATGTTTCAGAACTTCACCAACAGCTGGCATCACTGCAGTGCATCTGGGAGGTTGAGAACTATGTGAATACCATGTTAATAAATGTGGTCACCCCGCTGCTTAAGGGTAGACAGTGAAAAAGAAACAGGCAGATAGTGCAGGAGTCCCAAGTGTATCCCACTCTCCAACCATTCAGCTCTGAATGCTGAAGAGGATAATGGTTCATCTGTGGTGTTAGGGGAACAGACAGGCATTCTTAATGCAAATCCAGCGTGGTGTGTTACCTCCCTGTTGCCAGGGTCATGGAGGTCACTGAGCGGCTGCAGAACATTGATATCTGAACGGAAGGGGAAGGTGAGCAGCCAGAAGTCATGGTCCATATCGGTATCAATGACTTAGGTAGAGAAAGGGATTAGGTCCTGCGGGCAGAGTTTAAGGAGTTCAGCAAGACATTAAAAAGCTGGACCTTAAAGGTAGTAACCTCCAGATTACTCCATGTCACACGTTAGTGAGCAATGAAGTAGGAGGTTGGAGCAGATGGATGCGTAGCTAGAGAGATGTTGCACAAAGGAGGGCTTTAGATTCCTGGGACATTCAGTGTGTTCTGGGGGAGGTCAGGCCTGTACAAGCCAGACAGTTTGTACCTCAACAGGGCTGGACAAGCTAGTGCTGTTGCACAGGGTTTAAACTAGCTTGGCAGGGGGATGGGAACCCGAGGGTGAGTTCAGGTGGGCCAAAATCAGAATTGGAGATAGGCAGAAAATTAGTGAATGAGTCTGGAAGGCAGAGGAAACATTCTTTTAATTCACTCATGGGATGTGGATGTCGCTAGCTAGCCCAGCATTTATTGCCCATCCCCAAATGTCCTCGAGAAGGTGGTGGTGGTGAGCTGCCTTCTTGAGCCACTGCATTCCATGTGGTGTAGGTACATCCACAGGGCTGATATTGACCCAGCGAAGGAGAAGGAATGGTGATATATTTCCAAGTCAGGATGGTGAGTGGCTTGGAGGGGAACTTCTAGGTGGTAGTGTTCCCATGTCTGCTGCCCTTGTCCTTCTAGATGGTTGGAACGTGATGTCTAAGGAGACTTGGTGAGTTTCTGCAATGCATCTTGTAGATGGTACACACTACTGCCACTGTGTGGTGAAGGGAATGAATGTTTATGGATGGGATGCCAGTCAAGTGGGCTGCTTTATCCTGGATGGTGTCATACTTTTTGTGTTGTGGGAGCTGCACTCATCCAGGCAAGTGGGGAGTATTCCATCACACTCCTGACTTGTGTCTTGTAGATGGCAGACAGACTTTGGGGAGTCAAGTGGAGAGTTACTCGCCGCAGGATCCCTAGCCTCTGACCTGCTCTTGTAGCCACAGTATTTAAATGGCTAGTCCAGCTCCGTTTCTGGTCAATGGTAATCCCCAGGTTGTTGATAATGGGGGATTCAGTGATGGTAATGCCATTTAATGTCAAGGGTCAATGGTTGAATTCTCTCTTGTTGGAGATGGTCATCGCTTGGCACTTGTGTGGCACAAATGTTAGTTCTCACTTGTCAGCCCAAGCCTGGATATTGTCCAGATCTTGCTGCATTTGGACATGGACTGCTTCAGTATCTGAGGAGTCGCGAATGATGCTGAACATTGTGCAATCATCAGTGAACATCCCCACTTCTGACCTTATGATGGAAGGAAGGTCATTGATGAAGCAACTGAAGATGGTTGGGGCCAGGACACTATCCTGAGGAACTCCTGCAGTGATGTCCTGGAACTGAGATGTTGACCTCCAACAACCACAACCATCTTCCTTTGTGCCAGGTGTGAATCCAGCCAACAGAGAGATTTCCCCAATTCTCATTGACTCCAGTTTTGCTGGGGGTCTTTGATGTCACACTGAGTCAAATGCTGTCTTGACATCAAGGGCAGTCACTCTCATCTCGGGAGTTCAGCTCTTTTGTCCGTGTGTGAACCAAGGCTTTAATGAGGTCAGGAGCTAAGTGACCCTGGCAGAACCCAAACTGGGCACCAGTGAGCAGGTTATTGCTAAGCAAGTGCCACTTGACAGCACTGTTGATGACCCCCTTTCATCACTTCACTGATGTTCGAGAGTAGACTGATGGGGCAGTAATTGGCAGAGTTGGATTTGTCCTGTTTTTGTATACAGGGCATACCTGGGCAATTTTCCACATTACCAATTTGATGCCAGAATTGTAGTTGTACTGAAACAGCTTGGCTAGGGGTGCAGCAGGTTCTGGTGCACAAACCTTCAGTACTATTGCGGAACATTGTCAGGGCCCATAGCCTTTGCAGTATCCAGTGCCTTCAGCGGTTTCTTGATATCAAGTGGAGTGAATTGAATTGGCTGAAGACTGGCATCTGAGATGCTGGGGACCTTTGGAGGGGGCAGAGATGGATCACCCACTCGGCACTTCTGGCTGAAGGTTGTAGCAAATGCTTCAGACATATCTTTTGCACTGATGCGCTGGGCTTCCCCAACATTGAGGATGGGGATATTTATGAAGCCTCCTCCTCCAATGAGCTGTTTAATTGTCCACCACCATTCACGACTGGATGTGGCAGGATTGCAGAGTTTAGATCTGATCTGCTCAGATCTACCTGTTTGGCACACAAGTAATCCCTACGTTGTAGTTTCACCGGGTTGATACCTCATTTTTAGGTATGTCTGGTGCTGCTCCTGGCATGCCCTCCTGCACTCTTAATTGACCCATGATTGATCCCCTAGCTTGGTGGTAATGGTAGATTAGGGGATGTGTTGGACCATGAGGTTACAGTCTGTGATCAAGTACAATTCTGTTGCTGATGATGGCCCACAGCACCTCATGGATGCCCAGTCTTGAGTTGCTAGATTTGCTCAAAATCTATCCCATTTAGCATGATGGTAATGTCCTGATGGAGGGTATCCTCAATGTGAAGATGGGATTTCTTCTCCACAAGGACTGTGTAGTGGTCTCTCCTGCTGATGCTGCCACGGACAGATGCATCTGCGGCTGACAGATTGGTGAGGATGAGGTCAAGTAGATTTTTCTCTCTTGTTGGTTCCCTCACTGCCTGCTGCAGACCCAGTCTAGCAGTTATGTCCTTTAGGACTCAGACAGCTCGGGAAAATTTAAAAAAAGAGTTTGGCAGTGAGCAAGGGTATATCCTTCAATGCAAGAAGTATAGCAAATAAAGCAGACGAGCTGAAAGAATAGATAGAAATGTGGCAGGATGAAACCATAGCTTTACAGAAACATGGGGTAAAGAGGGACAGGAATGGCAGCTCAACGTTTCTGGTTGAAGGTTTTTCAGATGAGATGGAGGGGGGGATAAAAATATGGTGAGCAGGGTGTCAATTTCAGTTGAGAAACAGTTACAGCTATGAGGGATAATACATTAGATGGATCATCAAATAGGGCCATAACAATTGAGGTAAGGAACAGAAAAAAGGATGCAGTCACACTACTGGGAGTGTACTATACAACCCCAATGTATAGGGAGAGAGGAGCAAATATGTTGACAAATCTCCAAGCTGTGTAAAAACAACAGGGCAGTAATGGTAGGGGATTTTAACTACCCCAATATTAATTGGGGTTGTTTTAGTAGTGTGAAAGGAATGGAGGAACAGAATTCTTAAGGAGCATTCAGGAGAATGTTTTTGGCCAGTATGTAGGAAGCCCAACAAAATATGTCACAGTTCTGGACTTCCTTTTGGGGGATGAAGCTGGGCAGGTGGAAGGAATGGTAGTGGGAGAGCATTTGAGGTAGTGATCATAATTCAATTAGTAGTAGATTTGATTGAGGTGTGTAAGGTTGTGAGGTGCATGGATAGTGTGAGGTCAGTGACTAGGAGTCATATATTTAAAGCGAGTGGTAGAAAGATCAGTGGGAAGGCGAGGAAATATTTTTTCACCCAGAGGGTGGCAGAGGTCTAGAGCTCACTGCCTAAGAGGGCAGTAGAGGCAGAAGACCTCATCTCATTCAAAAGGTGTCTGAATATGCACATTAAGTCCCATAACCTCCAGGGCTACGGATCAAGTACTGGAAAATAGGATTAGGCTGGAGGGGGGGCTGGGGTGCCCAGCCAGTGGTCAGAGTGGCCTTCTTCTATGAGAGAAACCTTTTTACATTTTCTAAATATCTGAAAAGGAGGAATGTGCAGGAATGTGGGGAGAGGGCCAGGAAGTGGCAGTATGTAAATTGCTCCTTAGCAGAGCTAGCATGGAGATGATGAGCCAAATGGCCGCCTTCTGTGCTGGAAAGATTCTATGAAAATGACTGCTTAGGCATTTCAATGAAAAATGCTACACAGCTAATGACCTACCTGTTAAGCTCATGGACCATTGAGGTCTCCCGATGTCCTCTCATCACCATTTGCTGTTCTTTTAGTTGTTTAGCTACCTGTAATTCAATGAGGAAGAATACTCCAGCTTAATTATGCTGTTATACCAGAGAATGCAAACAAATAAGCTACAGACCTCAACATTATTACAGTCTCAAATTTTGGTCAGCCATGATTGAATGGCAGAGCAGACTCGAAGGGCCGAATGGCCTAATTTCTGCTCCAATGTCTTATGGTCCTAATCCAGTAAACACAATTGTTCCGCTCCCTACTCAAGATAAAACAAGCCCAGCAGTTACATGGCACCTCATCGACGCTTCCAAACGCTTAGCTACAATCCAATAATCAATATTGGCCAGTTGTTATGGCACAAGATGAAGACACAACAAGATAGCGGACTAACTGATGAGTTTTCAGTGGCCTTAGTCACTGTCCGGAGTAAAATCACTGACATCTTTAAATCTATCTGAATCACCAGCTTTTCCAAGGCTGGTCTTACTGCACTGATTTTTCCCTCTCTTCTGCTGCTATTTCACCCAACACACGACAACAAAAACAGCTGTGGGTGAGGAGAATGCTGGGAGCTGTGGGTGAGGAGAATGCTGGGAGCTGTGGGTGAGGAGAATGTTGGGAGCTGTGGGTGAGGAGAATGTTGGGAGCTGTGGGTGCGGAGAATGTTGGGAGCTGAGCAGTAAATCTGAGAGAGAATAATTGATAAGCTATTGCCCCTGACTGCTTGGGAAGCCCTTTCCTGAATAATGTCCAGTTATTTTCCCACACTTCTGCTTACTTGTCAAGGGAATGGGGTTAGGTATCAAGTTCTTCAAAAAGATTCCTAAAGTTAATAGATTACTGTATACTCTGGAGCCCTGTTCACACAAACATCAGTCTCAAGAGTCTCATCATTCAAACCCTCCAAAGAAAATTAGTTTTCTGTATGTTTTCTTTTTAAAGGAAAAAAAGTTCAGCTGGTAACAGCTGACTGATCAGCATGCAGTACTGGAGGTCAGGCTCACCTTAGCTCGAATGAGGCTTGGGTTCACTCAAACTTTCATCCTCCCAACATGCACACAAGTTCCACATCATTGGAAGAGTAGGGGGAGAATGAGGAGACCACAGGTACTGTGCACAGCACTTGCCACTTCAGAACCTCCTCACACTCTACTCCCTGCTCAGTTATGGCTCCAGGGTTTGGTTACGTTCTTGTGCTGCACATCTTGCACAAGTTGCTATCCTTCTTTTGCAATGAAGTGTCAGCAGGCTGTTCAACTGGAAGGGGCACTGCTCATTCCAACAGTTACTCTTACAGCACAGACCAGGCACCGAACTGGAAGCCTCTCCATCTGGATATCAAGCTCACCGGAACAGTGATCATTTTAAGACAAAACCTGTTTCTATTTTTTTTTGTAAACTGTAAACGTTTTGTTCTGAGGCGAAGTAAGGAGAAACTTTATACAGCAACTGCCTGACAGCGGTGGAGGCAGATTCATTTGTGGTTGTCAAAAGGGCATCGGATAACTATCAGAGTAGAAAAAATGGTGCGGGCTACCGGAGAAAAGGCAGAGGAGTGGAACTAGCTGAACTACTCTCAGAGGGCTGACACAGACAAATGGGTCAAATTGCCTCCTTCTGTGCTGTAACCTTCCACAATTCCAAGAGAATAGGGTGTTAGGGACCGCTAATATTGGCATGAAGTACTGAAGGATTAGGTCCAGCAAATGTTAAAGGACAATCCACTCAGCCTCAACAATGGACCCCAGCTTTACAAGAATCACCTGCTCCAACGAGTCAGACAATATTTCCATATACCACATTAGGTATCCTCCGACATCTGAAGACGACAGTTTATTTAGGGTTAAATTGGGAGCAGTATTATACTGTGATCCAATGCCCACTAAGAAGCAGACAGATCAAACCCAGGCCCACAATGAACTGGGCAGAATGACAGTTTTTAAAAATAAAACATCAACAGGGAACTGATGGCAAGGTTCCCAGGGAGAAGGAAATAACTCTCTACAGTGCTGACACTTACATCTTTGGCAGAAGAACCAGACACCTCGATCCAGGTCTTGGAGAAGAAGGCACAGGAGCCCAACATGAAGACAATATAAATCACTGCATGAACAGGGTCGTCCAACACCGAACCAAATGATTCCGGAGGAGAGAGGTAATAGCAGAGACCCCCAACGGGATATGCACGGGCTGGACCGCCACCCGTATTATCCTTCAAAGTAAAAAGAAAAGTTTTATTAAGATAACATGGGGCAAAGGAGCTGTCGGTTATCCCAGATTAGTCAATTTCAGGATACAATATGGACAGGACCTCATCTACTCCCAATTTTCTCTCCATCTCCTCTGAAGGTCCTGATACATTCTGCAGGTTTACATGGCTATCAGCTAATGTCTAGCACATCACCCAAGCACCTAATCTGTGTGTCAGAGTTTAGATTACAGGATACAGTACAGTTACACACTCAGCTTTCATATTTTCCAGCACAGGGTGAGTGGGCACCCTTCAGGAACAAGAGCTGTGCTTTATTTTGACTTTTTTAGAGCACTCATGGATGCAACTGCAGTATCCGAATGCTGGCAATCAGTTAGCTGCACACACATACCAAGGATCTCCGCCACACTAGATGCAGCATTTAACCAACAAGCAAAAAAGCTGCTTCTTCAAACTCCAGTGCAAGCCCCAATCTCACTCTCCTTATTGACTGAGCAATCTTTCCAATTCTCTTTCAGAGATTAAAAAAATGCAGGGGCTGCTGTTTGATCAAAGCTAAATGTCAGATACATGGAGTTATTTACACTTTTAAACTTGTTTCTATCCGAATACGTCCTTGTACCAATGGAGTAGACTCTAGTCCCACACCTGCTCTTGCATAAACCCTGTAGAGCCTTTTTCCTTTACACAAGTCTTTACCTTCTGCCTCTCTACTGCTCGTCAAACTGTGACACATGGAAAAGAGGGCACAAATTTAAACTGGGAAAACAGCAACTGTATTTATATTGTGCCTTTTAAAGCAGAGGTGGGTGGAATGTTTAGCAAGAGTGAGCACGCACGCGAGGGCATGAGAGCTAGAGCAAGAAAGAGTTGAAAGGGTTTAGGGAGCGAATTCCAGAGCTTAGAATCCAGCTGGCTGAATGCATGGCCATCAATGGCAGGGTGATTAAACGCCAGAATTCGAGGGGCACAGATGTTATAGAGGGCTTTAGGGACTGGATGAGACTAGACGGGAAGGGTGAGGCCATGGATGGATTTGTAAACAAAGGTGAGAATAAAGTTAAATTTCAGACTGAGACCAGAAAGATTTTCACGCAGAGAGTGATCAATGCAAGGCAGGGCTTGCAGATGGGCAGTAATGCCATCATGGAAATGGAGGGGAATAAGCTAGCAATCTCAATGGCAGAGATATGATGAGCCAAATTACCTCCTCTATCCACTTATAAACATGTAAGCAAGATCTGACCAACTTATTAACTTGGTTTGTTTGCTAGCTACTTGATGTCTTTGGTTTTAAGAGATGCACTCCTCACCCCACTCAAAAAATTGCACTTACAGACCATGTCCCCAAAAGATTGACGAGGAAGTTGCCGCTGAATCTCGTAGACAACATCTGAGAGATGACATAGAGGTTGGAGACCAGAGCAGATTGGAGGATGATGGGAATGTTAGATGTGTAGAAAAGCTTGATAGGATAGGTGTTGTATTGTCCACGGTAACGGGCAGACTTAATTGGAAGGTCTACTCTGAAGCCCTGTAAGATGCAAACATAAGGATGCTTTAGTATCGATTACTATTTGAAGTGACTAACATTTAAATAAACAAAAATGACCAGTAAAACTGAATCCAGCAGCAGAGATTAAGCAACACACGAAGACAATTTTGAACAGCAGGTCACTTGGCAGTGGACCGACTGAACAATTATCCACCAACCGGCAAACAAGCACTTTGTTTATTTGTACTACAGGCAACATTTTCCACAATAAATTCAGTAAAGTTCACAATTTAGAAAATATAGCAACATAAAAATATTTTCAGGAGGCCATTCAACCCATCTTGTCTATGCCAACCAAAAAGAGTTATCCAGCCTAACCCCTCTCTCCAGCTCTTGACCAGAAGCCCTGTATTTACACATATCAAGTGCATATCAAAGTAGTGTTTAAATGCAATGGATATATCTGCCTGCACCACCCTTTCAAGGCAGAGTGTTCCAGGCCCCCATCACTCAAAGTATTTCTCTTGGACTTCCCTCTGATCCTTCCATCCAGGACAAAGCAACCTGCTTGATTGTCATCCCTTCCAAAAACATTCACTCCCAACACCACCGACAAACAGTGGCAGCAGTGTGTACCAGCTACAAGACGCACTGCAGAAACTCACTAAGGCTCCATAGGCAGCACCTTCCAAACCATCCAGGAGAGCAGGGGCAGCAGGTACATGGGAACAGCACCAACTGGAAGATCCTCTCCAAGCCACTCACTGTCCTGACTTGGAAATATATCGCTGTTCATTCACTGGCGCTGGGTCAAAAAACTAGAACTCCCTTCCTAACAGCACTGTGGGTGTACCTATACCACAGGATCTGCAGTGGTTCAAGAAGGCAGCTCACCATCACCTTCTCATGGGCAATTAGGGATGAGCAATAAATGCTGGCCTAGCCAGTGACACCCATATCCCACAAATGAATAAAAAAGTTACTTTAAATCTATGCTCCCTGGTTATTGACCTCTCTGCTAATCGAAATAAGCCCTTCCTATCCACTCTATTTAGATCTCCTCAGTTTTATATACCTCAATTAAATCTCCCCTCAGCCTCATCCGTTCCAAGGAAAACAATCCCAGTCTATCCAATCTTGCCTCACAGCTAAAATTCTCAACGACTGGCAGCATCCTCATAAATCTGCTCTGCACCCTCTCCAGTGCAATCACCCCCTTCATGCCACTTGGGAGCCGGAAGAGTACGGTTTGTCAACCAGAGAAATGCCCAAGAGCGCTGCTGGAAAAACCCAATTGGCTCACAAATGCCCTTCAGGAAATGGAAACTGCCATTCCCACCCAGCCTGTTTTAAATGTCACTCTGGTCCCAGTTACCAGGCTGACTCAATCCCCTTCCTTGGCCAGTGGGGGCAAATAAATATGGTCAAGCATGCAGAAACAAAAGCAATTACATCTGCCACTATATTACCAAAGCAAAATGCTGCAGATGGAGGAAATGTGAAACAAAAAAAACCAGAAAAGGTTGGAAACTCTCAGTTCAGGCAGCATCTATGGAGAGATAAAGAGTTAATGTTTCAGTTAACTTGAACCGTTAACTCCGTTTCACTCTCTACAGATCCACTGAGTATTTCCAGCATGTTCTATTTTAATTTCAATTACAACGGCAACCTGGGGTGAAGATGCAATCCCTGAAACAAAGAGCCATTAATTTTGCCTTTTTATCAATTTTACCCCTTTGACCTTATTTGCTGCTGTTCTTTATGTTTGTATACTCTGTCCCTTCTGTCACACTCTGGGTATCATTACCTAAGTAGCTGCCCTTCAATGCCACCATATCCTTTTGTTTGTAAGCTTACTTATCCTCTCTCCAGAACTCTCCCCCTCCTCCTCTATTTAGTTTAAAGCCTTCTCTATAGCCCTAGTTATTCAATTTACCAGGACACTAATTCCAGCGAAGCCCATCCCACCTTAACTACTCCCTTCTACCCCTGTACTGATGCCAGTGCCCCATGAACTGAAACCCATTCCTCACATACCAATCTTTGAAGCATGCATTTAACTCCTTAAATTTACCCTATGTCAGTTTGCCCGTGGTTCAGGTAGTAATCCTGAGATTATTACCTTGGAGGTTCTGCTTTTTAATTTAGCTCCTAAATGTTTAAATTCTTTCAGCAGAACCTCCTTTCGAGTCTTACCAACATCGCTGGCAGCAACGTGGATGACGACAACTGGATCCTTCCCCTCCCACTCCAAGTGTATCATATCAACAGTCTCGGAAAATTACGTGCACTTTAGAAGCTTATCTAAAGCACTTTACTTTGAGGTAGGTAAACATGGTTGCTACTTTGCTCGAAGTTCCTGGAACCAGCAATAAACTGAGCGATTGGTAATCTTTTTCATAAGCCTGGTTTCACCGTTCACTTGCCTGGAAGTATATGACCACCGCAAAAACAAAAATGGTGGCAATGAGGTTCATGAGATTTGGCAGGTTCTGACGGTAAAAGGCTTCACGAAGAGCGCGGACTTTGTCCTGTCGTGTGGCCAGGAGGTGGAACAGGGCAATGATTGAACCTTCAAACTCGGTTCCTGTTGAAAACAGAAGCCACGATTAAGGAGGATTGGAGTAGTTAGAGACTGGGAGATTATTTACAATACTATAACCTTCACTGCATATATTGAGTTTTGATGTAGTGACATTTAAAAAGAATCCATTTGAGTTTTCTCTGCATTACCCAGCCAAGAAATTAGGCTATGGCTGTAGGCATTAGCATCACAAGTCAAATGCAGACATCCCTTTTTCTAGAGGAGCTCCTTCCCCCCCACAAGGCAGACATTTAAACGTAACAAGTTTAGATACAAACTACACTCTATCATCTCAAGGTTCAGCAACAGGAGATGTCTCTGCAAGATTTTGTATTTGGATGAGACATACAAGAGAGGGGAATCTTTTGTACAGCTGGATCTCTTGTCCCCACCTAACCCCCAACCCCACCCAAAGAGGGCTGCCATTCATAACGTAATTTATATGGGATTGCTGTAGGCACCAGTGACAAAGCTTTCATCAATTCCTCCTGGGTCAGATGTTTACACAATACAAATGCAAACATTAGAAAGGTTAACTGGTCATACTACTGTCATAGATCATCAAGAGGGAGCAAACACATCTTGGCTTTTCCTCTTTGACATGATGTATTATCCCTTCTGTTAACAACTAGTGACTAGTAACAAATATTTTTCAAATAAACGTCCATTACGAGGCACAGTGATCTCTAAAATAAAGATTAATCTAGAACTCTCCACATGGATGCGGCAGTTGGTCATTCCCCTTGAACAGGACTTGTGCATCGCTATTTTATCAACAATCTGGCCCTTATTCAGGGTACATCTCTCAAGCTTCATATGTCCCAAATTACACTTTCTTCTACAGCCCCACTGCATTAACCAAAATGCACAGCTTTCCAGTCCAATTATCTATTTGATTTAACTTCACCTGATCACTTGCACAGACATTGTAGCATTCATCATAAGCATTAGCCCATTACCCAGATTTCTTGAGGTCAGCCATACTTTAAATTTTTTAAAGGGTAAAAAGACCATTATCTGCTTACCTCTACCCGTATTCACAGTGGTAGGACTGAAAGCCTTCCACACGATGGTCTCACAGATGTTTGTGGCGATAAAGAGAGAGATGCCAGATCCAAGGCCGTATCCTTTCTGCAGCAGTTCATCCAGGAGCAGCACAATTAGCCCAGCAACAAACAGCTGTAAAAATTTTAAAATCCATTGATAAAGCCCAATAATACTCTGCAAGGAGAAAGCAGCGCAGCTTGACTAGAACAGTCCAAACCTTGAATGATTACCATTTATCAAAATAAAACATTTCTTTTCTAAACTACACACCTTGGCAAATTTTATGGCCTTGTTCTGCAGGCAGCAGGAATATTACTCTAGATTTAGTTGCGTGTGCGTGAGAGGCATTCAAATAGAAAGGAAAGCAATATGATTAAGTGACCATATCTCATGTCTTATTACTCATACCATAACCAAAATATTTTATGAGATAAATCTAATTTGCATTTGAATGGATCAATACTGCTTCTACTGCCTCCCTAGGGAACCTGCTTCATAGCTATGATCATTATTTTAGTAAGTGAGCAATTGTAAACTAGGTTTAGTTCAACACAGCACTCAAACATAAAATATATAAACAATTTCAATATCGCGTTCAGGACAAAGTTTGTCCAGACTGAAATTAGAAGATAAACGTTACGTACATTTCATTAACAAGAGTAATTGCCAAAAGGCATGACAGCCACTCCAATACTAGCAATTCACATCGAAGCCTTCACCAACTTTACCTGAATAATGATCAGTAAACAGATGCCAGCTCCCATTTCAGATGGATCTCCATACATTCCAGTCATGACATATACAATGGCTTGTCCAATAGTGATGATCATACCAAAAACTGTAGGGCAAAAGTAGTCACGGTTGAGATACATACACCAGAACTCAAGAGAAAACTTCAACAACTTGCATTTACATAGCACTTTTAACATAATAAAATGTCCCAAGGTGCTTCACAGGCGCAAAATCAATACAAGAACAGGTTTCAGAATTACAGAGCAGACTTGAACGATCAGTTAAGTTGGATCGCAGTGTCAGTTTACTGGTGCCATTTTCCAATTCTTTATAGATTTCTGCACACAATCTATCTCCAACTCTGAGGAAATGGAAAATTTGTCAGCCATGAGATACAGTGTGACATCTTTGTAGAAGACATCAGCAGTGCAACATAACTGGGACATTCAATATGCTGGGGACTGTTGTACCAGTAGCTCACAAGTGATGCCTCATCTCGCTCATTGCTGCAGTTGATGCTGCAATCATTAAAAGGGTAAGTTGCATCAGACTATCAAAAAGTGAGAGCCTGGCTCAGCTGGTTGGCATTCATTTTATTTTCAGTTCAGGCTCAGATCCAGGTTGAGTACAACAACTAGGCAGATACTTGTGTCAACTGTGCCACAGCTGGCAACACTTTTGCTCAAGTTAGAAGATTGTGGGTTCAAGTCCTACTCCAAGGCTTGAGCACAAAATTCCAGATCAACACTCCAGCACAATGCAGGGGGAATGCTGAACTGTTGGAGATGCCATCTTTGTGATGAGTCCGAGGATATGTTTTCCCTCTCAGGTGGGCATAAATGATCCTGTGGTACTATTTTGAAGAGTAAGGAAATTATCCCTGGTTTTCTGGTCAATATATACCTCTCAATCAACAACTTAAAAAAAACCTGGTCATTATCATATAGCTGTTTGTGGGAGCTTGCTGTGCACAAATTGGTTGCTACATTTAAAAAGTACACTTTAAAAAGTACTGCACTAGCTGTAAAGTGCATTGGGATTCTCCAAGGTTGTGAAAGGTGCGACAGAAATGCAAGCTTTTTTAGGGGAGCACTTCATATAAATATATAATCAAAGGACCTCTCCACTGTTTAAGTGAAGAAAAGTTCCTACAACACCAGACAGCTGAAATTTCTACTGGTGTTGGCCAACAACCCTCCCACGTCCACCATCAAAACATGCAAGGGTCTTCCCAGAAACAAATAGGCTGCCATTTTTATCTACACAACAGTGACCACACTTCAGTGAATATGAAATAAAAAGGCTTTTTGTAACTTAGAAGCATTTAAATGCCCTTTTGATTCATCACACTTACAATTATTGTCTATACCACATAGCTACACATTCCCAGCCCATTATTAGGATTTTTGTTTTGGTTTTGGCAAAACGTCCAAAATTAACAGAAGTGCAACGGGTATGTCCGTGAAACGTTGATATCACTATTAAAAACATCTCATTATTCACTTAAGATTTTATGTTTCGCACATTGGTTAAGATAGCAGGTTGAAATACTGGTGGCTACAGGTATGATACTGTGGAACAGAACAATCCAAACTGACAAAATAGAAGCATCACCAACTGAAGCAGGTTAAAGCATATTGTCAGAACCCTGATTTTTCATAAGGTGCCAGCTGTATAAGCCCACTGGCAAAACTAATGTAAATATGATTCAAATTGGCTTACTCTTTCAACATAGGTCAGCAGACATCCAAGAGAAACTGGCATGGAGTCTTTTCTCCAGAAAAGGGAAGACTGAAAGATGACCGGATAGGGGTCCCTAAGTTTATGAAAAGGTTTGATGGGGTAGATGTAGAGAAGGCATTTCCATTTGTGGGAGAGGCCAGCATCACGGATAATAAACAAACAGTTGCTAACACATCCGACAGGGAGGTCATGAGAAATTTCTCTATCCAGAGAACAGAACTGGCTCTTGGAGTAGTTGAGGTAAATAGTATAGAAGCATTTAAAAAAAAGCTCGATAAACACAAGGGAGAAAGGAAGAGAAGGATATGCTGATAGGATTAGATGAAGAAAGGTAGGAGGTGCTTCGTGCGGAACATAGACCAGTTGAATCCAATGGTCGGTTCCTGTGCTGGAAAATTCTACTTAACTATGCAAACCCTGCAGAGCATTCAGTAGGATTGCTGTCCTCTGGGTGGCCTCTACCATGTAAAAGAACAAGGGCAGTAGATGAAAGGGGTTAGATGAAGAGGGGTGCGAGGTAGCCCACATGGGACATGAACAACAGCATCGATCTATTTGACTGAATGCTCTGTTTCTGTGCTGTAAATATTCTGTAGCATCACAAAAAGATGATCAGTTACTATGCCAGACTGGTCCTTGATACTTACGTTTCTGTGCTCCATTGAAGAGAGCCCGATCTTTGGGAGTATCGCCAACTTCAATAATCTTTGCACCTGCCAGAAGCTGCATGATGAGACCAGAAGTGACAATCGGCGAAATACCAAGTTCCATCAGTGTACCTAAATTTAAAATGTTCTTTTAATATCACTAACAATTTTTTCAAAGTATTACATTATTGCACATAGTACTTCCCAAACTACAGCATCTATTTTAGCTTTAGCATTACTGATGGCAACTGTTTGGATTTGTCTCCAGTTTGAACAGCAACTACCTACAATAAATTAAAGGTTCAAAATTTCTATACTGTACAATTTGATCTGTGAAAAAGCACACCGAATGCAGTTAGAGAAGCTATCCTTCCAAAATTAGCTTGTATTTGGAAATAGAACTTTGAGGTGTGGAACAATGTTAGTTACACAGTTGGTCTTTGAGGAAGCAACCAGATATAATAAATGATGAACGGCACACAAGTGTTTATCGAATCATATCAAATCTACAATTGATCACACTCTGAGATATCAATTAACTTGCCTGTTAAAATGCTGAAGGGACAATAAAAGGACAAACTAAACACTAGTGAGACTCCATGCATGAATAAAGACATAAGGGAACATTTGAGGGTTATGAAAGAGGCATACATTATGTACACAGACAGCCGAAGAGTGCACAGAGAGAATAAAACGACATTAGGACAGAAGTTAAAAAAACAATTAGGAAGGCAAAGAGAAATTAGGAAATGACATTACCAAGGATCATAAAATGCCCCAAAATATTTTTACAGGCATTACTACACATTCACTAACCTCTCTATTCAAGGGAGGGAGACAGAAAACATGAAACTATAGACCAGTTGGCTTGACGTCTGTTGTGGGGAAGATGTTAGAGTCAATCATTAAAGAGTTTATAGCTGGGCACTAAGAAAAACTCAAGGTAATCGGGAAGAGGCTTTGTGAAAGGGAAATTATGTTTAACCAATTTATTAGAGTTCTTTGAAGAGCAACATTTGCTGTAGATAAAGGGAAGCCTGTAGACATACTGTATTGGGATTTCAGAAGGCATTTATTAACATGCCACATCAAAGGTCATTGCGAAAAATAAAAGCTATGTAAAGGTGTAGGGGGTAACATATTAGCCTGGATAGAAGATTGGCTGGCTGGCAGAAAACAGAGTATTCATAAATGGGTCTTTGTCTGATTGGCAGGATGTAACTGGTGGAGCCCCGCAGGGGTCTATGCTGGGCCTCAACTGTTACAATTTACATCAATGACTCAGATGAGGGGAGCAAAGGCATGGTAGCTAAATTTGCAGACAACACAAAGATAGATAGGAAAATATGTTGTGAAGAAGGCATGAGGAGTTTGCAGGCAGATATAGATAGGTTGAGTGAGTGGGCAAAAATCTGGCAGATGGAGTATAATGTGGGAAATGTAAAATTGCGGCTTTAGCAGGAAGAATGTAAAATGCAGAGTATCACTTAATGAAGAACAACTGAGGGATCAAGGTGTTCCTGTGCATGAGTCAAAACAAGTTAGTATGTAGGTACAGCATGTAATCAAAGCAGCTAATGGAATGCTATCCTTTACTACAAGAGGAATTGAACATAAAAAGGATGTTATGCTTCAGCTGCACAGGGTACTGGTGAGACCACATCTTGAACAGTGTGTTCAGTTCTGGTCTCCTTATTTAAGTAAGGATGTAAACGCATTGGAGGTGGTTCAGAGAAGGTTCACTAGATAAATGCCTGGAATGAGCCGTTTGTCTTATGAGGATAGATTGGACAGGATAGGCTTGTTTCCGCTGGAGTTTAGAAGAGTGAGGGGTCACTTGATTGAAGTACATAAGATCCAGAATGGTCTTGAGAAGGTGGACATGGAAAGGATGTTTGCTCTTGTGGGTGAGTCCAGAACAAGGGGGCAGTGTTTTAAAATTAAGGACATCCTTTTAGGATGGAGATGAAGAGAAATAATTTCTCAGAGGGTCGTGCGACTTTGGAACACTCTGCCTCAGAAGGCGGTGAAACAGGATCACTGAATATTTTTAAGGCATAGGTAAATTGATTCCCTTGCCTAACAAGAATCAAAGGTTATCAGGGGCAGATGGGAATGTAGATCTCAAAATACAAACAGTTCAGCCATGATCTTACTGAATGGCAGAGCAGGCTCAAGGGGCTGAATGGCTTACTTCTGATCCTATTTCCTATAATTTGTTGCAGTCCTCCTCTATATTGACCTAAACTTAGTGTCATCTGAAAATTTAGGCATTGTGTTTTTCATTCAAAGTCCAAATCATTAAAGTGTGAACAGCAGAGGTCCTGGCACTGATCCTCATGGAACACCACTTCCCAGCTTCTGCCACTGAATAACTACCCATAATTTCCACTCTGTTTTGTCTTGAAGCCTGCTCGTAATCCATTCTGAGTACAGAATGCCCTGAGTCCACTTTCTCTCTTATTAGTTTATCACGGGACACCTTCACAAAAGCCTTTTGAATCCCCAGATAAATTACACATACTGCATTGCCACTCTCAATGTTATCGCTTCTTTAAAAAATTCAATATTGGTCAAGCAAGATTTTCCCTTTTGAAACCCATGCCACTATTCATTATTATATTTTTCACCTCTAGGTATTCCTCTTTTCTCTCCTTTAGTAAGCATCCCAATATTTTTCCTACCACTGATGTTAAGCTGACTGGTCTATAATTCCCTGGACATGTTTTGTCCCCCTTCTTAAATCTAGGACACAAGAATTAGCAGGTGTATACCATGTGGCCCATCGAGCCTGCTTCGCCTTTCAATATGATCATTTCTGACCTTGAGCTTCAACTCCATTTTCCTGCCTGCTCCCCATATCCCTTAATTTCCTGATACACCAAAAATTTGCGTACTCCAGCCTTAAATGTATTCCATGATGGAGCATCGTTGGAATTACATTAATTATCCATCAGTCCTCTGGCACATCTTTTGCTAACAAGTTATTGAATGTGTAGTTATGCCTCTGCTCTCTCTTCCCTGGATTCTTTTAAAATACGTGAATGTAATCCATCCGGTTCAGGTGTTTAATACTATGAGTTTGTTTGGTTTGTTTAATACATTTATTTTAAATTCACTTCTCATACATAACTGTTCATCTCATCATGCGCTCTATGTGCTATCTCCCTGTAAATACTAAAGCAAAATAAGTTAATATTTCTGTCAGGTCTCTTATCATTTTACCTGTGGTAATATCTTGCTTTAATGGTCCTAACCCCATCACAACTTTTTGTATTTTCTTTTTTGTATTGTGTGCCTGAAAAATATTTCACTACTTTGTTTTATGGTCCTTAATAATTTCATTATTTCGCTTTGCCTTCCTAAATGATTTTTAACTTCTATCCTAATCTCCGTATATGCACTCTTCTGCTATCTACATGTATGCCTATACCTAACCCTCAGTTGTTCCCTTGTGTCTTTATTCATGCATGGAGTCTCACTAGTGTTTAGTTTGTTCTCTTATTGTCTCTTCAGCATTTTAACAGACAAATTAATTGGTATCTCAAAGTGCAATCAATTGTAGATTTGATGCAATTTGACAAATGCTTTTGTGTGCATTTATTATATCCGGTTGCTTTCTCAAACGCATTAATAAGCTTGCAGAAATTGGCAAATAAAGTTCAACATAGATAAATGTGACATAGTACATTTGGTAGGAAGAATAGGGATGTCACTTATAACTTGGGAGGAGCAAGCTTAGGTGGGGGTAGAAGAACAAGGGGGTATAAATATATCAATCAGCAAGACTATTAAAAAAGCAAACCAAGGCTTTATTTCTACAGGGATAGAATTGAAGAATAGGTAAGTTAGGCTAAACCTGTATCGAACCCTGGTTAGAGCACACTTAGGTTACTGTGTGCAGTTCTTGTCACTATATTGTAAAAAGGACATAGAGGCACTTGCAAAGATTTACGAGGATGATACCAGAAATGTGTCAGTATATATATCAGGAAAGAATTGACAGACTGTTTGCCTTTTTCCTTGGGGGAGAAAGCTGAAGAGTGACCTACTAGAGAGTTCTTTTAAGATGATGAAAGGATTTGATAAGACTGGATAGAGAGAATATTTCCTCTTGTGGGGAAGAGCATCACTAGAGGTCATGAACATAAGATAGTCACTAGGAAATCAAACAATGAATTCAGAAGAAACTTATTTCCCCAAAAAGTGATGAGAATGTGAAACCTGCCTCCACAGGGAGTGGTTGAAGCAAATACTAAAAAAGCATTTAAGAGCAAGCATACAAGGCAGATGAAGAAAGATGGGAGGAGGCTTGAGTACAGCATAAACAATGGCATGGACTGCTTGGACTGAATGGCCTTTGTGCGATACATCCAATGTAATGTGCATGTTTCCTCCATCAAGCATGCAGGTTTTAAGTTATGTTGCTCAAGAGAAAATCCTCCTGTTCCAGTGTTATTCCATCATGTGTTTGGCAAGCTCTGGAATCTTGAGCAACCTCCAACTCAAGGACCACCTTAGGAATGATCCAATGTATTGCACCAGAAAGTGATTTAGATGGTGTTCTGCATGCACAGCATGAGCATTTGATAAGCCTGCCACTTAGAGTAACTGCAAACTGGAAATCAGATATTTATGCAGAGGAGAGAGAAACCTAGATAGTTCTAGTGAAACAAACAATACTAAAGTTTGAACAGTCTAATTTCACTATGGAGACTGTGTGGCCATGCTGGCTAATTTCCTTCCTTTCTTTGCCAACACAGGAAGAGGAATGAGAACATGTTGAGTTCCAATTTCACTATACGGCCCACAGCTGAGTTTGGAGGCTCACAGACACACAGCAGCAGGCCTACCAATAGATACACTGAAGAAGTGCTTGGTCTTAAGTGTCTCTTGGGCCACATAAGCACCACTTCTCTGCCTACACTGTGGGCATCAAGTTTAAGTTAAAATAAATTTCCATTACCTCTGTTTGAAGCCAGAATAACTCTCATCCAGTAGAAGGGATCTGCAGAGTCTGATGACATGATACCAAATAAAGGAATCTGAAGAGATTTAAAAACAAACCAGTTAATAAGCAAATATAGTTTTCCTGAGACATGTCTATTATAAAATGCTAATTACACTCGAAGCAAAAATCGATGCAGGTAATCTGAAATAATAAAACACTGGAAACACTTGGTTACTCAGCATCTGTGGATAGGAGATATAAGTCAACTCATTTCTTCTCTCCACAGGTGCCTGCTTTGGGTTTTTTCTTAGTAATTATTTTGTACTGCATTATTATTGTACTGTAAATTAAGTAAACCCTCAGTTAAATTACTAGAATTTTGTTTCCAGCCCAAATGTTTGATCGAACCAAAAGTAAAACAAGTAACTTCAACAAGTTTGTAAATAACTGACCTGGCAACAGACTAAGAAGATGAAGAGTGTAATTGCTGTCCATAGTACTTTTTCTCTAAACTGAATCTAGAAAAACAGAATTAGAATATTGAAACATTTGTTCAACCTATATACCAAAATTCGATGAACAGTAACAGGAGGAGCCCATTCAGCCCCTTAAGTCTGCTCCACTATTCAATTATATCATAGCCGATTTGTATTTCAACTTCATTCATCCTCCTTAACATCATATCCTTTTATATGCTTGGCTAGCAAAATTTTATCAATTTTAGAAATAAAAATCACTATTTACGTTAGCATCTACTGCATTTTTTGTAGAATTTTCTACACATTTACAACCCTTTGCGTGGAAGTGTTTCATAACTTTTCAGCAGCAAAGACCGAACCTATCAAAATCCTGAAAGCTTTAATCAAGCAACCATTAAATCTTCTATAATCCAGGGTAGCCCAGTTTTTACATTGGTACGGTTACACACCACCCAAGGAACGAGAGCTGCAAACACCAGAATGTTGTACTGAGATATTCCAACTACTGAACGGCACATGCAAGGTAAACCCAAAGTACCATTTCAAGACAAGTCAGGCCAGCCAGCAAAAATTTAAGTTGCTAAAATAAAAGCAAATTTAAGGGAGGGCTTAGGGTAAAGCCTTTAAAACTTGATAAATCGACAAACTTAGCAGAGATAGATGTTAGGGGAGTTCAAAATCAAACACAGAAAATTCAGGCCATTTGATCTACTGTTACACTCTACCTGATTTAGTATGGAATATGAAACCTTCAGTTACAAAAATGTTTTGCAAAATAGGTCAACCAGGTTTCTGCTCACGTATATATTATATGAATATTTAGTTACACATATCCAACTTGTGATATAACATGACTTACATACCATCACTCCATCGCACAACCATTTTCCATTCTTACTTTGCAAGGTATGCAATAGATAAAAATTTTGGTTAGCTATACCACACTGTTGTCATAAACCAGCAAACAGTTTGCCCTCAAATCAGTTATGAGAGTGGATTTATTGTATGGGTACAGCAGCATTGCTGTCTAATAAACTGGAGACAAGAGTACAAATCCCACCACAGTAGCTGGGATAATTTAAATTTAGTTAATTAGATAAACTGGGAATAAAACAACTAGTCTCAGTAATGGTGATCATGAAACTACCGGAATGTTTTAAAAACCTATCTCGTTCACAAATGTCCTTCAGGGAAGGAAATCTGCCATCTTTACCAGTACCGGCCTGTAAATGGCCCCAGACCCACAGCAATGAGGTTGACTCTTGAATTGCCCTCAGAAATAGCCTAGCAAGCCACTAAGTTGTATTCAAGGTAGCAGCTCGAGGGATGGGCAACGACTGCTGGGCTTGCACAGATTAAAAAACTGTTTTGAACGAGGCTTGGCATTTAGGAGGATTGGGAAGGGGCAAAAGGCAACAGCCAAGAGCACATTTTGAAGGAGTCAAGTCTCCATACCCTTCTGCATTGTTGGTGATTAGCAGCCTTGCTCAGCCTACTGGTAGTTGTTGCCCAATTGCAATACCATTGCATACAGACTCCATTCCCAGTACTCAGCTTTATTTCGAGTGAAGTCACACATTGTACTAACTTTTCAAACATGAAAGTGACCATGTTTAAGACTATAGCACATGCAGCTGTGACCAATTTCTTTTAAATGAGGCTTGAAATAGTAAGAGCAAACTGGATGTGACTTGTGACTTTAGCCTGATTCCCCATGCCTGTATGAATATGGTTTTAGCCTCCTCGACTTTGCACCTTATTTAAAGTTAAAAATAAAAGACGTGCATTACTTGAGAACCTCAAGTACAACTTATCAGTGTTAATATGCACAGGTTAAGTGCAGTCCCAAAGCGCACAGATAACAAGGTATCTAAAAATAATGCAGAGACAACCACACCTGCTGTGTCTTAATCCCACATCTACATCTCCAGAGAGGAAATGGAGATTGTGCTCCCAATGGCAAAGACTAGGCTAAACAACCTCCCACATGACTAATCAGAGCTGTAGTTTAGAAGACTATGTATTAACTGAACTAGGTACTTGAAATTTAATTGAGATAGAAATGGCATAGCCTTACAATTTTAGATGCTCTGAAGCACTGTCACACCAGCCACAGGTCCACGGTTTGATTCCCAAGCCGACTGAATTCTATCTGATTGCCCTCAGCATCCCTGGATTAGGGATCAGTATCCAGTAACTCCTGTAGGAAAGTGTGCATATGGATGCTGATAGAAGACAAAATTGGCCATGATGCCCTCAAGAGAAACCAGTTCACTAGGATTATGCACTAATAATGACTTGGGTGAAGTACCAGAGGATAGCCAGCACCTATGGAACTATACCGCAGTACATACAATCCATTTCAGGAGAGGGGGAATTTCCAAAACTGATCCAAAGGATGCATTTTTACCACCATCCTCAGTAGCATACTGGCTAACAGGAGCTGAGGGGAAGGAAGTTCATATTATAATCAGACAGAACAAAACACTGAGAATGTTCTGTTTCATCAGCAGTGCTGTCACCTTGGTCAAGGAGTTAAATCATATCCATCATTTCAGGTGATCCAAAAAGATCCTGTGGCACTACAGCAGCTGGAAGCTTTCTCAGTCCCCTGAACCACTCAGATTAATTGCCTTTCATTTGTTTTCTCTTTGTAGGACCTTCATTAGAGTCAGAGTTACTGACATAACAGTGACAGCACTTTCAAAATAATTCACAGTCTGCAAAGAACTTTGGGATGAGGTGAGGTGATTTATACAAATCCACACACACAAATCATTTATCTTTCTCTAATGTAGCTTCTATAAAAAGAAAAAATGCTGATTAAAAAAATGGTCAACGAGTTTACCTTTCTCTCTGGTTTCTGGATTTCTGGTAACACCGCACAGAATGGTTTGATAACTTCAAGGAATTTTACTGGAAAGCAAGGACAATTAATTATAAAAATTCAAAAAATCAAACATGTAGCACCAAATACAGTAAAATATTTATCATCAGGCACGCACAGGGAATGGATGGTGCCAAGTCAAATCAAAAATGCCGGTTACAACAGAGTTCCATTTACTTGTAGCACAAACTAATTTGCAAGTACTCAGGGAGTAAAGAATAGTATTCTTTTTTATTTATATTCTTCAACATAAAAGTATAAAATAATACAGCCTTACAGAATGGATAAAAGCAAAAGACTGTGGATGCTGGAAATTGGAGAAAACAGAAAATGCTGGAAAAACTCAGCAGGTCTAACAGCATCTGTGGAGAGAAAAACAGTTAACATTCGAGTCCATTTGACGAAGAGTCATACGGACTTGAAACATTAACTGTTTTTCTCTCCACAGATGCTGTTAGACCTGCTGAGTTTTTCTAGCTTTTTCTGTTTGTTATAGTACAAGTTACTTCATAACTGCTTCCAGTTGGTAAAGTGACTATTCATATTAGTGGAACATCAGAAATCTGGTTAGCAGAGAATTCTGGTTTGTAGAGTGCCAAATAACATGAAGTTTACTGTAATCCCCAGGTCTGGTTAGGTTAGGCATCAGCAAGAAACCTTTCAGTGATACACCACTGACCAATTTTTATTTGGAGTTCTTTTCTCCACCCAACTAACCTCTCCAGAAAAAAAAACTGACTCCTTGCTGGGACACAATTTCCAAGGCACAAGATTTCCATCCTCAAGACATCTTGGTATCATCTAGCAGGAAAAGATCACCAACTCAGAGTTCCTATTGCTAACCCCATTAGCATTGCTAAGCCAATGGCAACTGTGTTTACTCAGCCATATAATCGGACGGATGACAGCCATATACCCAAAGACCTTCTGTATGATGAACTGACCGCTGGGTCACAATCTCCTGGGAGTCCATACTTCTGCTTCAAGGATATCTGCAAGCCAGATATATCGTGTACATTGATACTGACAATTGGAAGACAATCACTGACAACCGTGATCTCCAGAGGCTGACTGTTTGGAATGTTATTGGAAGAGGCGAGCAGAAATGAAAAGCTCAGCTGGTCAAGAAAAGGGCCCAGAAGAAACTGAGGCCAGTGAATCATGAACCTTCTACGCCCACTGTCTTCCTCTGCAGCAAATGGAGCAGAGACTGCCATGCTGGAGTGGGACTCCTGAGCCACACCAGGTGATGCTTAATAAAGAGCTGAACACCACAGAGCAAACCATCATCTTATGAGACTGAAGGCTGTCACCATGCAAATTCAGCAAGCTGGACCCATATTCTTCAGAAAAGGGATGTGCATTGATGGGGCTTTATGAAATAATGAAAGGACTAGATTGTGTTTATGCAGATCAATTATTTCAGCTAAATAGGTTAAGAATGACATTGGGGTCACACTTTTAGATTACATTAAAGCACAATTAGGTTGGGAGCTAGTTGATTCTGTAATCAAAGATTAGTGGATCTGTTGAACAGCTTGATTTGCCATCAAGTGACAAGTAGACTTGTTTTGGTAGAGGTTGAGATCATCTCTTACAAGAGAGACATCCCATTATAAAAATCAATGCAGATGCGAATGGCTGGAATAAGTTTGACAGCCTAGAGGTTAGAGAAATATTCTGCAGTCTCGGTCTGTCACGTCGATGCCGCTCTCTACGAGAAACTCAGCTATCCCACTCCCCTGCCTTTCCCCTGCTGCTTTGCAAATTATTTTCTTCACAATTATCCAACTCTCTTTTGAAAGCCATGATTGAATGTGCCTCCACCACACTCTTGGACAGTGCATTCCAGGTCCTAACTAGTCACTGCTTAAAAGTTTTTCATGCTGTCTCTGGTTCTTTTGCCAATCACCTTAAATCGGTTTCCTCTGGTTCCCGAATGTTCCGCCAATGGGAACAGCTTCTCTCCATCTACTCTGTCCAGATTCAATATGATTTTAAACGCCTCTATCAAATCTCCTCTCAGTCCACACTTTCCTAAAAAGAACAGCCCCAACCTCACTAATCTATCCACATAACTGATGTGTCTCATCCCCAGAACCACACACAAATCTTTTCTGTGCCCTCTCTAATGCCTTCACTTTCTAAAGTGTAGTTCCCGGGACTGGACACAATACTCCAGATGAGATCAGGCCAGTGTTTTAAAAAGGTAAGGTGGAGGTATACTTGGAATTATTTACTTACTATTTAATTTAATGAACCATATGACTACCTAGCAAGTATCAATGTGCTTCATAAAGTAATAATGTGATGAGCTGTTTCAAGGAATAACAGGTAAGTTCAAGAAATTCATATTTCCTGAACTTATCTGTTTGTTATTCCTTGAAACAGCTTAAAAATGCATTCAAATTCTTCTTTGCAACAGTGGTGCTCTGTACAATGGTTCATAACACTACATCTAAAACAAACACTGACATCTTCATCAAGATATCACAGATGTACTGAAAATAAATATCAATAGGTAGGTATCAGCCTTGGCTCAGTCATAACACCACAATGACTTTAATAAAACTGACAGGCACTTCAGTGCCGCACTGTCAAAGGTGCCCTCCCAGACAGACACGCAAGATCCCAAAGCACTATTCTGAAGAACAGCAAAATTCTCGTTGGTGACTTGACCAATATTGTTCCCTCAAACAGTATCACAAACATACCTACTAATATTTCACTGCTGTTTGGGTGAGCTTGTTGTGCACAAATTGGCTGCTACATTTCCTATAGTGACTAAACACTTTGGGATGTCCTGAGGCTGTGATAGGCATTACAGAAATGCTCTACCTACTTTTATTTGCAGACGCTTTCCACCTCAGTTCACTGTTGAACAAATTCAATACTGTACCAACCACCATAACAGATTAAAGGCCACTGCTATTAAAACTAGGAATTCAGATATCAAGATACAAAAACAAATCCACTAATGTGAGTTAAGTAACTGAGCTCAAGTCTGAACATTTTGTTTAAAATATTTGCAGATATTTTGAAACCAAGAAACTTTGAATCAAGAGTGGACTATACAAAAAGTTATAAAAACAAAAAAACTGCGGATGCTGGTAATCCAAAACAAAAACAGAATTACCTGGAAAAACTCAGCAGGTCTGGCAGCATCGGCGGAGAAGAAAAGAGTTGACGTTTCGAGTCCTCATGACCCTTCGACAGAACTTGAGTTCGAGTCCAGGAAAACTTTTCCTGGACTCGAACTCAAGTTCTGTCGAAGGGTCATGAGGACTCGAAACGTCAACTCTTTTCTTCTCCGCCGATGCTGCCAGGCCTGCTGAGTTTTTCCAGGTAATTCTGTTTTTGTTTTATACAAAAAGTTATAAAGTTTGAGTTCATGCCCTTATATACAATCTTTTTTTGAGAACATCATTTTGTTTTCAGGCCATCACTCATGATTCAGTTTGTAGCACTCTTGCCTCTGAGTCAGAAGATTCTTGATTCAAGTCCGACTCCAGGATTTGAACACAAAAATGCAGTGCAGTACTATTGGAGGTGCTGTCTTTCAAGTGAGGCATTAAACCAAGTCTGCCCTCGCACTATTTTGAAGTGGAACAGAGGAGTTATCCCCGGTGTCCTGGGCAATATTTATCTCTCAAACAACATCATAAGGGCATGGGAGGAAGGGAAGCCAATACAGGTGATTCTCTGGCTATAACTGGATAGATAAGTATGGAACCAGGCAAGTGCAGTCTCTGTCCAGCTGGATCGGAGGCCCCATCTGCCCATAGTCGAAAATCCTACAGCCATAATCAAAGAAGAACATGGGAGCGCTCCCTGGTATCAATATTTAGCACCAACCATCACAAAGACAGATTATCTGATCTTTGTCACATTTCTGGGATCTTGCTGTGCGTAGGTTATCTGCCACATTTCCTACATTACAAAAGCGACTGGCTGTAACACACTTTGAGACATTCAGCGGGCATGCAAGGCGCTACGGAATTGGAAATCTTTCTTCAACATATGCAGGAGGTTGACCTTACGCTGCAGGCTATCACAACAAGGACAAGAGCTGTAGAGCCCCACAAACACGCTTATCCCACTGAAGCCCAAATTGTTGTGCGATTGCAATTTCATGGCACTGAGAGGCCCAATCGCAATGATTGGTGCATTAAAGAAAAGCCCTGAGTGACATAACCGGGAAGAACGGGGGGGGGGGGGGGGGGGGGGCGGTAGAAAGAGAAATCAAAATGACTTGCTTCAAACCAGGACCTTTTTCTTTTGTTTTTGCCCCGAGATGTCATTCAGGATTTCAAAGGGAATGTGGGTTGGGGAGGGGTGGGGGTGGGGGTTAGTTTTGAGGAGTTGAATTGGGGGATGAACCTAACTGGGTTGAGAGATGGGAGGGAGAGGAGAGGGGTGTTGGGGTGCTGCTGCTGTTGTAGGTCAGTCAGCCACACAAAGGGGCCAAGGTAGAAGCGTTCAGGTCGAGGCCCTCGTTTCAACCAATTCTACCACCACCAAGTAGTGTATACAACATTTTTCGTACCGCTGGTTTGATCAAGTACCAACATCATCCCTGCAACAACAAGGCTCAATAAGGTGCCCAGTTCTGGCTGGGCCATGTATAGACTGTCCGTGGACACCATAAGCAGCAGCAGCAACAGCAACATAAAAGGGCGACGTGGCATTTAAACTACCCCCAGCATCTCGGGCCCGGGTTCCCGGGAGAGGCGGCCAGGCTGTTTGCTTGGTGGTGGGGGGGGGGGGGGGAGAGAACACGGACATTTTCTAGGCTGAAGGGCGGAGGCTTGAGCTTTTAAATTTAATGGTAACGGAATTTGTTTTCCCCCCTTTAGGGGGTTTCAGTTCCTCCATCAAATCCATTAAGATAATATCCCAATTCACAGCAAATCAGGGCACCACCTCCCCCCCCACCAACAACTCCTTCACCTCAGCCGGGAAGAGGGCGCTGAAACCCGGCTTAAAAATCACGCGAGGCCCAGGCTTGGCTGAGGCCTCCCGGAGCTGATGGGTTATTTCCCCTCCCCCCCCATCCCTCCCTCCCCTCTCCCCGGTTACTTACTGCCCATGTTGGCGGCTCTCTGTGTCCGGTTGCTGTTGCTGGGGGGAAAGGCTCGGATTGCGAAGGCTCTGGGCCGCCCGGACTCTCACTCGATGCCGCGCGGAGATCGAAAGACACGTCAGCTCCCAAGCAACGGCGGCGGGGACCGACCACTAGCCAATCACAGCCCGCGCCCGGTTACCACCTGACCTTCCAGACGGCAGGGACCGGGTCCCAACCAATCACGGGTCCATCGTTCGTACCACTTGATCTTCGACGCCGTCCGGGGGGCCGAGTTCTAGCCAATCAGAGCCGGTGCCGGGGTACCACCTGACTTTCCAAGAAGGCCGGTGCCGAGTTCTAGCCAATCACAGCCGGCGCTCGGCTACCACTTGACGTTACAGGCGGCCGGGGCGGACCTCCAGCCAATCAGAGCCTGCGTACGCGCACCAGGCTTTGCTCTTCCAGACCGGCAGGGCGGAGCTCTCGCCAATCACCATCCGCGTTCACGGACCACTTGATCTTTCAGGGAGGACCGAGCCCTAGCCAATCACAGCCGGCGCCGGGAACCATTTGCCCTTATATCTTCTGGCTCGACCTTCCCTACGCCCGAGGAGGAGGGGGGGGGGGGGGGTGGGGGCGAACACGGAAAAGCCCGACCTCGGCGGAGGCAAATTGACGGAAATGTCCGAGCGGCCTGCATGCCACGTGACCCTCCCTGCTCCAATCACTTGAGGCCCTGCCCGCCATTGACGGAAACAGCCGATCTGTCTCGAGATTCAGGCGACGACCTTGACGGAAAAGGTCGATGGAGCAGAGCCCTGGGGCTGTGGTCATCCTTTGTGGTCGAGAACCTCACATGGTATTCCGTTGAACTATATAAAATATGGAGCACGGAAAGAGGCCGTTTGGCCCATCTAAGGCTGTGCTGGTTGTGTTCATCTGCCTCAGCCTTTCCGCCTAGCTTTCTATCCCCCTTTTCTCTCTTGTACTCGTCTAATTTCCCCGTTCAAAAGGCCTGTCAGCTTTTTGCCTCAATCCCAAGGTGAGTTTCACATTCAAACCTCCCTCTGAGTAAAGAAGTTTCTCCTTACTCCGCAATCGGATTTATTTGTAACTTTCTTTTATTTACGGTCCCAAGTTTTGGGCCCCCCTCACTTGCCTCTGAATCACAAAATTCCGGGTTCACGTCCGTCTCCAGGGCTTGAGCGGAAATATCAGGGCTGACCCTCCAGTGCGGTACTGAGGGAGCGTTGTAGTGTTGTATTTTGGATAAAACATTAAACTGAGGTCCCATCTGCCTGCTTGTGGGGGTGTAAAAGGCCCCATGACGCAATTTTGAAGAGGAGCAAGGGGGTTATCCCCGGTATCCTAGCCAATACTAATCCCTCAACCAATATGACAAAAAACAGATTTTCACCTTGTGGTTTGTGGGAGTTTGCTGTGCACGGATTGGCTGCCGCGTTTCTTACATTACAACAAAAATGGCTACCCAATGACTACACTTCAGAAGCACTTCATTGGCTGTAAAATGTTTTGAGACATCAGGTGATTGTGAACGGTGTTATATAAATACAAGCCTATCTTTAATGCTGGGCACATTAACACTTAAACAGTGAGAATAGGGATGCATCAATTGTCCGCTTAAGGGTCTCAAGTGGTGGCAGGGTAGAAAGACTTTCCATGAGCCTTACTGCTCCAGACTTGATTGGGACTGAGGTGGGAAGGTGGCGGGGTCACCAACTGCCACCCTCCTGCCTGATTAAATGCCCCCCCCCTCCCCCACCACCACCGAACTCACCATATGGGAGGGCACAAGATTCTGCCCTTAGTGTCCAAAAATCTATCGAACTCAGGCCTTAATATACTCAACAACTGAGCATCCACGGCCCTCTGAGTACAGAGTTCCAAAGATTCCTAACATCTGTTTATGTCTCAGTTGCCATTTATTAACCTGCTAAAGCACTGGCTGCCATAGGTAAGTTTAAAGGTCAAAAACTCCCTGTGATTGAAGCTAAGCCCTGCTGTTATGATCCCTGTAGGATCTGATAACCTTTAGGATGAGATTTGAACTTTCAGTGTCTGACCAAAAGGATCACTTGATAAGCCTGCAAGACTTTTACTACAACAAATGAATTAAGGAAGAGAGAAGACTTGTCAGAAGTCTTTTGGAAAGTGGCATAATCGGAACAGATGCGACGGAGGCAAAGGAACTGAGAGAATGGGATGGAGTCCTTACATGAAGCAGGGTGTGAAGAGCTTTAGTTAAGGTAGCTGTGGGAGTCAGTGGGCTCGTAATGAAAACGCAGAGATAGAGACAAAAAAACTGCGGATGCTGGAAATTCAAAACAAAAACAGAATTACCTGGAAAAACTCAGCAGGTCCGGCAGCATCGGCGGAGAAGAAAAGAGTTGACGTTCCGAGTCCTCATGACCCTTCGACAGAACTAGTTCTGTCGAAGGGTCATGAGGACTCGAAACGTCAACTCTTTTCTTCTCCGCCGATGCTGCCGGACCTGCTGAGTTTTTCCAGGTAATTCTGTTTTTGTTTTTGGCTTGTAATGAATATTGGTGGACAGTCTATCACCAGAAATGGAGACAGAGGGCTCAAGAAAGGGAAGGAAAGTGTCGGAGATGGACCATGTGAAGGTGATAGAAGGGTGGAAATTGGAAGCAAAATTGATAAACTTTTCCAGGTCCAGACGTGAGCAAGAAGTGGCACTGAAACAGTTGTCGATGTACCAAAGAAAGAGTTGTGGGAGGGAGCCTGAGTAGGACTGGAACAGGGAATGTTCCACATGCCCCATAAAGTGATTGACATAACTGGGACCCATGTGGGTACTATACTTTTATTTGGAGGAAGACCTGAGTAGGACTGGAACAAGGAATGTTCCACATGCCCCATAAAGACCCCTAAAAATGGCACCTTCCCATGCAATTGCAGCAGGTGCAACACCTGCCCCTTTACCTCCTCCCTCCTCACCATCCAAGGACCCAAACACTCCTTTCAGGTGGAGCAGCGCTTCACTTGCACCTCCTTTAATTTGGTCTACTGCATCTGCTGCTCCCAATGTGATCTCCTCTACATCGGGGAGACTAAATGCAGACCGGGTGACTGCTTTGCGGAACACCTCTGGTCTGTCCGCAAGCATGACCCAGACCTCCCTGTTGCTTGCCATTTCAACACACCATCCTGCTTTCGTGCCCACATGTCTGTCCTTGGCCTGCTGCAATGTTCCAGTGAAGCCCAATGCAAACTGGAGGGACCTCATCTTCCACATAGGCACTTTACAGCCTTCCAGACTTAACATCGAGTTCAACAACTTCAGACCACGAACTCTCTCCTCCATCCTCACCCACCCCCTTATTAATCCCCTTCTTTCTACGTTCATTTTTACTTTTTATCCACTTATTTTTATTTTTATTCATTTATTTGTGGTTTTATCCCCTTTTTTTTATCCCCCCTTCTATCCCATTTTCTATCCTTTTTTTCCCCACCACCACCCTCTCCAGCCACCCAACCTCAAAAGGGCCATCTGTTACTTGTTCCATGTTGTTCTTTCACATAATTCTACCTTTGTTCTGCTATTATTGCATTCTGCTCTCTTATCTTTATGCCACTATCAGCACCTTTTTTAGCACTAAGGACTACCGATAACACTCCATTTGTCCTTTAGTTCAGGACATCTTTTGTCAATCCCTCCTTTCTCCCCACCTATCGCCGTCCTTCTATCCAGCTCCACCTGCCCCGCCCCATTAAACAGTATAACTTTCATCTCATTTCCACTTCTCTTCAGCTCTGAAGAAGGGTCATATGGACTCGAAACATCAACTCTGTTTCTCTCTCCACAGATGCTGCTAGACCTGTTGAGTAAACATGAAGGTTGGCTTAGTGTGTAAGGTGTGAAGAGAATTTCCATTTTTAAATAGATGAAAGGGATTTTAATTTGTTTACAAATAGCCAGACAAGCAAGGCTAAGGAATGTGTTTATTTTTCCCAAGGGTTACTGACAATAAATAGTAGCAAGACAAAAGTTTTTATATTGTGAGGAAGATATAGTTTCAAAGACATATAAAACAATAGATTTTATATATTTAAAAGGAGAGAAATATATATAAAAAAGAATGAGGCTGTGTCAGAAGAAGGCATTGTGAGATCTAACAGAAGTGTGTGAAATAGCCTTAATGAAGCCTCCAGTATTTATGCGAAAGCCTGCTGTCTACCGAAACTGAAGCTGGGGGAGAAAGCCATTTGGAATTCCATCGTTCAGGGTATTATGTAAATATTCTGGATCTGTTTAAAATCTAAAATCTATTTTTGGACCATTGCCTTAAAGGGGTTGTAACTAAGAGTCAGATTAATTAGGGATTTTAGGAGTTATTATAGTAGTAATTTGTAGTTCTATGTCTTGGTTATTTCTGTGTTCAGTACGCACATCTCGAAATAAATACAAATTGCAAAACCATCGTGAAAGCGCGATCAAGTTTCGCTTGTGGATTTGATCGGCCTGGCACATGTCATCTGCCACGTCATAACAGCCTTGTATCCAGGAGGAAATGTTAATTAGCTATCCTCTAGACCAGCTTGTCCAACCCACAGCCGCAATTCGGCTGAGCAAAGCCCCTCTATGTGGACCCCAGAGCAATTGTTGAAAATACCGGTAAGACTGGCCAGAGAGTTTGAAGATTTCTGCAGGGGACTGATCCTCCAATCACAGCCTGTTTCTCTTCCATGTTTGTTGCTGAAAGGCTCAATAGCAACAAAAATGGGGGAGAAACCGGCTGTGATTAGAGGAGCAGTGAACACCAGTAACTGCAAGTATGTGGAGATAGAGAGAGACTCACCTGCTTTTCCCTGGCACTCCCCACACCCCCCACTTCTCCCTGCATTCCCCCAGCTCTTGGCACCGCCCGCCTCAGCAAGCACTCACATTCAGCCACTGTTAGGCCTCATACCACACTCCAGGCCCCTCTTCTACTCTCATTGCCCCTCATTACCCCACTTCCCCAGCACCCCCCAACCCAACCCCGCATCCCCCGGCCGATTTAGTGAGTGAGAGTGAGGGTGGGTGGTTTACACACAGATAATGCCCCTGAACCATGCAATGTGTGCATTTTCAATAAAGATTGCCTGTTACAGCACGAACCAGTTTGTCTTGGTAAAACTTGAAGTTGAACATATATCCGTATGGATTACTGACATCAGTGACTTCGGAACTCTCTGCCTCAGAAGGCAGTAGAAGCGGGGTCACTGACTATTTTTAAGGCAGAGGTAGATAGGTTCTTGTTAGGCAAGGGAATTGGGGGTAGATGGGAATGTGGAATTCAAAACACAAACAGATCAGCCATGAACTTATCAAATGGTGGAGCAGGTTCATGGGGCCGAGTGACCTACTCTCACTCCCATTTCATTTGTTTGTATATTCGCATTTTTACTGTGAATATTCAATCCAGACACCTGACTGACCTATTGTTTACTGTTATTACCCATCCAAATACAGGAGCGACCAGTCTTATAATGTTAATTGTAAGCTTGCGTGTGCGTGCGGGGTGAGTGTACGCATGGGGTGAGTGTGAGAGAGAGAGAGAGTGGTGTGTGTGTGTGTGTGTGTGTGTGAGAGAGAGTGGTGTGTATGTGTGTGTGTGAGAGAGAGAGCAGGATGTGTGAGTGTGTCTACGTGTGTGTGAGAGAAAAAGGGGTGGGTATGTGTATGTATTTGTGCGAGTGAGAGAGGGAGGGGTGAGTGTGTGTGTGTGAGAGAGAGGGGTGAGTGTGTGTGAGAGAGAAAGAGGGGTATGTGTGTGTGTGAGAGAGAGAGAGAGAGGGGAGTGTGTGTGTGAGAGAGATAGATGGGTGACTGCATGTGTGTGAGAGAGAGGGATGAGTGTGTGTGTCTGTGTGACAGAGATAGAGAGATGGGGATATGTGTGTGTGAGAGAGAGAGGGGGTGAGTATGTGAGAGAGAGGGGTGAGTGTGTGAGAGAGAGGGGGGTGAGTGTGTGAGAGAGAGGGGGTGAGTGTGTGTGAGAGGGAGAGACAGAGGGAGTGAGTGAGTGAGAGAGAGAAGGGGGTGAGAGAGAGAGAGAGAGAGAGGGAGTGAGTGTGTGAGAGAGAGTGAGTGAGACAGAGAGGGGGGGCTCTCTCTCACTCACTCTCTCTCACACACTCACCCCCTTCTCTCTCTCACTCACTCACTCACTCCCTCTGTGAGAAAGAGTGAGAGAGAAGGGGTGAGTGTGTGTGAGAGGGAGAGACAGAGGGAGTGAGTGAGTGAGGGAGTAAGTGAGAGAGAGAGGGGTGTGTGTGTGAGAGAGCGAGGGGGGGGGTGAGTGTGTGTGAGAGGGGGTGAATGTATGAGAGAAGGAGCGAGAGGGGTTGAGTGTGTGTGTGAGACAGAGAGAGGGGTGTGTTGTGTGTGTGAGAGCAGGAGGTGAGTGTGTCTGTGTGTGAGAGAGAAAAAGGGGTGAGTGTTTGTATGTATGTGTGTGAGACAGTGATGAGTGTGTGTGTGTGTGTGTCAGAGAGAGGCATGTGTGAGAGAAAAGTGTGGTGAGAAGGAGGGGAGAGTGTGTGTCTCAGGGTTCTCATTCACCCTCACCCCAAACACCAACAGGCACTTTTTTTTTGCAAAAATGTACTTTATTCATAAAATATCTGGAAGAACATTCCAAACCATTTCAAAATCACCATTACGAAAGTACAATCACGTTCAACTTTTACAACATGGATCACAAGGTGCATCAATGCAATATATGAATATTACAATCATTTACAGACATTCATTTTGAGATGTACATCCCGAGGGGCTCTACACAGTTCCCAGCCCCTCGGTGCACTGTGGCAAAAAGGTCTTAGGCAGCAACCCTTCCCCATTGGGCCTTTGCGGTAGCTGCCCCAAGCTTTAGTGTGTCCCTCATCACGTAGTCCTGGACTTTGGATTGTACCAGTCTGCAACACTCGGTCAGGGATAACTCTTTGCGCTGGAAGACCAACAAGTTTCAGGCAGACCAAAGAGCGTCTTTCACCAAGTTGATGATCCTCCAGCTGCAGTTGATGTTTGTCTCGGTGTGTGTCCCTGGGAACAGCCCTGTGTCACAGAACTGCTCGGGATGAACCTCGACAGAAACCACTACATCTCTCTCCAGACCTTCTTTGCAAAGGCACAATCTACAAGGAGGTGAACAACAGTCTCGTCCCCACCACAGCCACCTCGAGGGCAACATGCAGAGAGGGTGAGACTCCTGGCGTGTAGGAAGGATCTGAATGGGAGGGCCTTTCTCACCACCAGCCAAGCTACGTCTTGGTGCTTGTTGGAAAGTTCTGGCGATGAGGCATTCTGCCAAATGACTTTGACAGTCTGCTCAGGGAACCATCCCACCGGATCCACCCTCTCCTTTTCCCTCAGGGCCTCTAAGATGTTACGTGCCGACCACTGCCTGATGGACTTGTGGTCAAAGGTGTTTCTCTGCATAAATTTTTCCACGAAGGACAGGTGGTACGGCACGGTCCAACTACTTGGAGCATTCCGCGGCAGCGTGGCCACACCCATCCTTTGTAACACTGGGGACAGGTGGAACATCAGCACGTAGTGACACTTGGTGTTTGCATACTGAGGGTCTACGCACAGCTTGATGCAGCCACACACAAAGGTGGCCATCAGTATGAGGGCGATGTTGGGCACGTTTTTTCCCCCTTTATCTAGAGGCTTGTACATCGTATCCCTGTGGACACGATCCACTTTCGACCTCCAGATAAAGCAGAAGATGGCTCGGGTGATCGCCACCATGCAGGAGTGTGGAATAGCCCAGACCTGCGCCACGTACAGCAACTGCGAGTGTGCCTCACACCTGATGACCAGATTCTTACCCACAATGGAGAGGGAGCGTCGCTCCCACATGCCCAGTTTCCTTTTCGCCATAGACACTCGCTCCTTCCAGTTTCTAGCGCATGCCCTGGACCCTCTGAACCATATCCCCAGCACCTTCAGGCCGTCAGCCCTGCCAGTGAAGGGGACAAAGGATCGTTCAGCCCAGTTCCCGAAGAACATGGCCTCGCTCTTCCCAAAATTTACCTTGGCTCCCGAGACCAGTTCGAACTGGTCACAGATATGGATCAGTCTGCGCTCCGACAGCGGATCCGAGCAGAAGACGGCGACATCATCCATGTACAGGGAGGCTTTGATCTGAGTGCCTCCGCTGCCTGGGATTGTCACCCCTCTTATGCCCGGATCCTTCCTGATGGACTCAGCAAAGGGTTCTATGCAACACATGAAAAGAACAGGCGAGAGAGGACAGCCCTGCCTGACTCCAGATTTAATCAGAAAGCTATCTGATTCCCACCCATTGATTGAGACTGCACTACTGATGTTAGTGTAGAGCAGTTGGATCCAATTGCGAATTCCCTCCCCAAACCCCATTTTGGAGAGCACATCCACCATGTAGGTGTGCGATATTCTGTCAAAGTCCTTCTCCTGATCCAGGTTGCTGAGGCAGATGTATCCACACCCCTGTCCTGTACATAGGCAATCATATCCCTGAGCAGTGCAAGGCTGTCAGAAATCTTCCTGCCCGGCACAGTGCAGGTCTGGTCAGGGTGGATCACCAATTCCAGAGCGGATTTGACCCGATTGGCGATGACCTTGGACAGAATCTTATAATCCACATTCAACAGTGAAATGAGTCGCCAATTTCTAATTTCCTCCCTTCCCCCCTTGTGCTTGTAGATGAGGGTGATGATGCCTTTCCTCATGGATTCTGACATACTGCCGGCCAGGAGCATACTCTCGTACACTTCTAGCAGGTCTGGGCTGATCCAGTCCCACAGAGCCAAATACAACTCCGCCGGCAAGCCATCGCTTCCAAGAGTTTTATTCTTCTCAAAGGACTAAAGGGCCTTAGTTAGTTCATCAGGAGTTAGCGGTTTGTCCAGGCTCTCCCGTGTACTGTCGTCTAAGACCTCCGTGATAGAGGACAGGAAGGACTGGGAGGCCATGATGTCTGTGGGCTTCACGTCATACAATCCGGCATAAAAGGATTTGCTGATCCTCAAAATGTTGGACCGCGATGACTTTACTGAGCCGTCTTCTTCCTTCAGGCTGCTGATCACAGAACTCTCTGTGTACCTTTTGGAAGAAGAAACGTGAGCACGTCTCATCCTGCTCCACAGAGCGGACTCTGGAACGGAAGATGATCTTGGAGGCCTCCGAGGCAAAGAGCAAGGCTTGCTGGCTCTTAACCTCTTGGAGTTCCTCCTTGACATCGACTGCAGCCGGAGCAGAATCTGCATGTTGTTCTGGAGTCGGGACATTTCCCTCTGTTCCTTTCTAGCTTTCTGGGTGTCTTTGAGAATGAAAAACCACTTGATGTTTCTCTTGATTGCTTCCCACCAGTGTGTCAGGGACTCAAAGAGGGGTTTCACGGTTCTCCAACCTTTGCAATCCCTCTTGAGCTCCTCAATGTTCTCTGGGGTCAGCAGTTGCACGTTTAGCTTCCATGCCCCCCTGCCCACCCCCTGGTCCTTCTCTAAGTGGCAGTCAGCCAGTAGGAGGCAGTGGTCAGAGAAAAACACCGGCTTGACGTCGGTGAATCTGACTGCGAATGCACGGGACACAAACAGGAAGTCTATCCTGGAATGGATGGACCCGTCTGGCCGCGACCAGGTGTATCTACGCTGCGCTCCGTCTGCAGGGTTGCTGAAGACGTCGTGCAGCTTGGCATCCTTAACTGTTTCCATCAGGGATCTGGACGTAGCGTCCAATCTGCTGTCGGCCCTGCCGGATCGTCCAGCCGCATCGATGATGCAGTTGAAGTCACCGCCCAGAATGACCGGCCTGGAGGTCACCAGCAGCAGTGGGAGCTGCTGAAAAACCTCCAGCCGCTCGGCCCCTTGTGCTGGGGCGTACACGTTAATTAACTGGAGTGGGGCTCTTGTACATTACATCTGCTACGAAGAGGTGCCCGCCCACCACCTCCTTAATTTCGGAGACAGTGAAGTTGCCTCCCCGCAGCAGAATACCCAGGCCGGAGGAACGAGAATCGTTTCCACCCGACCAGATCGATGGCCCATGGGACCATCATCGTGACCATTGCCTGTAGGAGCTGAGGTGCAGCATTGCACACTCCTGCAGTAACAACAGGTCAGCTTTGACCTTGGCAAGGTAGTCCAAGGTCACAACACATCGCGTAGTAAATTTAATGCTACACACATTTATGGATACAATCTTTAAACCCATTTTAAAGCATTAATTCTCTTACCAAACCTGTTGTCTCTGAGAGTCCCAGACCTTTAGTCTGCTCCTTCATACCCACAGTGTGCTCAAATTGCCTCACTTTGGATGGGCTGAGGAAATCCCCATTGGCAGTGTTCTGCTCGGGTGGCATCTGGGGGTCCGTGCAGAGAGCGGGGTTTGAAATGACCTTTGTTGGAGAAGCTACTCCAATCCTCTCCCCCTCTGAGGTGTTGCTGCTCCTGGCTTCCCGGAGCTGGGGTGCGCTGATCGCCTCACCGCTCCCAGATTCCTGGGGCTGTGGTGCACTGGCCTCCACGGATTGTAGACAAAGTTGGGATGCGCTGGTCTCCTCATTGTCTCCAATGTTCTGGAGCTCGGGTGTCTCGTCCTCCAACTCCCTAGAGCTTTGCCGCTTCTTCTGTGGGTGCCGCCCTGGCAATTCTTCGTCCGAAGAGCTGCTGCCCTTGTCATCCGTGTCGGATGGGAGACGCCTCTTGCCACTTGTCTGGGAAGTGGCTTGGTCTCTTCTTAGCCTCTTCTTCCTTTTGGCTCTCTTCACCAGCTGCCACTCCCCCTGCTGCTTTTTCACTGCTGCCTCCTCCTCTTCCATTGATTCGCTCTCCTGAGGAGTGGGCGGTTCAGGGGGCAGTGCTATTGTTTGGCTGTCTGCTGCCTCAATCTTTTCCTCCACCTTGTCTCTCTCTGTGTCTCCCTTTGTCCCGTTGTTCTCCCTGGGCGCCTTGGTGATTGGAGTGACACGAAGCATTTCTTCTGCTTCCCCCTCGTTGGCTTTGGCTGCCTGTGCATAAGTGAGGCAGCGTTTGGGGCAGGTCCTGTAGAGGTGACCTGCCTTGCCACACAGGTTGCAGCACTTAGCCTGTTTGCAGTCTTTTGTCTGGTACCCTTCCTGTTTGCAGTTCTTGCAGAGGACGGCACTGCAGTTGGCCGCCACATGACCAGACTTGTCCCATGAGCGACAAAGTTTGGGTTGCCCAGCGTAGACAAGGTAGCCACAGCTTCTCCCGATAGCGAATCTGGAAGGAGAGTGAAAGGTGGCTCCCTTACTGTCATTTTGAAAGTGACCTTAACCTGGCGTTTACATGTCCAGATCCCCAAATCGTCTCTAACCTCAGTATAGCTCCCAACCTTGTCAAAGTAACTGGTAAGGAAGGTGAGCACGTCGGAGACAGGGATGTAGGGGTTGTAAAGCTGCACCGTCACCACCTGGTCCCATTGCAACAGCAGAGCAAAGAGTGGCTCCGCCGTCAGGATCTTCAGCTCCGGCAGGTCTCTCTTCTCCTCAAACACCTTCAGGAACTTGACGCAGGCCGCCATTCGCTTGAACGTCATGTCAAAATATCCGGTGCTGGGGAAGTCTTGCAGGGAGTAGATCTCCACAGCTTCGAATCCACACGCCTTCACTCCTCGTGAAGAAGGTCCGATCCATAGGTGGTCCTCCTTCACTGCCCTTCACCGTGACTCGGATGGTGTTAGGTACCTTATGGTATGGGGGTTGATTGGTTATAGCCATTGCTTCACAACCTTGCCCTGGCAGAACCGTGATCAAGGTCTCTCCCCTGCCAGGTAAGTATCAACACCAACAGGCACTTTCACCCATTCTCACAGTGGGTGAGGGTGAGTGAGTAAGCACCCTGAGACTGGGAGTGAGCTGGACACACTTTCTCACCCTTTCACACTTTAATGGTGGTCTTTATTTTTTTAAATTATCAATTTATTGTTGTGACATTTTTTTTGCTCAGCAAGTTCTTTCTTCTCCTAAACCAGCTTTTAAAAAAAATCATGTTTATTGTTGTGCCAAACCTTATCTTTTCTGAAATTTGTTCATTAGGCCCCGGCGCATGAGAAATATTGAAATGTAGGCCCCCTCCCCCATGCAAAAAGGTTGGAAAAGCCTGCTCTGGACCCTCAATTCCATTCAGCCTGGGAATTAAATAGACAGTTTAAAGTATGGCTGTTTTTATCTGTGCTGAGACACTAGGGTGCACATGTTCAGTGCCAGCTGGCTGCATTAGAATGAACAAATTAGCTCGACACAGGCTAACAATAAAGTTCATGTTACCCACTTTGAGGTCTGTGTGGTGAGTGAGTAAGCTTAACAAATTGCGCGTTCTTGTATCTAACTTACCTATAATTTAGCAACCGTATCCCTGTAAAACATGCCTCTGTTGATTCAGCAAACGATGAAGTTACACGATCAGGAAATTTCAGGAAATGAGATTCTCCGCTTTAAATTAACTTGGAGACTGGGCGGAATTGATTGTAATTTTATTTGGTAAAAATCAATAAAAAAGTGTTTTGAATAAAACATGTAAGAAAAATATTATTACCTCATGCAGGATTCAAAAGATTGAGCCTGGGATTAAGTGCCCCATTATCTCCCAACTGGGCTGTCATAGCTGTATGAGCACTCGGCTTTATGCCTGAACAAATGGGTGAAAAATTCAATATATTTTGCTCATATATTATTCACATATTTTATTTATTGTCATGAGCTAATTTGTTATGGATTGTGACAAGTTAATTAGCGTCCTGCGTGGGCATTTTAACCCCTCTGTAGGTGCAGTCATTTCTTTCTCAAAGCGCCTGGATACATTGGGTGTGAGGCGTGAAGTGTCAGTTCGCCTTCTAGGCCTGTTTTCCTGCCAGTTCCTGATTGCGCTGTCTAAAAATTAAGCAACAATTCCACCCTGCTGCCAGCTGGAAAGGCATCATAATCAGTTGCAAGTGGCCCAGCGGCCTCAATGTGGACTGAGTGCACATGCTCAACCATTCCCGATCCCTTTCTGCTTGGCGACCGGAGTTACATCCTCAAATCCTTGTCAAATTCATTAGTCCACAACCTTTCTTGTAGGAAACTGTTGTGAATTTGTAATGGTTCCTTCCCTTTCCCAGTGAATTATAAAGGTCGCTATTTACAGTAACCATTTACAATCCCTTCTAACATCTGCCCGGCATTGTGGAAAATTGCCCAGGTATGCCCTGACCACAAAAAGCAGGACAAATCCAACCCTGTCAATTACCGCCCCATTAGTCTACTCTCATTCACCAGTAAAGTATTGGAAGGGATCATCAACAGTGCTATCAAGCAGCACTTGCTTAGCAATAACCTGCTCACTGACGCTCAGTTTGGGTTCCGCTCAGCTCTTGACCCCATTACAGCCTTGGTTCAAACATGGACAAAAGAGCTGAATTCCCGAGGTGAGGTGAGAGTGACTGTCCTTGACATCAGGGCAACATTTGACCGAGTGTGGCATCAAGGAGCCCTAGCAAAACTGCTCCAACAGCACTTTGTAATGATGCATATTAGGTTGATAGGCCTGCAGTTCCCTGGCTCTGATTTGGGATTACTCTCAATATGTGTTTCGATTTGAATGTTTTATAAAAATAACTTCTTTGCAAATCCCAAGGTTGTCAGCGGTGGCTCAATTGGTGGCACCCTTAACTCTGAGTCAGGCGGTTATGAGTTGTAATCCCACTCCAGAAACCTGAGCACAAAAATCTAGGCTGGTGTTTAGTCCAGTAGTGAGGGAGTGCTGCACTGTCAGCGGTGATCTCTTTCAGGTGAGATGTTAAACCAAGGCCCGGTCTGCTATACTGAAATGGATTTAAAAGATCCCATGGCACTATTTCAAGAAGAGCAGGGAGGTTATCCTAGGTGTCCTGGCTAATAACTATCACTCAATCAAAACCTCCAAAAAAAAGATGACCTGGTTATTGTCACATTGCTGCTTGTGGGAGTTTGCTGTTTGCACCTTACCTTGCATATTTCCTATAACAGTCAAAAATAGCTAGTTGATTATGAAGCACTTTGATATGTCCTGAGGCCATGAAAAGCCTAGATAAATGCAAGACTCTCTTTAAAATGTCAGCACCAGATAAGTTAGGCACGCTGGTCTGTTTAATTCAAGCACTTTGAAGAGAGTTTTTTTATGCAGTGAGTTGTGAGCCGGGTAGCGCTGCCTGAAAGGGTGGTGGATGCAGATTCAATAACTTTCAAAAGAGAATTAATTAAAACTTGTAGGTAAAGATCTTAGGATGAACAATTTTTTAAAATTTATTCGTTCATGAGATCTGGGTGTCGCTGGCTGGGCCAGCATTTATTCCTCATCTCTAGTTGCCCTTGAGAAGGTGGTGGTGAGCTGCCTTCTTGAACTGCTGCAGTCCCTGTGGTGTAGGTACACCCACAGTGCTGTTAGGGAGGGAGTTCCAGGATTTTGACTCAGCGACAGTGAAGGAACGGCGATATATTTCCAAGTCAGGATGTGTGTGGTTTGGAGGGGAACTTCCAGGTGGTGGTGTTCCCATCTATCTGCTGCCCTTATCCTTCTGGATGGTAGTGGTCATAGGTTTGGAAGGTGCTGTAGAAGGAGCCTTGGTGAATTCCTGCAGTGCATCTTGTAGATGGTACACACTGCTGCTACCATGTGTCGGTAGTGGAGGGAGTGAATGTTTAAGGTGGTGGATGGGGTGCTAATCAAGTGGGCTGCTTTGTCCTGGACGGTGTCGAGCTTCTCGAGTGTTGTGGGAGCTGCACTCATCCAGGCAAGTAGGGGAGTGTTCCATCACCCTCCTAACTTGTGCCTTGTAGATGGTGGACAGGCTTTGGGGAGTCAGGAGGTGAGTTACTTGCTGCAGAATTCCTAGCCTTTGGCCTTCTCTTGTAGCCACAGTATTTATATGGTTGGTCCAGTTCAGTTTCTGGTCAATGGTGACCCCCAGGATGTTGAAATTAAATGGAATTCTGTGATGTTGCAGATATCAGAACCATCCAGCAGAGGGCATGTGTGCTCCAGTATTCAGAACATCTTCAATAGTCTACCAGTCATCTGCGTCTTACTCCAAAGTAACATGCTGAATGGCTTTCTGTGCTGCACTTCCCTCTTGCACTAGGATGGCACCAGGGATGAGCAACTTCAGCTAACTAGACATTGTGGAGAAGATGGGGTTGTTCTGCTAGGAGCAGAGAATATTAAGTGGAGATCACAAGTGGTTTTGATAGAGCGAATAAGCTGTTCCCAGTGGCTGAAAGTTCAATAACCAGAAGGTACAGATTTAAAGTGACTGGCGAATGGGCCAGAGACGATATGTTCTGGTTTTTTTATGCAGTGAGTTGTGACCTGGGTAGCGCTGCCTGAAAGGGCAGTGGATGCAGATTCAATAATAACTTTCAAAAGAGAATTGAATAAATACTTGTAGGTAAAAATATTTGCAGGGCAATGAGGGCAAGAACAGGGGAGTGGGACTAATTGGAAACCTCTTTCAAAGAGCTGGCACAGACACAATAGGTGGGAAGTGTCTCCTGGTGCTGTATCATTCTATGTTCCTTTGAAAGGCTTGTATTTATGTAGCACCTTTCATGACCTCAGGTCATCCCAAAGAGTTTCACGGCCGCTAAATTACTTTTGAAATGAAGTCAGCTTTGTAATGTAGGAAATGCAGCAGCCAATTTGCGTACAGCAAGCTCCCACAAACAGCAATGTGATAATGACTGGATAACCTGGTTTTATAGTGATATTGGTCGAGGGATAAATATTGACCAAGCTACTGGGACGAACTCCCGTGCTGTTCTTCAGCTGGCGGCCATTTGATCTTTTACATCTAACTAAGAGAGTGGGCAGGGCCTTGGTTTAACATCTCATATGAAAGACATTGTAGCACTCCTGCAGAACTGCAGTGGAAGTACCAGCTTACGATGGCATGCTCGATTTTGGAGTTTCGGACTGAGAGGTGAAGTTGCTCCCAGTGTGCTCTGGCATTTCATCCCATCTGATATTATCCTTCTAACATAGCAACCCTATAATCTCCCCATTCGAAAATCCAGCTGTTCCTTAAAATACCTGATCTCACCCTTCTGAGCAACCACCATTCCTGACATCTATCCTAAACTCACTCTTCCTTAACCCAAACCTGTGTCTCCATAACCTGTGATTCTGCAGCTGTGTGGAAGTATCATAGATTCATAGAATCTTACAGCTCAGAAAGAGGCCATTCAGCCCATCCTTTCTCTGCCAGCTCTTTGATGGAGTTGTCTAATTTAGTTCCTCACCTCCATTTTTCCCCAAAGCCCTGCAATTCATTCCTCTTCCTTAGACAGCACCTGTGACTGCTACCATCTAGAAAGACAAGGGCAGCAGGCACATGGGAACACCACCACCTGGAAGTTCCCCTCCAAGTCACTCACCATCCTGACTTGGAAATATATCGGCCGTTCCTTCACTGTCGCTGGGTCAAAATCCTGGAACTCCTCCCTAACAGCACTGTGGGTGTACCTACACCACGGGGACTGCAGTGGTTCAAGAAGGCAGCTCACCACCACATTCTCAAGGGGCAATTAGGGATGGGCAATAAATGCTGGCCCATCCAGCGACACCCACATCTCATGAATAAGCTTAAAAAATATCCAATTGCCTTTTGAAAGTTCCTGTCTAATCTGATTCCACTGCCCTTTCAGTGTGTTCCAGGTTTTTACAACCCTCGGTGTGAAGTATTTTCCCCTCATCTTCTTTCTAGTTCTTTGCCATTGATTTTAAGGTTATGACCTTTGGTTAGTGACCCACAGAAGAGGGAGCTTTTCCCTACATGCTCTATCAAAGACCTGCTCATAATTTTAAACACCTCTATTTAAATCTCCCCTTAACCTTCTCTGCTCTAAGGAGGACAAGCCCGGCCTCTGACCTCTCCACGTGGTTGAAGACCCTCAACCCTGGCACCATCCTGGGGAACCTCCTCTGCACCTTCTCCAGGGCCTTGGCATCCTTCCTAAATGTGGCACCCACACCACATGGACTGCAGCGGTTCAAAAAGGGGCTCACCACTACTGTATGAAGGGCAATTAGGGATGGGCAATGACGACCACATCCCCAAGAATGAATTTTAAAAAAATCGTCATGTCACCCCTTCGGTTCCTTGGTCTTAAATGCATGGTCTATAGTTATCGATCCTTCAGCTATTGGAGTCAGTTTCTCTCTATTTACTCTGTCTAACCCGTTCGTGATTTTAAACACCTCAGTGAACTCTGCCTCATAGATTTAAAACGAAAGCAGTAAAATGCTGGAAATGCTCAGCAGATTATGGCAGGACCTGTGGAGAGAGGAACAGAGTTAGAGTTCCAGGTCAATGAAGTTGATGATACTCCGATGAAGGGTCATTGACCGAAACGTTAACTCTGTTTCTCTCTCCCCGGGTGCTGACATAACCTGGTGAGTATTTCCAGCATTTTCTGCTTTTTATTTCGGATTTCCAGCATCTGTAGTATTCTGCTTTTCAATTATTCCTCAGAGACTTCTCAGAGATAAGTTTGCTGGATCATTATTCCAGTAATATAACCTCTACCCTGACTTCTGCTAGGTCCCCAGCGAGACTTGTTTGTCTAAAGCTGAGAAAGTTTGATCTTATTAATTCATTCCACAGGCCTGTGTCCACTACAGAACAGGCTTTCAGGATGTTTATAGCAGAACATTACACATCCCTTCCCCCTCTTCCAGAGAAAAACCAGCCACAGAAAATGTATTTGCAATGCTATAATGGTAAACAAGACCCAACAAAGGACATGTACACAGAAGCACTGTTTTAGAGATTGTTAACAAGTTTAATATATGTCAGCAGTCACTCAGTGTGCAGTACTCGTGCCTCCGAGTCACAAAGTTCCACATTCAAATCCCACTCCAGGACTTGAATGCAATAATCTAGGCTGACGCTCCAGTGCAGTGCTGGGGGAGCCCTCTACTGTCAGATGTGCTGTCTTTCAGATGATTAAACTGAGGTCCTCCTGGGCGTTAAATATCCCACCGCACCATTTCGAAGACTCGGGGCAGAATCATCCCAGATTTGCACTGAGTGCGGTAGTGGGTAGTGAAAAATGACATTTTACCCATTGGCTGCCGATGGTGGGTCCCATTCCTGGTGTGTCCCACCTCATTAATAATACATTCCCGGGAAACATGCAGGATCTCTGGTGGGACAGCCTCTGATTCCCCCACCCCGCTGTCACCTCAGGCCTTCAGTAATCTGAGTGCCATATTTAAAGGGTGTCCCTGCACAGAGCTAGTTCTCTCTGAGGGATCGGAAGCTGCTGCAAAGTCACGGCTGCCAAAGGGAGGGAACATGCTGCCCCCAAATTTAGAGACGCCTCCCTCGAGCGCCGACTGGACGCAGTAAGAAGCCCACCATGAAGCCCTCTACCCCCACTCTGGGTGAAGACCAGCAAGCAAGGTCACCAATCAGCATGGGAGGCAGTGGCAGCGATGGTCAGCGCCAACATCCTGCTGAAGGGGACAGCCACACAGTGCTGAAAGAGGATGAATGATCTCCTCCCTTCCGCCAGCGTAAGTCACTCTTCTCGTCACTCTCAGTTCACATGCTCACAAACCCATCACACATCCACAGGGACCTCGCTCACTGCCAGCTCAAGGGACATCACCATTCACTGCCTCACACACACCTTCCTCTGCCCTGTGGCTCGTGTCCTCATTCCACCCATGGGTCCACTCACCACCCACACAGACCAGGCATCCTTTTCATCTGGCCTAGCAGGTGTCCTGCTTACACTCTCTCCATCTCTATTCATGGAGGACAAGCTGGGTACAAACAAAGGGTATAGATTGCAGACTGGTGGAGGAATGTCTATGTTGTAGGATAGTTGTGTTGTGCTATTAATGATAGAGTTGATCTGCAGACTCATCTGAGGTGGAAACTTAAGGTTTATTTACAATATACCCAACAACAACTACATGTGTACTTTCAACTCCAACTCTATCTCTACACTGATTCCTGAGGTAGCCCCTGTTACTCTCCTATTGGTTACTACCGATCATGTGATCTTCCTAAATCATTACACACTAAAAAAACCATGATTACTAAACTCCTCCCCCCTTAACTCGGCTATACATATATTATTTACAAGTAAATATTTTTCAAGACAACATAATATTTACACTGGGTAAGGAATTTACAAGTTCAGTCTTTCAGGTGGTTTCTTGGTCCGTGTGGAACGTCTCAGCTCCACAACCTCAGATTCTTTATCAGGAACCTCCTTCTCCGGAGTTGCCTGAACATCAGGTGCTTCAGTGAGCACTTGCAGATCTGTATCCTCAACTCCCACAGGAACATCAGACATGTCAGTCCTGGGTTGAGTATCCTCAACAGGAAACTCAGACCCGGTCATGGTCACTGGTGAAACCAAATCTTGGTGATTTGTCTCTCTCTTCCATAAATGGTCCACATGTTTATGGATGATCCATCCTTCCACCTCCACGTGGTAAGACAGAGGTCCAGTCACCGCACTTATTTCACCTGGTAAGCACTTTGGTCCTTCCCCGAAGTTCTTCACGTATACCGGCTCTCCCACGGTAAATTTCCTCTCGCGATTATGCCAGTCATGTCTAGTTTTTTGGCTTTCCTGACTCCTTTCCACCTTCCCCTCTAAATTTGGCATTATTAAGCTCAATCTCATCCTGAGATGGTGTTTCAACAATAACTCGGTAGGTGTGACACCTGTTGTTGTGTGAGGGATAGTCCTGTAATGAAAAAGAAAGCGTGCTAGCTTGGTTGTCAAAGAATCGCCAGTTAGCATTTTCATGCCTGTCTTGAACGTTTGAACTGCCCTTTCAGCCAGTCTGTTTGAGGAATGGTAGTACGGTACAGTTTTCACAGGAGTGATACTGTTGAGGCTGACAAGCCGTTGAAACTCGTAAATGCCATGCCGTTATCAGAAATGACTACTTCTGATAGGTTGTGAATGGCAAAACTCTGACGTAGTTTCTCAATTGTAGCAGCCAACGTTGGTGACTTCACCTCATATACATCCAACCATTTTGAATGGGTATCGACAATGAGCAGAAACATTGTTCCCAGGAAAGGCCCAAAGTAGTCAATGTGTAACCGCACCCAGGGTCTACCTGGCCACTCCCATGGGTGTAACAGAGCTGTCACTGTCAACTTTTGCAGTTGCTGACATTGCACCAAACTCCCTATTTCACCATCCATCCCAGGCCACCATTGATTGCTGTGTGGTATGGTCTCCATTTGGGATATTGATGGATGGGCACTGTTATGACACAGCAGTTGGTAAAGCTGAGTTATTTAAAAATCCCAGAGGGAAACTTTAAACAACTGTCATAACCTATAATTTTAAGTGGTATGTTTGAGAAGAACTCTAAATTCAGGAATCAGACCACCAGTTCTCAAGAGGTTTCATGTCAAAATACATGAGATATTTATTAATTTACACAACTTAAATATATACACATGGCTACAAATTACTACTAACATAGCGTTTTAATAAAATCCTGAAATAATCTCCATTAAGGCAACAGCAGCCCATGGACTTTAAGCAGACACCAGGCAAAGCATTTTCACCTTACAGATTCAAAATGAAGTTCCTTTCACTTTGGTTCCTTTGAAGACAGTTGTAGGCTTACAGGCTTTGACCTTACATTGCTTCTGCCCTGCACACACAAAACTGCTATCGGTTATACCCAGCACGTCTCATTGAATATAAATTCTCATTGTATCACCAGCCCCTTTGAACTCCACCTCTTCTAACAATTAAACCCCTTTCATAGTACCAATTTTATTAGTAATATAAACATATTGCTTGGTTTCTGCTAGCTAGGTGCCAGATTTCACTCCCCTTCTTGAATGCGCTATTCAACAAAATGCAAATGCATTCTACCTCTCTTACATCTCAAAACTAGTATACATCAAAGCACCCAGACTAGCTGATTTTAATCCAATTAAGACACACCCACAAACCAACCCTCTATTTAAAAAATAATAATTTCCAATAAAGTTATATACATTAATAGCTTCATGACAGAACTGTGCAGTTCAATTAAAAGTGGTTCCCTTCCCTTTGGAGGAACTATTACTCGTGCTCCCCACAACAAGATACCATCCTGGCTTGTTATTTCATGTCTTCTGTTGAAGTACAGTTTCATCAGATATGGGCTCCTGTGATCAACCGTGTAGCGCTTGCTCTCATACCTGAGATAGGACTGAGTCCCAGCTTGTCCAGTCTCTGATCTGTCGAGCACATACTGGTGAGCAATCTAAGAAATTTAACAAAGAAACAAGTTCCTGTGGAACTGGCACGTACTCATCATTTTCTCGTAAAGGCAAATAACTAAGGTCATCGGCGTTTGCGATGATTTCCAGGCGTGTGTATGGACATGTATTCATTTGCTGCCAGAATTAAAGCCCATCATTATGTGCTTGCTGAAGCTATGGGTGGTGTAGCCTTGTCCTCACTAAACAACCCTAACAATGGTTTGTGGTCTGAAACGATTGTAAAATGACAGCCGTGTACGTACTGGTGAAATTACTTGACACCAAAGATGATGGACAGGCCTCTTTTTCTATCTGCGAGTATCCCTTTTCCGCTTTAGTGAGCAGTCCTGATACGTAACCTATCGGCTGCTCTGTGCCATCGTCCATCCGATGAGAGAGCACTGCTCCCACTCCGTAGGGAGATGTATCACATGTCAGCACCACTTCTTTCATCTGGCCATAATGCACTAACAGATTGGACGAGTGCAACAATTATTTCACCTTTATGAAAGCTTCCTTCTGGGGCGTGCCCCCTCCCCCACCCCCAAGACCATCATAATAATTGATCATTCCTAGGAATGATTTGAGCTCGGAGGTGTTCTTTGGCGCAGGTGCCTCTCTTATGACTCTCACTTTCTCCTCAACTGGGTGGACGCCCTGTGAATCTACCCGGTGACCCAAATAGGTTACCTCCCTCGCTTGGAATGTGCGCTTTTCTTTTTTTAAACACACTCCAGCCTGCAAGAAACATTTTAAGACTTCTTCTAAGTTTGCCAAATGCTCCTTTTCAGTGAATCCTGTCACCAATACATTGTCTAAATAGACTACAACCGGGGGGCAGTCCCTGAAGTAAGCTTTCCATTGTTTTCTGAAAGATGGCACAAGCAGAGAAGATACTAAAAGGCAATCGTGTATATTGGTACAACCCTCTGTGGGTATTAGTTGTGAAAAATTCCCAGGAGGCATTATCCAACTCTATCTGTTGATAAGCATGGCTCATGTCAAGTTTGTGTACGTTGTCCCTCCTGCTAGCTGGGCACACAGGTCTTCGATTTTTGGAATGGGGAGCCTGTCTAGCTCAGCTACTTGATCAACCGTCAGTTTGTAATCTCCACAAACTCGGACACTTTGGTTGGGTTTAAGGATTGGGACAATGAGTGCTGTCCATTCTGAGAACTGAACAGGTTATATAACGCCCAGTTTCTCTAGTCTGTTCAGTTCAATGTCGACTTTTTCTCGCAGAGCATATGGCACCAGTCTCACCTCTATGAAGCGAGAGGTTGCTTCTGGATCCACATGAACCTTGGCCTGCAGGCGCTGGATTGTCCCCAGTTCATCCTTAAAAGACAGTAGCGTACTTTCTAAGTAGCTCTGGTAGCCCAACTGGAAAATGTCAGCCCATTCTAACTTAATTTCCTTTAACCAACTTCGGTCCAGGAGGCTTGGCCCTTCACCTTCTACCACCATCGAGGGTAACTTTGCCGATTGGCTTCCATAATGGATAGTTACTCTGCTTATGCCTTTTACTTGAATATCTTCACCCGTTTTTAGCTTGGAGGCTGTTTCTTCTAAACTTAATTGATGTTCACCATTATTCAAATATCTGAAGGTATGTTCCCCAATTACTGTAGTGGAGGCTCCCGTGTCCACTTCCATTCTAACAGGTTTGCCATTTACTTTTGCTGTGTCAAATATTGGTTCTGTCTTTCCAACTTTTAGATTAAGCAACGAGTAAATGTCAGAATTTGTTGTTTCAGGCTCTTCTACATTGTAGATTTCATTGGGCTTCTCCTTTTGTTTACAAGCCTGCCTGAATCTTTCCTTGCACTGCCTCATCATATGTCCAGCTCTGAGGATGGTAGCATTCAATTTTTTTAAATGGCCAATTGTGAAACGACTGATTATTTCTACCTCTAATAAAATTATCATTTGATTTCGCTGCTGTTATTTTTCTTTATTCTTCGGCTAGTGTGGGCTGTTTCCCGCTTCTCGGCAGAGTCTCACACCTCTTTCAGCTGAGGTTTCCTACCTGATGTGAAGGACAGCACCATTTTGCACACTCTGTGAATCTCTCACTGCACTTTCCATGGCCAGCGCTATCCCTAGCGCCTTCTTGAAGTCCAGATTCACCTTGGACAATAATCTTTTCTGAGTAGTGCCCTCATTCACACCACACACTAAACGATCTCTGAGCATGTCGTTCAGAGTCGTACCGAACTCACAATGTTCCATTAACTGCTTCAAATTTGCGGTGCAGCATGCAATTGTCTCATCTGGGTCTCTATTTTGTGCATTAAACCTGAACCTCTGCATCGTGACTGAGGGCGTTGGTTGAACTGTCCACCAGTTCATCGAAATTCTTTGAATCCGGGGCACTGATCGCCGTCAAACTTCGAATCAGACTGTAGGTTTTGTTCCCACAGGTTCTCAAGAGGATCGCTCGCCTCTTCTCTTCACCTATCGCTTGGGTGAGGATCGCTTGAGGATCGCTTGAAAAAAGAACGTGAGGCATTCTATGTATTGAGACCAATCGTCTGTGGTTGGTTCAAAAGGATCAAGTTCCCTAACTTGTTGAATTTGAGGGGGATAACTTCTTCAATTCTAATGGAGCATACTACTTACAATTGCTGGGTGAGGTACAGTGCCGATTTCTCTTTAACTTGATTTCTTCTCTTCAGTCCTGTTTTATCCTCATCGCCAGTTTGTTGTCAGGTGGCCGAGTTATGCTTTTAATGAATGGGTTGATCTGAAGGCACTTATTAGGTGGAAACTTAAGATTTATTTACAATATACTCAGCAGCAACTACATATGTGCTTTCAACTTCACTACACTGACTCCTGAGGTAGCCCCCGTTACTCTCCTATTGGTTACTACATATCATGTGATCTTCCTTAACAAGTATTATTCTTAAAGGTACATTACACACTAAATAAAACCACAATTACTACAGCCTGAAATCAAAGTCCTCACAGACTTTGAAAATAGAGCCATCCAGCTGGCCAATGATGATCTGGACCGGTCCTGTGCTGACAGTGAGGCCAGTGGTGCTCAACCAAGTGAGGATCCAGCAGTGCAACATCCATCAGATGACCATGCTGCTCATTGGTTCCCTTGTTCTGCAGTCCCCTGCCATGCACTAACTATCTCCCCTTGCTTTCACAGGCACATCTGGGAAGTAGCCAAGGGGAACCATGACCCAGGTCCTTGACCCAAGCCCCAAAGATACCCCTGAAGAAGGATCTGATGACACCTTAACTGAAAACCCGTCACAGCACTCACCCACACCCTCCTCCAGAGGAGAGGCACACACTTCAGTGGGATCTAGTTCTAGAGTGGCTTTGGGGTCACAATCTGGTGAGCACATCGCACTGTCTGATCCACGGCAGGCGGAGGCAAGGACTTCCCAGATGTCCGGCACTCGGAGGACTGCTGGAGGCCAGAAATCTGCTGAGTCCGAGTCAGGTGAGAAGCCTCTGGGCTTGGTCATGTCACAGTTGCCGGAGCTGTAAAGGCAAGCTCGGGAACATCAGGAAGGGATGTCCACTGCACTCCTGAGATTGCAAGGCAAGATGGAGGAGTCTATCCACCTTCACTCTGAGGTGATAGTGCCAGCTTGCCAATGCACTGAGGTCAATGCTGGTAGCATGGCGGCCACTATAGAGACCTTGGTCCAGGACATTGGTCCTGCACTGCTGCACAGGCTGAACTCCATCGCTGATGCCATAGTTGGCATCCAGCAGTGCCAACACGAGAGGGGTGCTGGGCAGCTCAATCTCACTCCAGCTACCCCTTCCGCTCACGGAGTCAGCCAGGGGCACTCGGGCACCCATAGGGAGGAGGATCAGCAGGTGCACACCCCAGGGCCCATCCATCCAGGTGACACTGGGAGTGTCCGGCCCATCCGCATCCCCTCTCCCTGTGACCTCAGCAGCTCCAGCTCCACAGGCCGAGGAGGATGCAGCTGGTCCACAGCAGGTTCCCGATAGCAGGCTGGGGCCCTCCAGAGGATGCCCGCCAAGGTCATCACGGATAGGGCGTCACACTCAGCAGGCTGCCTCCACCTCCCCTGTGGATGTCCGGGGTTGGGTTGGGGGGTGGGGGGGCACAAGACCTAGCGGCAGAATGTCTCCCTGCCTTTGGCTCCATTATGCTGAGCAGTGTTCATGTCACTCAGATGTGAAACCTTGGTTCCTGTGCAAGATAAAGGCAGTTGTCTCAGCCCAGATCCTCTACCCTGTGCAGTGTGTAACTTTCAGAACAAAGTGATGGTCCAGCCTCACACTCACTGGAAACATTACTGATGCCTGCACCTTGGTGGTTCTGGTCATTGCTGCCAGAATGTAGTGGGCAGGTGCCACAGAGTTCTCTCATTCTCTCTGTGTGCTCCCAGCACCTTTAAGGTGGGGCTGTCCCCCATCTCTTCAGCACCTGTGACCAGTGATGCTGTGTTCCAGCTCCTGAAGGGCTCAGGTGCTGAAGGCGGACAAAGGATCAGAAACTTCTAAAGTTTCATGGCTGTACTTCTATGATGTGACCCTGATCACAGAGCACAAGCGAGCTGCCCTCGGCCAGGCAGGAGTCAGACATTCACAGAGGCTAAGTGAAGATCTATGGAGTGTCCTCACTGCACATTGTCATCATCCTCCTGGAATCTAGCGACTATAAGGGCCTACGCTGTGTCCTCATGAAAGGAGCATTATCACCGAGGGTATGTGCACTGCCATTAGCCACACGGGAGTCAATCGTTCACAGATACAAGGTGAGAATGTCCAGATTGTCCTCACTGCATCTCGATATCCTCCATGAATCTTGTGGCTTTGAGGGCCTCCTGAGCGTGCCTGCCTTGTCTGGCCAGTGTGATGGGTTCATCGCCGGCGTTCCTCGCCTCCGTGAGTCTCATCGTCGTCATCCCCTTTCAACGTCCTCCTCATCGGAGGAGATGTACAGCTCCTCCATCTCCTCCTCAGCCAGGTTGTCCCCCCCAACCTTTGCAGCGCCAGATTGTGGAGCGTGCAGCAAGCGACACCCTCTGGGGACCGTATTGCAGGGCTCCACCAGACCTGTCAAGGCACCGGAACCTCATTTGCAAAATGCCTATCGTTTGCCCCACCAAAGTCCGGGTTTTTTGGCGTGAGCTTCGTTATACCGTCACTCAGCTGCAGTCTGAAGCCGCCACACGGGTGTCATCAGCGTGGCCTCTGCGGGTAGACCTTGTCCCCCAGGAGACAACCCTGCAGCCTCTGTGGACCCTGGAAGATGTCAGGGATTTTAGACCTGCTAAAGATGTAGGAGTCGTGGATGATCCCTGAGAATCCTGTGCAGACCTGCAGGATGTGTGTGGTGGTCGCACACCAACTGAACACTCAGCGGGTGGAAGCCCTTGTGGTTGACATAGTTCTCTGCTTGTTGCCGTGGAGATCTAAGTGCCACGTCAGAGCAGCCGATGGAACCCTGCACCTGTGGGAAACCTGAGATCTGCACAGATCCCAGTGCTCTCGCTTCCTGGCTTTCCCGATCCCAGGTGAAATGCACAGCGTTCTGTGCCTTCACAAAGATGGCGTCCATGACTTCCTGGTTACACTTGTGGGTGGAGGTTTGTGAGGTCCTGCACAGGTCACCTGTGGAGCCCGGGAAGCAGCCACTGGCCTAAAAATTGAGCTTTGCGTCACTTTCACGGCCACTGGCAGTGGATGCCCTCCATGTCCCTGTGGTGCCAAATCCTGCAGTTGGTGGATGTGACCAACCAGTTCCTTAGACATACCCAGTCCTCGGTGACACTGGTTCTTGGTCACCTTTAGGAATAACAAGTGGCTCCAAAGACCCTGGATCCCATGAGGCACCTACGAGCGATGGCTCTCTGTGGATCTTCAGCTGCAGGCACAGCAGGCCCTGCCGCTCCTTCCTTTTAAGGGAGGTGCTCCTCCCTTTGCCAAGCCAGGCACCTCTGCCACTCTCTTTTTCTTCTTCTCTGCTCCCTGTAAGCCATTAGACATACCGTTAAATCACCAGGCTCCATGATCCTGATGTTCTCCTCCTGCAGGATCAAAGAGAGAAACATATGGGTTAGCATGGGTGTCCTAAGAACCCCTCTTGGTTAAATCTGAAGGCCCCTTCATGCGTGCAGGAGAGCGCTGGTCACCACTTGGATGACCAGTGGGTAGTGCGCTGATCGGCTGTCCGAAACCCCACCCACCTCCGTCCCACTCCTCCTGACCGATTGGCAGCAGCTTTGCCCATTGGACTGCAGGCTGTGCTCTCAGCTCAGGCACAGGCATTCTCCTAACCCGCACTGCAAAGGCTGCACTGTTAGCTTGAACCACGGGGGAGACTGGTCCAAACTTTAATAAAGACATTGCAAAGGACTCTCAGCGCCTCCACCAGTGACCGTGGCCATCTTCCACAAGGGGATTCTACAACTTGCCCATTGGGCCAATTGCTCTGCTGACCCCTAAAACGCATTTCAATTTGCAGGTCTGCGCTCAAAGAGTGAAGAGTTCTGAAGCATTTGGGGGCATTTTCATGCTTTTGCCTCGCTTGAACGGGTAGAAAAGCTTCAGAGGCCCTGACTCTTTCAATGAACCGTCTCAGCTGGGGAAGAATGCTCACTTTCCACAGGCTTTTCCAAGTGCATGGCTGCTTCCTTCACCACCACCGCCACCCCCTCCCCTCCCCCATGCCAACCCCCTGGCAGGTTCCTGAGCGCCTCCTTCAGTCTGTGCTGCCTTGCCTCCCACCCTAGGAGCCCTGGCCTGACCCACACTGGAGCCCTTGCCCAGGCACCGCACTGAAAGCCAACCAGACTTGCCCGTGCCCACCCACCCCCCCACCCGAATGTGCTGTGCCTCTTCCTCGATGTCTTATGAGTGAAGTTGGCGGGTGCTGCGTAAGGTTGTGCGCACTCACCTCCGAGTGCCCCTCGGAGCTCAGCTCGCCAGGCGCACCCCTTTAGAGGCAGCGGTGAAGCCGCCATTCTGAAGTCACGCCGACGTGGGCGGGTAATCCTGACCTGGAGGATGATTTCGGTGAGCAGGGCGATGCCAGAGCATTGAAATCAGGTTCCCGATGAGTGGCGGCAGGAAATGCCATTGAGGGGTGGAGTGGATGATCACAAACTGGTTTCACTGGGTGCGAGACTGATTTTTAGCCTTCTCGCCATTTTGACCCCACCCCCCTCTGCCGTGATGCCCAATGCTAACTGGAAACGACAGCGGCAATCTCAGCCCTGTCGACCCCTCAAAGTCCCCCTTACTAACATCGGGGGGCTAGTGCCAAAATTGGTGAGAGCTGTCTCACAGACTAGTCAAGCAACAGCCTGACATAGTCATCCTCATGGAATGATACCTTACAGATAACATCCCAGACACCACCATCACCATCCCGGGGTGCATACTGTCCCACCGGCAAGACAGACCCAGCAGAGTTGGTGGTACAGTGGTGTACAGTCGGGAGGGAGTGGCCCTGGGAGTGAGTCCTCAACATCGACTCCGGACCCCATGAAATCTTGTGGCATCAGGTCAATAAACATCCCTGGCAATAATTTTCAAATCCTCTCTGGCCGCAGGTGAGGTGCCAGAGGACTGAAGGACTGCTAACGTTGTCCCATTATCAAAAAAGGGAGGAAGGGATAGACCAGCAAATTACAGACCAGTCAGTCTAACCCCCCCGTGGTGGGGAAGTTACTAGAAAGAAGTCTGAGGGACAGATTATATCTGCATTTGAAGAGTCGCGGATTAATCTGGGATAGTCAGCGTGGATTTGTTAAGGGAAGGTCATGTTTGACAAATTTGATCAAATTTTTTGCGGAGGTAACCAGGTGTGTAGATGAGGGTAATGTATTTGATGTGGTCTACATGGACTTTAGCAAGGCTTTTGATAAGGTCCGTCATGGCAGACTGGTCAAGAATGTAAGAGGCCACGGGATCCAAGGCAAAGTGGAACATTGGATCCAAAATTAGCTGAGAGGCAGGAAGCAGAGGGTGATGGTTGAGGGATGTTTCTGTGAATGGAAGTCTGTTGCCAGTGGAGTTCTGCAGGGCTCGGTGCTGGGACCCTTGCTGTTTGTGGTGTACTTAAATGATTTGGGCTTAAATGTAGGGGGTATGATCAAGAAGTTCGCAGATGGCACGAAAATTGGTAGGGTGATAAATAGTGAGGAGGATTGCTGTAAACTGCAGGAGGATATCAATGGACTGGCCAGGCAATCAGAGCAGTGGCACCTCCCCCCAAGTCTTTATCCTATGTATTTATAAGTTATCCCAGTTCATTCCATGTGGTAGGCTCTATCACTGCGGGCAAACTTTGTTGATTTGGAGGTTGTTCTGGTATCCAGGTGCCTTTTTATCCTCTTTTTCCATTCTTTGGCATTGAATCGCTCTTTGTCGATTCCCCAGCTGTAGTGATATATGACAGTTGGTTTATCCTGCTCGTTGTGGGGCTGACGAACTCTGAGCTTGTCTCTATAGTGTGCTTACCTCTTCCTCCGCCGTGCAGCTCGCCGTGATGCATGCTGGGATGGAAGATGTCTCTTCCTGCTGTGAGAGTGCGACCTAGTAGTAAGCTCAGCTTTGCGTGTGGCTGTGTGGTGTGCTGTCATCAATGGATGGCTACTACTCGGCTCCAGCATCGTTTATGGCACTGTCATGCTGGCTGGGGATTGTAGCGTCTGCTCTGTGGTCTCAGAGTTTATCTCTCCAGCTGGCATCGGAGCCCTGATTGAGGCTCTTCTCATTGCTGGTTCCTCTCTTGATGTGGTAACCTTCTGAGTGGTTGACTGGTCTGACCAGTAAGGGGTTTCTGGCACCTGTAGTAAAAGTGGACCATCTTGCTCTGCAAAGACAGAAGACAATTCAGAGCTCAAGAGCAGGACTGCAGGGAGGATGAGCCAACTGACCAAGGCACCATGGTACAGGGAACCATTCAAGTGGGGGGAGGAAATAGGAGGGTAGTAGCGGTAGGGACAGTATAAATAGGTGGGATAGATACTGTTCTCTGCAGCTGTAAGCATGAGCCCTGAAGGCTGTGTTGCCTGCCTGGTGCCAGGGTTGAGGACATCTCCTCAGGACTGGAATGGGAGGGGAGGGATCCAGTTGTCATTGTCCAAGTTGGTACCAACGACATTGATAAGACTAGAAAGGAGGTCCTGCTGAAAGAATTTGAACAGTTAGGAGCTAAGTTAAGAAGCAAAACCTCCAAGATAGTAATCTTGGGATTACTACCTGAGCCACAGGCAAACTGGCATAGGGTAAATAAAGTCAAGGAGTTAAATGCATAGCTCAGAGATTGGTGTGGGAGGGATGGGTTTCAGTTCATGGGGCACAAGTACTGGGGTAGAAGGGAGCTGATCCGGTGGAACGGGCTTCACTTGAACCGTGCTGGGTCCAGTGTCCTGGCGAATTGAATAACTAGGGGTGTAGAGAGGGCTTTAAGCTGAATAAAGAGGGGAGGGTTCTGGAAAGGGGATACGTAGGCTTACAAAGCAAGAGGACATGGCAACCATTCAGGGCAGCTATTTAGGTAATGATGCCCAGAGTGTGAGAGGAAGGGACAGAGTGTACAAACATAAAAAAAACAGCAGCAAATAGGGTCAAAAAGGGAAAAAAATGGCTCTTTATTTAAATTCACGTAGTATTCAGAACTAAATGAATGAATTAACAGCACAAATAGATATTAATGGGTATGATCTTATAGCCATTACGGAGACATGGTTACAAGGAGATCAAAGCTGAGAACTAAATATTCAGGGATATGTGACTTTTTGAAAGGACAGACAGGAAGGAAAGGGTGGTGGGGTAGCTTTGTTAGTATGAGATATGGAATAAGTACGATAGCAAGAAAGGATCCTGGATCAGAAGATGTAGAATCCATATAGGTGGAGGTAAGAGGGGAAGAAGACACTGGTGGGAGTAGTCTATAGGCCCCCTGACCATAGCTATAGTGTAGAACAGAGAATAAATCAGGAGATAATGAGGGTATGTAAAAAATGTAATAGCAGAGCATTTAGAAATACGTAATATAATCAAGCAGAGTCAGCAAGGCTTCATGAAGGGGAAATCATGCCTGACAAATTTATTAGAATTCTTTGAGGAGGCAACAAGCAAGATAGACAAATGGGAACCAGTAGATGTAATATATTTTGATTTCCAAAAAGCATTCAATAAGGTACTGCACGTTAGGCTACTTAATAAGATAAGAGCCCATGGTTTGGGGGTAGTATATTAGCATGGATAGAGGATTGGCTAACTAATAGAAGTCAGAGAGCTGGGAGAAGGGAGGCTGTTTTTGAGATGGCAACCCTGTAACTAGTGGAGTGCCACAGGGATCAATGCTGGAGCTTTAATTATTTACAATATATATTAATGACTTAGATGAGGGAAGTGAATGTACTATCGCCAAGTTTGCGGATGACACGAAAATAGGTGGGAAAGCAAGTGGTGAGAATGACACAAAGAGTCTACAGAGGGATATAGACAGGTTAAGTGAGTGGGCAAAAACTTGGCAGATGGAACATAATGTGGGAAAATGTGAGGTTATGCACTTTGGCAGGAAGAATGTTATTTAAATGGAAAAAGACTGCAGAAGGCTGCAGCACAGAGGGATTTGGGAGTCCTTGTACATGAATCCCAAAAAGCTAACATACAAGCTCAGCAGGTAATAGGGAAGGTAAATGGAATGTTGGCCTTTATTTCAAAGGGGATGGAGTATAAAAATAGAGAAGTCTGGCTAAAACTATACAAGGCACTAGTTAGACAACACTTAGAATACTGTGAACAGTTTTGGTTCATTGGAGTCAGTTCAGAGAAGGTTCACTAGGTTGATCCCGGGGATGGAGTGATTTTCTTATGAGGAGTGGTTGAGTAGGTTGGGCCTCTCCTCACTGGAGTTTAGAAGAATGAGAGGCATCCCTATTGAAACATATAAGATTCTTAAGGGGCTTGACAGGGTAGATGCTGAGAGGCTGTTTTCTTTTGTGGAGAGTCTAGGACCAGAGGGCGTAATCTCAGAGTAAAGGGTCACCCATTTAAAACAGAAATGAGGAGGAATTCTTCTCTTAGAGGGTAGTGAATCTGTGGGATTCTTCGCTGCAGAGGGCTGTAGAGGCTGGGATGTTAAGCATATACAAGGCTGAGATAGATAGATTTTTAATCAGTGAGGGAATCAAGGGCTATGGAGAAAAGGCAGGAAAGTGGAGTTGAGGATTATCAGATCAGCCATGATCTCACTGAATGGCAGAGAACTCTTGATGGGCTGAATGGCCTACTTCTGCTCCTACATCTTATGGTCAGGAGAATTGTTCTTGTTTGAGCTCTTGGGGACTTGCAGCTCTGTATAATTTTTTGATAGTGGTTGTCTTGATATCCTCGACCACTTTGAGGAGATTCAGGGCTGCACAGGCATCTGTGCTCCAGAGAGAACAGGATGGGTTATGGATGACTTACATCGGCTCCAAGATTTATTTGCTTAATGGCTCCAGAATCATGCCCAGGACTGGGAGTCAGATTCTTCCAGGCTCGTGGAGTGGCGTGTCTGTTTTTTGAAGCCAGAGGTCTCTCAGCCACAGGTCTTTGTCCAATCAGACTGTTACACTGGTTCCCGTGTCCAACTTAAAGTTTGCAAGATGGCCATTAAGCAAGATGTCCGCATTTCAGAATGAAAAACCAGGATCTTTGACCTCACCCTAGAAACAAGGTTGTGTGTCCACTTGGTGTGCAGTTTTGACCTTGTGAATCCTCTTGGGATCTTCTGTACGTTTTGATATTTTGGCTTTGCACAGCTTCCCAATGTGCCCTATCTGGTTAAATTGAAAGCATTGGGCTGAAATTGTTGGACAGTGATCACCCTTGTGGGGGCACTTTGCTCCACAGCATTGTCATGGTCATTCTACTGGTCAGTTAGGGTATTGCTTCCCTTGGCCTGCGGTGTCCCTGTTTCTGTGCTGATTCACTAACTGGACAGTGGAGTTTACTTTGTACCACAGTTTGCTTTCTCCCCTTAACATGGATCTGTGCTGCAAACGGATTTCAGATTGTCTGACCATCTGACTGGCTTTCTCAAGGGTTAGATCTTCCTTCGCTTGAAGCATGTCTGAGAGTGTGTCATCCGCTAATCCTACAATTATTCTATCCCTGATTAGCTCAGGTTTCAGGTCTCTGTAATCACAGCCTTCAGCCATTCTGTACAGCTCATTAATGAAGGAGTTTACAGGTTCTCCTGGCTGTTCGACACATTTATTAAATTTAACCCTTTCAAGGATTTTGTTACTTCTGTGGTTAAAATAAGCAAATGATTCTTGATTCCTTGTTCACCAATAATATTGTCAGCTATTGGGCCTACCGAATAAAGCAGCGTGTTAACTTGTTCGGCTTCTGTCTTTCTATCTAGGCCTGAAGCAATCATGTATCTAAGGAATCTCTTTTTCCAGAATCCCCAGTTTTGTGATTGATCTGGGTCTTGGATACGTCCAAACTGACCTGGAAGAGTCAATTTCTGATCCATGGCTAAAATATTTAAATTACAGATTCAGCTTTAAGAGGTTTCTGAAAATCCAAGATGGCACCGCCATACACTTCGGCACAAAGGGTTTACCCGCTTCTACCCGCTTTTGGTGGGCTCTCACATTAATGGTCTTCGCAATCTCAGCATTTCAACCTTTTCAACAATGGCTGCCTGGATTGACTGGTTAGAGTCTCCCTTGCTTTGGTGCAATGTTCTCGGGTGTTGAAAGCATCAAAGACCAGCTTTAACTGGGTTTTTAAAGCTGACTGCTCAGTTGTGATTAATTTTTTAATTAATTTTTTTCTTTGCTCAGAGTGAGCTTTGCTGCCACGTGTTCAGGTACCGACTCTGGAATCAGGTTTCTTGGGCTACGGTTTAAATGGCAATTTCTGACCATTGCAGTTTTTAACTTTTTTCAGGACATGTGTTGTCCAGGAATTTTAAATTTTTAACTCACCCCTGCAAGGTCTGTTGCCTTTGCACTTTCTGGGTATTGAAGCTGGACTTCCATGTGATTCAATGGAATCTTCTGTTGCAGTGAGGAATTTAATTTCTGTCTTCAGCTTCCAAGCCTTTCTTTGCAACTTTTCTCCAGTGATTTCCTTCTGTGCCTTCACTTCTTGAGCTCTTCATCAGGTCTGAGTGCTTCTTTGATTTTTCCTTCAGGTTTCCACAATTTTAATTTTCTTCTGCGGTCTCTGTGAGATTTTGAGTTGTTCCATTTGCTGCCACCATGTTGTAAGGTGTTGGGTGTAATTTGGTATTAAACTATTTGTAGCCTTAGGTAGTTCAACAGTAAGTATTTATTAACTACTAGAAGCTACAGATATAGGTAACGATCCAAGCTAGGAGCTGTCTCCATGCTTGCTTCTACACACAGCTCTGTCCAACACTACACTGACTCCTAGGTGCAAGTCATGTGTTCTGTTGCATCACCGTGTGGGTGGTACTGTATCCAGTCCCACATTAACCCTTTATGTGCCAGGCCCTTATACTACATCTATAACTCCTGCCGCTGACTGGAAAGGCATCAGGAAAGTTGTGCATGTGCACTTGGCCCAGATTGTAGCCACTGGTGCATACGCAACTGCTCCTGGCTGGCAGCAGGAGTTTGGATCTATCAGAGGCTATGTGATCTCACATTGCATTGGAACCTATAATTAAGTATTTCCCATGGGAATTCCAATGTTAAACTTCAGTCCTGGCATGTGTGTATGTTACCAGTAATACCACCAAGTGGCATTATAATGGGAATTCCGCTGTAGCATCCCTGTGTCACTCTGGCACATTTGCCAGCAACAATTCATCCCAGCTCCCAATCTGTGATGGAATCACAATCTCAGTGAGATTTTATGTGAGTGTTGCTCCCTTGGGCTAGATCTAAAGTATAGTTGTACAGTGAACTTTTACACAGGCTGGGCAGCTTAATTGGTAGATAATGGCCTCTTGATCCCAAAGCCATCATTTTAAGTTGGGTAATTAATTTTTTCTTAAATATTTTAGTCAAAATACTTTTCGGACCTACTCCCGCTCCTACTTCTTGTTTTTTTTATGGCAGCTGCCTGGAAGTAGCTGGAAGACAGGGGTGAGGCCTCTTCTGCCTATTCAGCTACAGCTGCAACCACAGACTGCACTGTGGGGGCCTTTTCCCTCCAAAACGGTGACCTGGTAGCTATGGTCCTTTTTTATTTTAAAGTTGCTGAGATGACACCTCTAGATGGCAGCAGGTTGTAAAGGGAGGCTGTAGCTTCTCCCGTGGTGGAGGGCCTCCTATTGGCCCTCCTGCTTCAAGAGACTGTCCACTGTTCTTAATTGAATGGCGAGCAGTGCCGTATTAGCGCCACACAAGCGCCAGGCAATTACCATCTCAAACAAGGGAGAATCTAACCATCTCCCCTTGATGTTCAATGGCATTACCATTACTGAATCCCCCACTATCAACATCCTGGGGTTACCATTGATCAGAAACTGAACTGGCCTAGCCACATAAACACATAAATACAAGAGCAGGTCAGAGGCTAGGAATCCTGCATTGAGTAACTGACCTCCTGACTCCCCAAGACCTTTCCATTATCTACAAGGCACAAGTCAGGAGTGTGATGAAATACTCTCCACTTGCCTGGATGAGTGCAGCTCCAACAACACTCAAGAAGCTTGACACCATCCAGGACAAAGCAGCCCCGCTTGATTGGCACCCCATCCACAAACATTCACGCCCTCCACCACCGACACACAGTAGCAGCAGTGTGTACCATCTACAATTTGCACTGCATAAACTCAACAAATCTCCTTAGGCAGCACACTCCAAACCCACGACCACTACCATCTAGAAGTTCACGAGCAGCCGATAGATGGGAACACCACCACCTGGACGTTCCTCTCCAAGTCACTCACCATCCTGACTAGGAAATATATCACCGTTCCTTCACTGTCGCTGGGTCAAAATCCTGGAACTCCTTTCCGAACAGCACTGTGGGTGTACCTACACCATGTGGACTGCAGCGGTTCAAGAAGGCCGCTCACCACCACCTTCTCAAGGGAATGGGAAACAAATGCTGGCCTGGCCAGCGAAACCTACATCCCATGAAAGTATAAAAAAATGAGTCAAATACTTAACACTTTTATTGAGATTTAAAGGAACGTAGACACAGGCAATGCACCTGGATACATTGCAATGTTTAGCTATAGAAGATCAACCTTGAGCTACAATTATGCAGCCTTTTCTTACAACTCATGCTGCAATCTTACCCCTTTCTATGTTCCACGATCTTGCTACCCTCGGCACCCACTCTTTATTTTGTGGTTCTATCATCCGTGAACCTAGAACTGCTGGAGTTTAGCTTAAGCGAAGGATGGAATCTGCCCCTAATAGGGCAGTACCACCAGTAAGCGACTCATTGAAATCAGAAGTTATCCAAAAATTGCCAGTGGCAGAACTCAGGTATTTTTATGCCACTAACAATTTGTATCAAGACCAGACTATAAAAGAGGATACAGAGGCACTGGAGAGGGACCAATGAAGAAATACAAGGAAGTACAAGGATGGTGGGCATGCATATCAGGAAACAGGCTGGGAGTCTTTTCTTTTGCAAGATAAGGCTGAGGGGTGATCCAATAGAGGCTTTTAAAACTATGAAAGGTTTTGATAGAGTGGATACATGGAGATTGTTTCCATATGAAGGGAGGAACATAACTGGAAGCCATCAATATAAGATAGTCACCAAGAAATCCTATAGGGAATTCAGAAGAACCTTCTTTATGCTATACGAGGCGAGAATGTGGAACTTACAGATAGTGGTCGATGGTCATCGTATAGATGCATTTAAGTGGAAGCTAGACAAGCATATGAGGGAGAAGGGAATCAAGGGTTACGATGATAGATTTAGATGAGGAAAGATGGAACGAAGATCGAGTGGAGCATAAACGCCAGCAAGGACGGGTTTGTCATGGCCTGTTTCTGTGCTGTGTTTCCTATGAGATGAGGTTGCCTCTAAAACATGCACAAATTGTGAGAAAGTTCACATCTAAAAGTGTTCAATAAGCATTGTCTAACCTGGAGGCCAGGCTATTTGTAAGCTGTTTGATGACTGCATTATCAGCACCTGGTAGCTTTTTAGCATGAGGGCTTAATACAAAATGGATCCCCAAACTTGCCAAATGATTCCCTCACTTGCTCTCGATTCCTTAGTCCCCGGATGATGTATGAACCTTGACATACAAACACTGCATGAGAGCCATCGCAATGGATTGCTGAACCATTTTTAAAATTCCTTCATAGGATGTGGGCATCGCTGGCAAGGCCAGTATTTGTTGCCCATCCCTAATGGCCCTTGAACTGAGTGGCTTGCTAGGCTATTTCAGAGGGGCAGTTAAGATCTGGATCTGGAGCTAAATAAGCATATGGGGCAGGAGGTGAATGTTATGCCGATACAGTTAGGTGAGAAAACAGAGGGGGAGGCATGAGTGGAGCATAATTGCTGGCATACACTGGTGGGGCCAAATGTCCTGTTTCTTTGCTGTATATTCAATATAAAGTTTAAAACATATTAAGGCTTCTATAAATTGTACTAATAATAAGCATCAGAAATTTACAGTAGGTATCAACCTTCTTCAAATGGAGAACATGTGCTTCTGTCAAAAGCTGCTAACAGTACTTCACCAAAATAAAGATGTATTCAAATCCTGAGTCCAATTGGACGGAGAGCAAACATGTGACAATTTCCAGGTTTGAGGTTAAAAGGAACCTTTGCTTCACCCCCACCATTGCACTTCTCAAGATTTAGACAACCTAAAATATCGATAGATTTAATGCAAAAGCTCTTCAATAAATAACATTCATCAAAGGATTTAAGGGTGGTGATAATTCTCCATAGGTAATCAGTTACTGATAGTCCCATGCCTCAGGTTAGATTTAAACCAAAAAATGTAAACTTGTTCTCCTGTCCTCTCCTGAAGGTGCTGGCTCATGCTGGTACCAGCTGTGACTCATTGGGCTGTATGCTCAACTCATCAGAAGGTTGTGGGTTCAAGCCCCACTCTGAGACATGAATACAGTTGGTTTTTCAGATGAGACGTTAAACCAAGACACTGTCAGCTCTCTCAGGTGGATGTAAGAGACCCCAAGGCCACTGTTTTGAAGAAGAGCAGGGGAGATATCCCCACTGTTAATATTTATCCCTCAACCAACATTCAATAAAACAGATCTTCTGGCCACTGATTTCATTGTTGTTTGTGTGAGGCTTACTGTGTGCAAATTGGTTGGCATGTTTCCTATATTGCAACAGTGGCCAGGAGTTTCTGGCCCCTCACACCAACAGGATCAGAAGGTGCCGCCGATGTGAACGGAGATTTCAGTGGCTCACTGGACCTGCCATGGGATGTGGGGAGGTGGGGGGGTGGGGTGGGGGTGCGGTGGGGGGGTGGGGGTTGTGGGATGGTGTGCTGGAAACTTCCAGCCAGTGACTACACTTCAAAACTACTTCATTGACTGTAAAACATTTTGGGGCTTCCTGAGCTGCTATATTAATGCACCTTCTTTCTTTCAAACTCATGTTGGGTTCCGATTGCATGGGCTCTGACCTCTTGGTCATGGGATGTCACGTATGAGTTTGAAGAGAATTTGCTACCCCAGAGGTTTGTGGATGCTTCATCGCTGAGTGCATTTAAGGCTGGGATAGACAGATTTTTGGTCTCTCTGGGAATTAAGGGATATGGGGAGTGGGTGGGTAAATGGAGTTGAAGCCCAAGATCAGCCATGATTGTATTGAATGGCATAACAGGCTCGATGGGCTGTGTGGTCTACTCCTGCTCCTATTTCTTGTATTCTTGTGAGTATTTGACTATATGTGGAAGAGGAAAAGGTGAAGGGGGAAGGAGAAGGAGATGGAATCACAGCCTACCTCAGTGCTGTCCTTTCTTAACAATCACACAAGCCTTCCTTCAAGGGAATGGGTAGAAAGGTGGAGTTGATGTAGAAAATCAGCCATGACCTTGAACTGAATGGCAGAGCTGGCTTGAAGGGCCAAATAGCCTAATCTCACACAGGGGCATAGGACTTAGGAGCAGGGGTAGACAATTCAGCCCTTTGAGCCTGCTCCACCATTCAATAAGATCATGGCTGATCTGGTTGTGGTCTCAACTCAACTTTCCTGTCTGCCCCCCCCATAACTCTTGACTCCCTTGTCTATCAAAAATCTATCAAACTCAGCTTTGAATAAATTCAATGACTCGGCTGCATTGCCTTCTGGGAAGAGAATTCCACAGACTAAGAACCTTCTGAGAGAAAAAAAATTCTCCTCATCTCTGTCTTGAAAGGGGTAACCTCTTATTCTTAAACTGTGTCCCCCTAGTTCTAGTCTCCCCCACAAATGGAAACATCTGCTCAGTACCCAGCCTAACAAGTCCCCTCAGTTTCAGTAAAATAACCCTGCTTATGTTCTCATGACAGCAGGTGATTAACAAGGATCCAGGCTGATTTGTTTCTCCCCATTCGGGCTGAGGTCAGATGTCCTTGAGAGTATTCCTTTAAACCAGGGTGATCAGTAGCTGGAAGGAGCGGCCAAGAGGGGAGGTTGATGACAACTGTAGAACCCAAATGCCACTTGTGCAACTGTGTTCAAAGATTGGCAAATTGGCTTGATAGCACATCAGGCGTATTTAGCACTGAAACAGCGAGGAATTAAAGTGCAAGGAAAATCAACCTTCCAAAGTGGTGATCAGCAGAATCACCTTCTCTCTCTCTTATTTCTGAGAAGGAAGAAAGACTTTCGTTTATATAGCACCTTCCACCAGGTGCCAAAGAATTCTACAGCCAATGAAATACTTTTCAAGTGGTGTAATATAGGAAATGCAGCCAATCTGCACATAGCAAGCTCCCACAAACAGTAGAGTGATAACAACCAGATAATCCATATCTAGTGATGTTGGTTATTAGTATTGGTCAAGGCATCCAGAAGTAGTCCCTCCGCTCTTCTTCAGAATGTGCCATTGGATGTTTTACATCCACCTCAGAGGACAGACGAGATCTCGGTTTGACATCTCATCTGTAAGACTGCATCTCCAATAGTACAGCGAGCTCTGTCCCGGTGTTGCCTGGGAGTTTCAGTGCTGTTTTTGTGTTTGAGGCTTTGGGATGGGGACTGGAACTCAGAAACCTAGGTGAGAGCGATACCCACTAAGCCAGAGCAGAGGTGAAAAAGCCAAAGCCCGTGTCATCCTTCCCTCACTGGTCCACCAAGTCGGGTGGTGGTGGAATAAGATCCCTAGGGTTGAGCCTTGCAACGAGACAGACACTGTAGCTGTCATGCATGAGGACTTCGTGGGCCACCACATTCCACTGATTCTCCCAAGGGTCCAATTCCAAGATGTCTTTGACGATGACTTCATGTCGATCTAAGCAGAGGAAGATAATGAAATACGATAGCTGTACAACGGCAAAAGGCTCTGCATTACAGGTTTAGGGACTTGCTTTCGGATTTTCTCTTGGGAACGATAGTTGTAATCATTCCCCTAAGCATTCTGAGCCTCTTAAATTTAGTTAAGTGTCTACATGGTCCAATATCTATTTGTACAAAAACATTACCCAAGACTCTCAGTGTTTCTGTTGCTGAAGAAATTATTTGTGCTTATCTGTGATGTTTTTCTAACCTCTAGACTTGACTATTCCTATGCTTTCCCGGCCTTTCACCTTACACCCATCATAAACCCGAGCTCATCCAAAATCTGCTGCCCATATCCCAAATTGCACCAAATTGTTTATCCATTAACCCCTGTGCTCCCTATTCTATGTAGCTCCTTGTCCACCAGTGCCATTGATTTTAAAATCCTTTCTTTCATATTCGAATCCCTCCATGGCCTTACCCCCTTCTCTACCTCTGGAATCTCTTCCTGCCCCACAACTATCCAAAATCCCTGAGCACCTCCAATTCTGGCCGCTCTTCTCAGTTTTAACCTCCTCATCATTGGTGGCCATGTCTTCAGTCTAAGCCCCAAGCTCCAGAATTCCCTCCATAAGCCCCTCTACCTCTCTCTCTCTGCCTTTAAGAGGCTGCTTAGGACCAGCCTGTTTGATCAAAGTGGTTGGCTCCTGTCCTGAAGTCTATTTCCCTGGCTCAGTGTCAGTTTTTGTATCTGATCAGCTCACAGTCAGCCAAGCAAATAACTCATTGAATCTTTTCCTACCTGCGCCACAAAATGCTCCGCAGACATACAGCTTGCCTTCCACCACCCCGGCATTCGTGGAGTTGGTTCGGAGTGTCAGAATTGGCATAGGCAAACGAGGTCCCTCCCTCCAGAAGTCTCCGTCTGGGTTGTAGATCTCCACAGTATCCAAACATTTCCTGGCCTGGCCTCGGTCAGTACCGCGGCAGCCTATCCCACCTTCAATTAAAGAATTATAAATTTCATGTAAAAATAGGAACATAATACTGCACAGAAGGAGGCCATTCGGCCTATAGAGTCTGTGTCAGCTCTTTTAAAGAGCAATTCAATTAGGTCCAAAACTTCTGGTCTCCAGATCTTCGGAGGCCAGATGTACAACTGTAGATGTGCTTTGGGAAGTGCTGACGTGTGGACATATGTGGGAATTGCCCAGGAAGTTTCAACTTCTATGGGCAATTCCCCTGCTCCAAGAAACCCTCTGTGATTGTCTCTTACTCTGGCTACTTAACTAAATACTTACCCAGAAAATGTTAGACAGATTAAAACCTAGTTAATACCTGGGTAACTGCACAATTGATCCCCCAATCACCCCCTGACCCTCCCCCCACGAACTACCCCCTGACCTCCTGGCTACTCACCCAACCCTTGATCTGATCACCTTCCCACCTACACTCCTGACCCAACCCAACCCAACCCATGTACCCACCGATCTGACCCAAGCATCCCTGACTACACCCCTGACTGCACCCTGTTCCGACCCAAATATCCCCTCCATCCTCCAGACCGCCCCAACTACCCTCCCGAACACCCGATTACCCCCGACCCAACCCGACTATCTACACATCCATCTACTGACTGCTCACTTGTTCTCTCACACCTACCCACTTACCCAACTCATACCTACTCACTTACCCACCTCACACGCTTACCCACCTACCCAACTACCCACCTAATGTGATACCCAGTTACCCACCTACTCCCCACCCAGTTACCCACCTTACACACTTATCCACTACCCAGTTACCCACCTACCCACCTTACCTACATACCCCCTACTCACTAATCCACATACCCACCCATGCACTCACCCACCTAAACACCTACCACCCCTACCCACCTCACCACTTACCCATTCACTCACTCACCCAGTTACCCATCCACTCACCCATTAACTAGCATCCATTCATTAACATTCAGACTGGACATTTAAACTTACCATACGACAGCTAGTAAAAAGAGGGGATGTCCTGACAGAGTCCCACACTGACAGAGTTCCTCGAGGGATGCTGGACTGTGCATTTCTATGGAATCCAGGCTCGGAAAACTCCAGTAGGAATGCGCAGCAGCATTGCATTGGCAGTGGCAATCCGACGATCCGTGTTGCTGCTTGGGAGATCCAGGCCTTAATCCCACTCCCCTGCTCCTTCCCTATATCTCTGCATTTTTTTCTCTTTCAGGTATTTATCCAATTCCCTTTTAAAAGCTACGATTGAATCTGTACCATCACCCTGTCAGGATCCCATACTACTTGTTGCAGAAAAAAAATTTCCCCTCATGTCACCTCTGTTTTTTTTTCCAGTCACCTTAAACCGGTGTCCTCAGGTTATCCACCCTTCAGCCATTGGAAACAGTTCCTCTTTATTTGCTCCACATTAAATGCTTCATGATTTTAAACATCTCTATCAATCAAATCCTCTTCAAAGATTTGTGTATACGCCTTCTTAAGCCCCACCTTATTTTACTTTCATGGGTTGTGGACGTTACCGGCAAGACCGGTGATTTGTTGCCCCTCACTAATTGCCTTTGAATTGAGTGACTTGCTAGACCATTGCAGAGGGCATTTAAGAATCAACCATATTGCTGTGGGCCTGGAGTCACATATAGGACAGACAGGGTAAGGATGGCAGATTTCCTTCTCTAAAGGACATTAGTGAACCAGATGAGCTTTTACAACAATCGATGTCAGGGTCACCATTACTGATTCTAGTTTTATATTCCTGATTTATTACTTGAATTCAAATTCCACCAACTGCCGTGATGGGACTTGAACACGTGTCCCTGGTGTTAAAGGGTTAACTCTCATAATAGCTACTGAGCATGTGCATAAGGAGTTATGTCCTAATGATGCTACTCACTGATAGAAGATGAGTGCGAAGCACCTCAGAGGGGACCTGTAGCTATGTCCTGATGTTCCCTAACCTTGTAAATAGTTAGTGATATAAGTAAAGGTATTTTGAATGCAAAACCATTGCCTTCAGCAAGATTGCTTCTGGAGTGAGAAACCAAGGGATCCTGAGATAAACCCACGATAACAGATGGTGGCAGCAGAGACTCTCCCCACAGAGGTAGGAGAAGCCCAAGGAGACAAACAGCAGTATAGAGTGAAGGACTTCAAGGTCAACCCAGCAACCACACTGGAGAGGAAAAATATGAGGATAGCTCAGCAATCAGCAAGACAAGCAGTGTGGGAAAAGGAACCTCGAACCAGGGTGAGAAATAGCTACTACCTCACCTCTCCCAAAAAGTAGAGGGCCACAGACATGCTGAGCAATGGCCAAAATTGGTGAGGGCATTTCACCTGGTACCGCAACGATTCAGGTCTTGTGAGTAAATATAACAAAGACCAATTAAAAATGACATCAGCACAATAGAGAGGGATGAACTAAGTTCAGGAAACCAGGATATAGAAGTGGTTTGGATAGAGATGAGGAATGATAAAGGCAAGAAGTCACTTGTGAGAGTGGTGTACAGTCTCCCTAACAGTAATCAAGAGGTAGGATTGAGTATCAAAGAAGAAATAGTGGGAGCTTGTCAGGAAGGTATGGGGATTATCATGGGGCATTTCAATTTACATATAGACTGGAATAATCAGATGGGCAAAGGTAGCATGATGCCGAATTCACAGAGTGTTTTCGGGGTAATTTCTTAGATCATCACGTTCTAGAGCCAACCAGGGAGCAGACTATACTAGACCTGATATTGTGCAATGAAATAGGATTAACTAATGATATCATAGTGAAGATGAAGGTAGCAGTGGTCATAATATGATTGAATTTTACATTCAGTTTGAAGGAGAGAAGAGGGGGTCCAAAATTAGTATTTTAAATTAAATAAGGGCAATCATGAGGGCATGAAATCAGAGCTAGCGAAAGTGAACTGGAAATTTAGGTTAAGTTTTAGGTCAATAGAGATGCAATGGCAGACATTGAATTCTACATTCAGTTTGAGGGAAACAAGAGTGGGTCTAAGATGAGTATTTTAAACTTAAATAAGAGCAACTATGAGGGCATGAAAGCAGATCTAGCAAAGGTGCACTGGAAATTTAGGTTAAGTGATAGGACAATAGAGATGGCAGGCACTTAAGAGGATATTTCAAGATGCAGAGAATAGATACTTTCCAACGAGAAAGCAAAATTCCATAGGGAGGACCCACCATCCATCATTAATGGAAAAAGTTAAAGATAGTATCAAACTTAAAGTAAAAGCATTTGGATGTGCAAAGATGGGTGGCAGGTCAGAAGACTGGACAGAATATAAAAAAACAGCAAAGTATGACTAAAAGATTAATACGGAGGGAAAAATCAGAGGATGAGAGAAAGCTAGATAAAAATATAAAGACAGATAGTATGAGTTTCTATAGATATTTAAAAAAGAAAAGAGTTAACAAAGTGAGTATTGGTTCTATAGAAAATGAGTCTGGGGAGTTAATAATGGAAAATAAGGAGATGGCAGATGAATTGAACAGATATTTTGCATCAAGCTTCATTATAGGAGATACAAGTAACATCCCAAAAGTAGCTGTAAATCAGGAATTGGAAGGGAGTGAGGAACTCAGGAAAATTACAATCACCAGGGAAGTGGTACGTGGCAAATTGTTGGAACTGTGTGCTGACCAGTCCCCAGGTCCTGATGGGCTTCATCCTAGGGTCTTCAAAAAGTGGCTAGTGAGATAGTTGATGTGTTGATTCTAATTTTCCAAAATTCATGACGTTCGGGAAAGGTTCCATTAGATTGGAAAATAGCTAATGTAACTCCTTTATTCAAAAAGGGAGGGAGACAGAAGGCAAGAAACTATAGGCCAGTCAGCTTAACAACTGTCATAGGGAAAATGTTAGAAGCTATTATCAAAGGCATTATAACAGGGCACTTAGATAAATTCAAGGTAATCAGGCAGAGTCAACATGGTTTTGTGAAATGGAAATCATGTTTAACCAATTTACTGGAGTGCTTTGAAGAAGTAACCGGTGTGGTGGATAAAGGCAATCCGGTGGATGTACTGTACTTAGTTTTTCAGAAGGCATTTGACAAGGTGCCTCATCAAATGTTATTGTGGAAAATAAAAGCTCATAGTGTAGGTGGTAACATATTGGCATGGATAGGAGATTAGAGGGTAGGCATAAACTGGTAATTTTCTGGTTGGGAGGATGCGATGAGTGGTGTGCAATAGGGATCAGTCTTGGGTCTCAACTCTTCACAATCTATTAAATGATTTGGATGAAGGGACCGACGTTATGCTTGCTAAATTTACTGATGACACAAAGATAGGAAAGGTAGTTGTGAAGAGGACATAAGGAGCCTACAAAAGGATATAGGTAGGTTAGGTGAGTGGTCAAAAACCCGGTAATTGGAGTATAAGGTGGGAAAATGTGAGGTTGTTCATTTTAGCCTTGGGAATACATTTGTACGGACTTGTTTGAATTCAAAGGGAAAGTATTTCTCATAGTGGTTGACTATTATTCCCGTGAGATAGAGATGCAAAAGCTACACAGCCTCACCTCTGAAGCCATTATTACCTCCTTGAAGACAATGTTCTTTACACACAGCATTCCGGACAGTGTCACCTCTATTACCTAAATGGTGAGAGATTGCAGAGCTCTGAAAGTCAGAGGGATCTGGGTGTCCTAGCGCATGAGTCACAAAAGGTTAGTATGCAGGTGCAGCAGGTAGTTATAATGTTGAGTATTGCTGCGAAAAAATACATTTTTTTGTTGAATTTTTCATCTTGCACTCATCACCCTTCCGCTGTTCCCAATGGGCAAGGTATGGGACGTACCCAACCAACTTGTGCTTGCAAAACTCAAAACACAGTGTCCAAAATTAGATGTGATTCCACAATTGGACAACATTTGCTAAATGATCCTCAGTGTGCTAAAAATTACACTGAGAACCAATTTAAGATTGTCAATTAGGTTTGCAATGTGGTGCATTTGTATGTACTGGAAGCTACATATACTAATACATAGGGCCCTGTTCTTTGCAGACAGAAGGAATATGTACACACATTGCACTTGCAAAGTAAGTGGTTCATTGCCCAGGGCAATATCTTGACCAGTCAGAGCCTGGTTTAAATTTCAAACAATGCTTGGTAGTTAACAGTCAGACACCATTAATTGTTGCATTCTCCATGGCAATGCCTCTACCAATCAGAGTCCAATTGCCAACCAATCAGTACCCTCTTCTCATACAGTACAAGTATGTTGTTTCCCCTGACATTGGTATTTTCTTGCAAATTGTGCTATTGAGTGCAAGATGAAAAGTTTCAATGAGAAATGTCTCCTTTTTCAGCAATATTCAAGTTCTGTACTACCGAATGACTATTTAATAGCATGATATCATTTATTGCAAGGGGAATTGAATGCAAGAGTAGGGAGGTTATGCTTCAGTTATACAGGGCTTTGGTGAGACTACAGTTGGAGTGCCGTGTACAGTACTGGTCTCCTTATTTAAGGAAGGATGTAAATGCATTGCAAGCAGTTTAAAGAAGGTTTACTAGATTAATACCTGGAATGAGTGGGTTGTCTTATGAGGAAAGGTTGGATAGACTAGGCCTGTATCCGCTGGAGTTTGCAAGAGTAAGAGGCGACTTGATTGAAACATATAAGATCTTGAGGGGTCTTGACTGGGTGGATGTGGAGAGGGTGTTTCCTCTTGTGGGAGAATCCAGGACTAGGGGCTCACTGTTTAAAAATAAGGGGTCACCCATTTAAGACAGAGATGAAGAAACATTTTTTTCTCTCAGAGTGTTGTGAGAATTTGGAATTCTCTTTCTCGAAAAGTGGTTGAGGCAGATAGATTCTTGATAAGCAAGGGGGTGAAAGGTTATCAGGGGTAGGCAAGAATATGAAGTTGAGGTTAAAATTAGATCAGCCGTGATCTTATTGAATGGAGGAGCAGGCTCGAGGGGCCGAGTGGCCTACTCCCTCTCTTAATTCATATGTTCATATGTTAGCACTTCGTTATATGTTGTCGGGAGCATCACGGATGATGTGCTGACCAGGCGGGGGGCAGGGGGGGTGAATGAAAAGACAGTGTCCTACGAGGATGTCATCAGAGCCTTTAACTCACTTCAATCTCTGAAGAAATATTGTGATAGGGAGGGCAAAATTTAATCGATGTAGTTGAACAAACATGAAGGGGTCAATTTATTCATCAACCAATTGTACATGCATCTCTCTGATGCCGCAAAGGCTTGGAAACACTCATTGGTGAATTGTGGCCCATTGTCAGAGGTGACACTATCCGGCATGCTGTGTGTAAAGAACATCCTCTTCAAGGAGGTAATAATGGCTTCAGAGGTGAGGCTGTGTGGCTTTTACATCTCTATCTCGCGAGAATAATAATCAACCACTATGAGAAATACTTTCCCTTTGAATTCAAACAAGTCCGTACAAATGTATTCCCAAGGGCTGGATGGGAAGGAGGAGGGCAGAAGTAGCTCTTTCTGTTTCTGTCTGTGAATGGTGCAGATGATGCAGTTGGAGACCATCTCTTGGCCACCATATGGAACGTTGTGCCCTGGCCCGACAATTGGTAATACCTTGGTGAATCTTCTGGAGGACCTCTGGATGCGGAGAGCCCATGGTTAAACCAATCGTTCATTGTATGCCGGGAGGTAATTTGGAGCTATTCTATGTGATAACGTTGTTCAAAGTATTGCCTCAGTATAGGTTTGCTTGGAATGTACTGTGGCCATCTGTCCGGGCAGTACGTGTAAGTCTGGTTGCACTTTTCATCTTGTCTCGCTGCTGAACGAAATTCTTGCAACTTGTAGTCTGTTACCGACAAGTATTGATTTGTCAAAGTCACAAGGGCTTCAACTTCCTCAATGAAGGCTTTATCTTCCTGTTGATCTCACCAAATTTGATAAGAATGTTCAGAGTTATGTAGGCGTTTCTGCTCAACAAAGAGAGCATTCTCGATTCTGGATAACAAATGATGTTTCAGAAATATCCCTCTCTTTATAGTGTTCTATCAAGCTGACCTTTAACATTTAGCTTGATTCCACCTGGACCTTGGAGTTGAACAGACGAAGGCTGCAGAGTTCTTTTGTTCAGCCATGAAACTGTATCTGGTAAAACTAAGAGTCCAGCTCCTGTGCCCAGTTTGAATTCAGTAGGATGTCCATTGAATTCAATGTTAGCACATCCAATGCTGGCTTTTATTTTCCTTTATTTCTCCTGGGAAGGTGATCTCCAGGTTGTCAAGGTCTTGAATTTCTTGAATGGACGTTCCTTTAATAGATTTCTCTTTTCGGTTTGTAAACACAGATTTCCTGAAATGGCAGGACCTTTAAAAAGGCTTCCCCCTTGCCACGCCCTTGGCTCTGCGGAATTTGGCCAGTGCGCTCTTCCTGCCTTTGGACCTTCCTCTTGCCATAGTGGGAAAATTGGACAATGGCAGTTGGCACCTTCTCAGGATGGTTTCTTGGTCGATGCCTTCATTTACTTTTCTCTTTTACAACCCACAAACCGAACGATTTCACCGGGCTGTTCCTGTGGGATCCCCTCACACCCCGTACAAAGACTCTATTCTGACACCCGCCCTTCGGCCTGTCTGGCCTGCTGTACAGCTTTTACTAAAGTTGAATCTTCCTGAGACTGTGAAAAGTCAGAGAGGTTTTCATCGTAAACACCTCCAACTCTTCTATCTCTAGGGGCCTGAATTTTCCCTGAATTTCACTAGGTGCAGTAGTCGGTTTGGAAATCGACGCTTTTTCTGCCGGCTGCAACGATGGATTTTCACGCCACATTGTCCCCATCCCGCCTTATTAATTATGTATCCACGGGAAACCTGCCGGATCGCCGGCGAGCAGCCTCCGGTTCACCTGCCCCAATGTGACCTCACCGCTTCCTCACTCCGGGCACCATGTTTAAATGGACACAGCACACACAGTCCTTAATGCTTGCAGCCCAGGACCACTCGACTGAAGCGATGGCGCCAAAACGTAAGAAGAGGGCTGCCCTCCAGTTTGGTGATGCCGCACTTAAGCACCTGTTGGACATCGTGGAGGCCTACCATGATGTCCTTTACCCCTGCTCCAGCTGCAGGAGGGGCAGTAACATCACCAATCCGGCTTGAGAGGCAGAGGCAGTGGTGGTCAGTGCAAACGCTGCCCACCAGATGTTGGCCATCCACTGCAGAAAGAAGTTGAATGATCTCATCTGTTCCACCAGGGTAAGTCAGCCATCTAATCACTCTCAACTCACACACTCACAAGGCCCTCACACATCCACAAGGATCTCACTCACTGCCAGCTCAATGGATATCACCACTCCCTCTCTCACACACACCCTCACACCTCCACATGGCCTCATCACCTCTGCTGACCTCATCCTCATTTCGTCAACGGCTTCACAAACTACTCACAGATGCCAACCATCCTCCTCATCTGCCCTGCCATGCGTATTGCTTACACCCTCTCCATCGGTCTTTATGCAGGACAAGATTGCGCACAATAAAAGGGAGAGGTCCCAGTCCGGGGGTGGTGTGCTAAAACTCAGGGTCCTCAGTAACTTTGAGGACAGAGCCATCGAGCTGGTTGGAGATGATGCTGACCATTGCTGCGGTAACTGTGATGTCCGAGGCAATCACCCACGTGAGGATCCTGCACCAGATCATCCTTCTGTCACTGCTATTGTGAGTGCGCTGTTCTGTGTGTTTCTCGGATGCCACGCACTAGTAATGTTCACTTTCTCTCCTAGGCACATCTGCCCTCAGGCAACCAGGACTCTGGCTCCAGCCTCAAGAGCACCTCAGAAGAAGACCCTGAGGACAGCGCCTTAGATGACCCGTCACAGTGCTCATGCACATTCTCCGCCAGCGCAGTGACAGGCTCCTCAGTGGGACCTAGATCGAGAGCAGGCTCGGGGTCACAATCTGGTGAGCACAGCACACCGTCTGGTCCACAGCAGGCGGAGGCAGGGAATCCAAAGTCACTGGCACCCGAAGGGCTGCTGGAGACCATGATTCTGCTGAGTGCCAGTCAGATGACGAGCCTCTGGATTCGGTCCTAAATCAGTTGCTGGAGCCGCAGCGACCAGCTCAGGAAGGTCAGGAAAAGATGTCAGCTGCGCTCCTCAGATTGCAACAGACTTTGGAGGAGTCCATCCGCCTTCCATCTGAGGTGATAGCGCCAGCATGTCAAAGCACTGAGGTCAACACTGGCGGGATGGTGGCCACCATGGAGACCTTGGTCCAAGCTATCAGTCCTGCGCTGTTGAATGGGGTGAAATCCATCGCTGAAGCCATAGCTGGCCTTGAACAGTGCCAACACGAGTGGGGTGTGGGGCAGCTCGATCTCACTCCAGCTGCCCCTTCTCAAGGATTCAGCCAGGGTTCCTCTGGCGCCCTTAGGGAGGAGGACCAGCTGCTGAACACCCTGGGGCCATCCACCCAGTTGACTCCAGGAGTGTCCCACCGATCCATCTCCCCTCTGTGACCCCATCAGCTCCAGCTTCACAGGCATGGGAGGGTACACCTGCTTCAGAAGACGACACTCGAAGCAGTCTGGGACCCTCCAGGTCTCGGCCCTCCAGAGGATGCCCGCCAAGGTCATCACAGGCAACCGGGCCTAGCAGCCAGTAGGCCGCTCCCACCTCCACTGTGCATGTCAGGGAAGCACTAAGATGTAGCAGCAGCGTTAGGAGGAGTACAAAATATTAGGAGCACAACAGTGTTCACAAGATGTATATAATGTGCTCAACTGTAAATAGAATGTGACCCATTCCACATCTCTTATGTTTGCCTCCTTTTTATTAAGAGCTGTGTTGCAGTCAATCAGGTGACACACCATGGTCCGTCCCCCAATTATTGTAGATGTCACTGTCATGAGTATGTTGTATGTGTCGTCTCCTTACATTTCACCACAGTGTCTGACCTATTTCATATCAATTCAGATATCAGTGATGCCTCGTCTATAACGTTATCTGTGCTGGTGGAAGACATGTCGTTCACATGCTTTGCGGGGTTGTTGCATTTTCACTCTTGGCTGTGTGACGTAGGGGCAGAGGCGTTCTCCTACGGTGTATTCATGATTGAATTGTGAAGGTGTAGCGTAGAAGGACAGAAGTGTAACACATGGAGAAGGATGATATGTCCTGGAACTCCACACACTCCGTTGTCTTCCAGGGCTTCCATGCTATGAGCCCGCACTGCATGGAATTGTGTGTTCCTGTCTGGCAGACACACTTGCGACTTTCAGACTGTACATTAATACGTTGAGCAGTAAGTGTGAGTGAGAACCTTGCCAAGTTAATTCTACGAGACTCTGGCCCTTTCAGCCAAACTAATGTCCTGGTTCTCGAACTGACAGGTCTGGGCATCTCGCACCATGTAGTTGTCTGTGTTGTAGCCCACACGGCTCTTGTTTCAATGCACGGATACAGCGACGTGCATCCCCTCACCTGACTGCTAGTCCCGGCAACAAATGCTAATTCCAAATGGTCACATGTGGTGGGCCATGGATTTGTTGAGCGTGATCGGGAACCACCAGTGGTACCTTCAGACAATGTTGATGGGGAGAAATGCGTATCAGCAGCAAAGTACAGAAACTTAAGCTCAGTATTGAAAACCACACGTGACCCTGAGGGCTTCATGGTGTCAGACATTTTTCAATTCGCCAGGGTCTGAGCTGCCCATGAGGGCACAGTATCTGTGTTAAAGAGGAAGCACGTTAATGGCTGGCATGCGATTGTTTGAATGTCGTCATCCTCAGGCAGTCCACATCCATAGGAAGTTGAGGAAAAATGCAGGGCACCACCCCTGAGTGTGAGTGCCAGAGGTCAATGGGATTGAGAAGAAGGTGACAGGGAGGACTGACTCATCTGTACCTGGACTGAGATATGCCCAACCTCCTCAGCTGCCTTGGCCCAAGTCACACCCATTAATTGCACCATCGATGTTACTCAGAATGCATAGTCGCGTTGCTGGACATGGGTCGTCTTGAAGACTATCACCTACCAGCCCACTCACGATAGTGGATCAGCTCCAACATCATGTAGACTGCCTTCACAACTGGGAGGCTGCAGAGATGCTTGAAGAGTCAGCACCTTCGGACTTTTGATGGCAATATGCCCTCCTCCAGACAACGGCTCACCTCAGTGAGGAAGCATGCTCCCAAGGCTTCATCAACCTTCAAAGGATCAGGCCAAGGGGAGGCTGATGTGGGACCACTGACTCTCATTTTGAAGTGCATAGTTGAAAAGATAGGAGTCACAAAGCTCCTGTTCAGGTTGGCTCCTCATGTAGGTCATTTGTCCAAGAGGCTGCTCACTCCATCACGTCATCCTCCTCCTGGAACCTTATGGCCATGAGGCCCCCCTGTGCCTGCCTAACTTGCCTGGCCTGTGCTCTGGTGACTTCACCTGCAGCGTCGGCTTCCTTGAACTCATCGCTGTCACCCCCTTCGAGGCCCTCCTCATTGGAAGAGACGTGCAGCTCCTCCATCTCATCAGCTAGCATGTTGTCACCCCCTTTGCAGTGCCAGATTGTGTAGCATGCAGCAAACCATGATGATATGTGAGACCCTCTGGGGAATGTATGGAGCGCCTTGTTAGATTTGTCCAGGCACTGGGATCGCATCTTCAGCATCCCTATGGTGTGCTCGACTAATATCTGGGTAGTGGCATGAGCCTCATTGTAACTTCTCTCTGAGGCCGTTGCATAGATGGTATTCAACCATGTCCTTTGCTCCTCCCCAAGGAGCCAGCCCTGGATCCTGTGTAGTCTCTCGAAGGTCTCCAGGATCTGCGATCTACTCAAGATATGAGTTGTGGCACTTCCTGGATATCTGGCCCAAACCTGCAGGATTTGTTGGTTATGGTCGTACACTAGCTGCACATTGAGTGAGTGGAAGCCTTTCCTGTTTATGTATTGGTGTGCCTGCCGCCAGGGAGCTTTGATAGCCGCATGTGTGCAGCCAATGGCACCCTCCACCTGTGGAAACCTGGAAATCTCTGCAAAGGCCAGTGCTCTGGCGTCCTGGTGTGCTTGGTCTCTGTCAAAGTTGACGTGGCCCTTGGCAAAAAGGGTGTCTGTGACCTCATATATGCATTTCTGTACATATGCCAGAGAGATTCCGCAGAGGGCCCCAGCTGAGCCTCGGAAGGAGCCAGTGGCGTAGAGGTTGAGTGCAGCTCTTACTTTCACGCCACTGACAATGGATGCCCTCCCAGTCCCCATGGTGCCAATTTATGCAGAATGTGGCAGATGTGAGCTAACAGATCCTTGGACATGCAGAGGTGTTGGTGACAATGAGTCTTGGCCAGCTGCAGACAAGACAGGTGGCATATGTGCACCTTGGCTCTAGTGAGGCACCTATGAACGACGCTTCCACTCTCCACACCCTCTGTGTCTGGACGAGGGTCTTGCTGGGCCTTGGCCTTGAGGGTTTTGCTCCTCCCTTTGGCAAGCCAGCCTCCTCTGTTGCAATCCTCTCCTTTTTCTCATTCCTGTCTGCAATTATACAGACAGCAATGAATCCAGGCTCCATCTTCCTTGCGGATACTCTCTGGAGTATCAATGAGAAACAGACAAGAGTCAGGGCTCGTCTGCCATACTAATCTTTCTGTCAATAACACGTGAGCGATTGTCAGTTCATGGCCCTGGTTCCTGCGTCGCCAACTACTCGCCACAGAAACGATCTACAATGGTCGGTTGAGGGGGTGGGGTGGGGGGGTTGCTCCCCCTCCCCCTAATCATGAGCAACTGCTATGAGTATGCTTTGGCCAGGTGCCTGGATGTGCTGCTTTCAGCCCAGGCGCTGGCATCCTCTAACACAGGGCTGTGATACTACAGTGTTCGGAGTGTACACGAGCGTCAATTTTTAAACAGGCCGGGCAATATGTTGAGTGCGGCCTGAGACTTGTCTTCTGGGAACTGTCCGGCTCCACTGCTGCAACACCCTTCAAAAACTTATTGAGGTGCCGAATTGCACTTTATGCAATTGCGCCCTGGGGAAATGACATGCTGCAAGCAAAGGATTAAACCCAGGAGATTGATTCCTGCCACTTTGTGCTATTAGTGTCGCATAAATGTGCATCATTGCTTCACTTTGGTGATTCCCTGCAATGTCATTGAGAGATCAGCTGTGCCTGTCTGCACAAGGGGGAATGCACAATTCAGCTGGGTGATCATTTAATTGCATCCCCCCCGACACCCCCATGCAGTCAGCTGGTATCCAAGATGCCTGCAGAGCCAGTGGTGGTGAGCTCTCACTGCTAGACCAGCTTGGACCCTCCCTGTGCGAGTACGGGAACCCCACCGCCCCCCCACCCTTCGTCGGCAAGGAAGTGAACGCTAAGATTACCCTCCCTCATAGACGCCTCAGTCCCCCCACCCCCCACCCACGCCCCCCCACCCCCCACCCCCCGTTTCCCTTGATCTCACTCTTCTTGAGGTGCATATTCGTTAGTTAGCCCATGGGCATTCTCAGGTGGAGGTGCCTTTGCCCCATGTCACCTCAGCCTTCAACACGGTGAGGCCACTTGCACTGTTAAACATGTACCCTCACACGCAACCTGGGATTGCCCCCTTCACCGAGCAGGCCCTCGCCCTGCAGCCGTTGAAAAGAAACCCCTCGCCTTATCGCTGGTCTGGTGGGTTAGCCCCCCTGAAACCGATGTGGTGCTGCCAGCGAAGCCTGGCACTGAATACCTCGAGCGCTATCCGAAACAAGGTGGGCGAACTGCCCTCGGATTGAAAAGCGAAGTGCATGTCACTTACGTACCATTGTGAAACACATTGGCGATTGCACACCAATGTAGTCTCATGATCCAACATGGGGGCATGATTCCGGTGAGCAGGAATTATAATTACTGGCAAATGTATGTGAATGATGTTCCCGACATTCACCAGCGGGAAATGTGACCCGCCATTGACAGTAGGAGTGGATGATCACAAACGACGATGTAAAACCTATTTTTTCAATCTCGTGAGATTTCTCGCTCCCGTCCACCGTGATGCCCTTAGCAACCGACCCGGCCTAGGTTGACTTTTGGTGTTCCCTACTCACAATTGTCAGCTAGACGGTACAATTCGTTGATGAATTAATTGATCCCTTCAGTTTTTGACTGCGTTGATTAAATTTTGCCCTCGTTATTACAATATGTCTACAGAGACTGAAGTATGAGTCAGAGGCTCCAATGACATCCTCATGGGAGGCTTTCTCTTTGTTCAGCCCCTGGCTGGCCAGCATGTCATCTGCAATGCTCCCAACAGCATATAACAAAGTGCTAACTTGGTCTTTCTTATCTTTCCATGCTAGGCCTGAAGCGTTGCAGTACTAGGCAAAATGCCTTTGCCAGTTTTGCCATTGTTCAACCTGTCTGGGCCCTCGATGTCTTGGAACAATTCTGGGAGAGATATCACAGTCACCATTTCTCACCCTGGATCGAGATTTCCTTTTCCCACATTTCTTATCTTGTTAGTCACTAGGGTGCACTGGTGTCTTTCATCTCCGGTGTGGTTGCTGGGTTGGCCTCAAAGTCCTTCACCTGCTGCTCTATTCTGCTGGGTGTCTCTTCAGGCTTCTCCTGCTGTTTTCTAATGTTCCTCTGTGGGCGTAGTCACTACTGCCAGTAACTGCCATCTGTTATTGTGGGTTTGTCTCGGGATCTCTAGGATGCTTCTCATTTATCTTCTCTCAAAGAGTGACATCACTGTGGTATTGCTCCTTACACATATGCTCGGTAGCTATTATTAGAGTTAACCTTTTACTCTACAGTATCCTTTGTCCATTCATAGCACAAGAGAAAAGGAGATAGCCAAAGGTTATTGCATGGAGTGGAGAATGCTTTCAATGCGCCAGAATCAGAGAAGTGGGGAGATAAAGGGAAAAAGACCTTGCATTTTTATACCACTTTTCATAATCCCAGGATATCCCAAATTGCATTACAGCCAATACAATACTTTTGGGGCATAGTCACTGTTGTAATGTAGAAAATGCAGCAGTTAATTTTCACACAGCAAGATCCCACAAACAGCAATGTAATAATTGACCAAATAAGCCACTTTAGTGATGTTGCATTAAGGGATGAATGTTGGCTAGGACAGAGGGGAGAACTCCCCCTGCTCTTCTTTGAAAGAGTACCCCATAATCTTTTACACCTACCCGGGATGATTTTTAAAGTCTCATTGCTCAAGACAACATGTCCAACAGTGCAGCACCCTCTCAGCATTGCACTGAGACGATCAGCCTGGATTATGGGCTCAAATATCTGGAGAGGGACTTGAAGCCATAACCCTCTAAGTCAGAGGGCTAGAGCAGACATGGAGATATCATGCAACAAGACCAAGAAGGGATCTGAAACATTGAGGAACAGGGAAGACAGGGGAGATTGTCAAGGGGAGGTTGATAGTCGAGCAGGTTTTGGTGCGGAATAGGATGCAATCGTTAGCATTCTGAATCAGTTGGAGTTTGTGTAAGGAGTTCATGCTGAGGAAATGATCCCCCTGGCTGTGGAATCACAGTCTTAGAATAAGGAGTCAGCCATTTAGGACTGAGATAAAGGAAAGCTCCTTCACTTGAAAGTTTGTGAATCTTTGGAATTCTCTTCCTAGAGGCCTGTGGATGCTCAGCCATATTTAAGATAGAGAGTGATAGATTTTTGAGCATCAATGGATCCAAGAGATATGGGGCTAGTTTTTAAAAATTATTCATTCGCGAGATGTGGGTGTCGCTGGCTAGATCAGCATTCATTGCCCATCCATAATTGCCCCTTGTTCAGAGGGCATTTTTAAGAGTCAACCACAGACTAGGTAAGGCCGGCAGATTTCCTTCCCTAAAGGATATTAGTGAACCAGGTGGGTTTTTACGACAATCAACAATGGTTTCATGGTCATCGTTAGGCTTTTAATTCCATATTTATTGAATTCAAATTCCACCATGTGCCGTGGTGGGAATCCCAGGTGCTCAGAGCATTACCCTGGGTCTCAGGATTCACAGGCCAGTGTCAATACCACTACGACACCGCCTCCCCCTCTATTGGAATTAAGGTAGAAGATGAGCTATGTTAAATGGTGGAGGAGGAAACATGGTCAGATAGCTTCCTTTGGCTCCTAATTCTTGTGTTCAAAGCACTTTAAAATCAATGAAGTACTTTTGAAGTGTAGTCACTGTTTCAATGTAAGAAATGCAGCAGCTAATTAGTGCACAACAAGCCCCCAGAAACACTAATGTGATAAAGACCAGATAATCTGTTCTTTAGTGATATTGATTTAGAGATAAACGTTGGGCTAGAACACAGAGGATAGCTCCCTTACTCTTTTTGGAGTTGTGTCATGGGGTCTTTTAAGTGTTCTTATGCATGGAGTGGAACTAAGCTGCAAGGAGGGAGGTGGAAAACCTGAGCCCAATGATACAGAGGCATGGATGAACCTTCAGTGGCCCATGGGGAGAGGGGAGAGTGGTGTATAGACAGATACTTCAGAGGCAGAAGGTTGAAGCTCAGCTTGTAAGTGAACAGGACACTGAGGTTTTACAAGGTTTACAAGGCGACATCATTTTACGCAGACCTTCCCGTGATTGTTTGGTGGGATCGATCGGTGAATCTTGAAAGGGGAAAAATATACAGAATTGAGGAGGGAGGGTTAAAACGCTGGGGAGAGGGAGGGGGATAGGAATAAGGGGCCCGGAAACTGGAGAAGCACCGGGGCCCATGATTTCTCTCCCTGGCCCTGGTCCCTACACCACAGGGACTGCAGCAGTTCAAGAAGGCTGCTTGCTGCCACCTCCTCAAGGGGCAATTAGAGATGGGCAGTAACTGCTGGCCCAGCCAGCGATGCCCACAATCCTGTGAAAGAATTTCAAAAAGTGCTTTTCGATATCCTGAGGTCATGAAAGGCGCTATATAAATGCAAGCCTTTCTCTTCTTTTCTTTCTTTAAACCGGCTATGAATTTGAAGCTATAAATTGGACTTGGGGAAAGGGTAAGGAAATAGAATAAACTGATACGTTACAAAACTATTTTCCTTCCTCCTCCACCCCAGTGTCCCTGAATCTAACCGGCTGGGCTACAAGCGATGGTGACAGCTGATATGATATTCGTACTTGGCAGCTCATGTCGGTGTGAGTGTTCTGTCATGTCGTATCACACACAGATTGTCTGGGCCCTGCCGGTTTGGCAGGCGTGATCAATTGAATATTCACGCGCATTAACCAGCTTGATTTAAGCTTTTCGCAAAGCTGGACTGTGCAGATCTAGTTCACAGTTTGTATGCTGCCCATCAACTGCTGGGCTCCTGAAATCTCTGCAGTCTTTTCTCTGTTGCCTCAATTTTATGCTAATCTGAACAGCAGGCGCAGCTCGGCCAGTTTCTGTTGAATTGAACAGTTTGCTGAATGTGTTTTATTTCTAATTGCAGAGCCACAGGGAGGGAAACCACCTCCTTCTCCTCAGTAACCTGGGGATTCCTGCACAAAGGAACATAGGAAGAAGAAGACCAGAATGTATAAAGGCCCTTCGGCCCATCAAAGCACAGCCATTTGATACTCTCCAGCCCCCCACAACCCACCTCCCATACCCCTAGCTCTCTCATTGAAACTCATCCTTCCTATTGTTTTATTCGTTCATGGGATGTGGGCATCACTGGCAAGGCCAGCAGTTATTGCCCATCCCTAATTGCCCTTGAGCTGTGTGGCTGGCTAGGCCACTTTGGAGGACGGTTAAGAGTCAACCACATTTGTGGGTCTGGAGTTCCATGTAGGCCAGACCCGGTAAGGATGGCATATTTCCTTTCCCAAACGGCATTAGTGAACCTGATGGGTTTTTATGGCAATCAAAGATGGCGTCACAGCCACCATTACTGCTTTTAAGTCCAGATTTTATGAATTGAATTTAAATTTCACCAGCTGCCACAGTGGGATTTGAACCCATGCCCGCAGACCAATAGCCTAGGCTGGGCCTCTGGATTACTAACCCAGTGATATGACCTCCATGCCTCCATCGCCCCACTCCATTCGGCCCATTGAGCCTGCTCTGTCATTCAATAAAATCATGGCTGATCCGATTGTGGCTTTAACTCCACTTTCCTGTCTGTCACCAATAACCATAAACTCCTTTGTCTACCAAAAGTCTAACTCAGCCTTCAATATATTCAATGACCCAGGCTCCACTGTTCGCTGGGGAAGAGAATTCCAAACACTGATGACCTTTACAATATTAAGATAAGTTATATGCACAATGATCAAGAAACTTGCTGGGCTGTTGCAAAAGGTCAGTGGATTCACTAATGTCCTTCAGAGATGGAAACCTGCAGTCCTTACCCGGTTTGGTCTACAGGTGACTCCAAAAGGCTGTGAATGCTGGTGGGCAACGGAAATTTTCAAGATTGAGATTGATAGGTTTTTACAGTTTTTATGTTGGGTGTGGGTATCAAGGGGTATGGAGCAATGTTGGGAACATGGAGTTGAGATCTAGATCTGCCATGATTTAACTCAATGGTCCAACAGATTTGAGGGGCTGTGGCGCCAACAACCGGTCTCCATGTTTGCGCTCGGTATCACCAGTGCATTGTATCAGCAGTTTGTACGGTGTACAGGATGCATAGTCAAAGTCACTTCAGCAACTCCTCTGTCCCTTGCGACCTTGACCACCGAGAAGCACAAGAGCAGCAACCTTGTGGGAACACTGTCACCTTCAAGTCTCCACTGTCCTTATTTAGATACTTGACCTTTTTTTAAACTCACTCACAGGATATGGACGCCACTGGCAAGGCCAGCCTTTATTGTGTATCCCTCTCTTCAGAGGGTAGGTGGTGAGCCACCTTCCTGAATACAACTGAGTGGCTTGCTTGGTCATTTCAGAGTCAATCACATTGCTGTGGGTCTGCAGTCACTATAAACTAGCTGAGATAAAGATGGCAGATTTCCTTCCCTAAAGGGCATCAGTGAACCAGCTGAGTTTTCACTACAATCGATAATTTCACGGTCACCATTATTGATACTAACTTTTTATGCCGGATTTATTTACTTAATTGAATTGAAATTCGTCAGCTGCTGTGGTAGGATTTGAACCCCTACCTCTAGATCATTAGTCCAGGCTACTGGATCTAGCCCAGTAACATCGCTGGGTCCACATTCTGACTGAGCACCATAAAAACTGCAGCTGAGCCATGAGAAGACCCATCGACATGAGCTTCTCAGGTCAGATACAGGCAATCAGTGTGACTTTGCCAGTATCATACAAACGCACACACACACACTAACACACACACACATACTCACACTCACACAGACTCACACAATCACACACACACTCATACATTCAGAGGGTGATAACAGAAGGATGCTTTAGTGACTGGAAGCCAGTGTCCAGTGGCGTACCACAGGGATCTGTGCTGGGTCCCCTATTATTCGTTATTTATATAAAAGACATAGATGACTATGTGGGGGGTAGGATTAGTAAGTTTGCGGATGACACAAAGATTGGCCGGGCGGTTAACAGTGAGGTTGAGTGTCTTGGGCTACAGGAAGATATAGACGGGATGGTCAAATAGGCAGATAAGTGGCAGATGGAATTTAACCCTGAAAAGTGTGAGGTGATACACTTTGGAAGGAGTAATTTGACAAGGAAGTATTCAATGAACGGCATGACACTAAGAAGTTCTGAGGAATAAAGGAACCTTGGCATGTGTGTCCATAGATCTCTGAAGGCGGAGGGGCATGTTAGTGGGGGGGGTGAAAAAGGCATATGGGACACTTGCCTTTATCAATCGAGGCATAGATTACAAAAGTAGGGAGATCATGTTGGAGTTGTATAGAACCTTGATGAGGCCACAGCTGGAGTACTGTGTGCAGTTCTGGGTGCCACATTATAGGAAGGGTGTGATTGCACTGGAAGGGGTGCAGAGGAGATTCACCAGGATGTTGCCTGGAATGAAACATTTAAGTGATGAAGAGAGGTTGGATAGATTTGGGTTGTTTTCATTGGAGCAGAGAAGACTGAGGGGTGACCTGATCGAGGTGTACAAGATTATGAGGGGCATGGACAGGGTGGATAGGGAGCAGCTGTTCCCCTTAGTTGAAGGGTCAGTCACGAAGGGGACATAAGTTCAAGGTGAGGGTCAGGATGTTTAGGGGGGATGTGAGGAAAAACCTTTTTACTCAGAGGGTGGTGACGGTCTGGAATGCACTGCCTGGGAGGGTAGTGGAGGTGGGTTGCCTCACATCCTTTAAAAAGTACCTGGATGAGCACTTGGCACATCATAACATTCAAGGCTATGGGCCAAGTGCTAGTAAATGGGATTAGGTAGGTAGGGTCAGATGTTTCTCATGTGTTGGTGCAGACTCGATGGGCCGAAGGGCCTCCTCTGCACTGTGTGATTCTGTGATTTTGTGATTCACACACTGACAATCACACACACTCACACACTAACACACACATGCATGTGCACACTCAGACACACACACTCAAAAAGGCACTCACACACACACACACACATTCACTCACTCACGCACAGACTCACAAACTCACACACATGCTCACACTCACACACACAATCACTAACACACACACTCATACACATACACACTCTCTCTCTTACACACACACACTCACACACACACACCCTGACACATACACACCCTCTCTTACACACACATACTCTCTCTTATATGTACACACTCTCTCTCTAACACACACACACACACACACACATCCTCTCTTGCACACACATACTCTCTCTTATATGCACGCACTCTCTCTCTTACATATACACATACACACACACACACACACACACACAAACACCCCAAATTTCAAAGTGGGAATTATATCCACCATTTCCTGGCTTGGGTTTCGAGACCAGTGTCTCACCAGCTGAGTTGATACTTTTGATGAGTAACCATGACATTAGGGTTGTTATTCTAGATTGTTTTATATAAGCATTACATCATATTTACAGCACCGAAACAGGCCATTCGTCCAACTGATCCGCACCAGTGTTTATCCTTCACATGAGCTTCCTCCTACTGCTCTTCAACTCACCCCAACAGTAAATCCTTCTATTACTTTCCCTCTCATGTGTTTATTCAACTTCCTCTTAAATGAATCTATTTTATTCACTTCAACCACTCCCTGTGGTAGTGAGTTCCACATCCTAATCATTCTCTGAACAATTCCCTGTTGCATTTGTTAGCTCTATTTATGGCTCTGATTTCTGGTCTCAACTGCAAGTGGAAACATCATTTCCAGATCGACCCATTCAAACTCTCTCACAATCTTGAAGACCAATAACAGGCCATTCCTCAGTCTCCTCTTTGTGGACAGGAGAGAATCCCAGTCCATTCAATCTTTCCTGATGGATATAAACTCACAGTTCTGATGTAATTGTACTTAATATTTTCATGAACCTTCTCCACTGCCTCTGTATACTTTTTTTTAACCAGAACTAGCATTGTTGTGCAGATGTTAAACAGATGTTTTCACAGTCTGGAATTTCAGTTCTCAAATATAGAAGGCTATGGTTCAAAATTACATCTTTAACAAATGAAGTATAGTTTCTATATATAATTAAGCTCTTCTCCAGTTTTTGTTTATTCTTTCAAAACTCCAGAAATGCAGATGATTATACCCAGAATCAGCTGACTGTGGGACAGCACTAGCCATAGTTCATTTAGTGGCCTCTGGGTATTAAAATAAACCCCATTACACACAGTTCCCTACAGATGTCACACAGGACAGTTCTATTCTTGACAGCTGCATTCAACTCAACTGTACTTGACTGTGTGTTTTCTCTTTCCCAGAACATAAGCAAGTTTGTGAAGAAATCAAAGTGAAAAAAGGCTTTGATTGTTCAATAAATGCCAAGGCAATTGAGATACATTTGGACAACCTCCAAGAGTGAGGTCCCTGTTGCAAGCAGTGTACTTTAATCTGGTGGGAACCGCCACAAATGCATTAAGGCATTTCATCAAATGGGAACTGTACAGATTAACATAGTTGCTGAACTCGATAGAGACATGGTGAAATTTTCATTGAATACTCATCAAAGCATGTCCCACCCGCATTAGAATGCTTTCACTTCATAAAAGCTTAATTGTTTAACGGGCGACCTTTCTTTCATCTCCAGCTTCCAACTCATCCCTGCGTGAATAACCTTTTTTGTGCCTTTTGCTGTTTTTCCCTTCTTTCCTTATTCTTCATCATTCCAGAGGTCCCATTCTACACACTCTTCCTTCCTCCGACGGCCGCAACGTGTTGAGCACTGTAACCCCGTCTCCGACTCCTTTGCCTCAGAGCCCAAAAACTATGGATAGCCTTATTACCCTCCTGCTATCTTTTACGTGTCACCCTTGGCTCAGTGAGTAGCATTCCCTCGAGTCAGAGGCTTCAGGTTTCAAGACCCACCCCACAGTCTTGAGCACTAGGCTGACACACCAGTGCTGGTACTGAGGGAACGCTGTACTATCTTCCAGGTGAGATGTTATCCCCAGGCTTTATCCTTTTCCTCAGGTGTACATTAAAGGTCCCACGACACTTTTCAAAGAAAAGTGGGGGATTCTTTCTGGCACCCCATCCAATATTAAGCCTTCAATCGACATCATTAAAAATAAAAGCAGGTTATTGCTGCTTTTGCGAGCTCGCTGCGCACAAATTGGCTGCTGTGATTCCTCCATCACACCCTATGCTTCACAAGCACTAAGTTGGCTGTAAAGCGTTTTTGGGATGTTCTGAATTTGTGAAAGGCATGGCACATGAATGCAAATTCTTTCATTTTTAAAACCTAAGTTTTCCATCGTTTAGCCACTGAATCTTGGCTTAACTTCCCTTCACTGTCACTTTCTTAAAACAGCTGGTGATATCCTGAATTAAAGGCTTCAACCCTTAGGTTTCGCAGTGTTTTTTTTTAAAAAAAACCTGTTGAATGGGCCTGGCATTGCAGAGCACCATTTATGCAGCTTTGGAGGTGAGAGATGTGGGCTTGCTCACACAAGCTCCCATTTACAGCTACTTCCCAATCTTGGTTGAGAGAGTAAAGGGTAATGTGGAGCAGCGGCCAGGTGCTGTCTTACAAATGAGGCACAAAAGAGGAAACTGAGGGAAGGCTGAGGTTGCCAGGAATCTCTTGTGGGCTTCTCGCACAGCATCTAGCAGCCAGACTCCGAGCAGCATTGGCTAAGGCCTCTGCAGCAGGTCACCCACTGTTCCACTTTCCTCTGTGAGGTAGCAGCAAGAGGCTGGGGTCATACCAACTTGAAACGTTAACTCTGTTTCTCTCTCCACAGATGCTGAGCAGACCTGCTGAGCTTTTCCAGCATTTTCTGTTTTTGTTCTAAGTAGGGGGCACTAAGCAACAACAACTTGCATTCATATAGCACCTTTAGCATAGTAAAAACATTCCAAATCGCTTCATTGCTTCACAGGAGCGTTGAGCAGACAAAAAGTTGACACAGAGCCACATAACAGGATATTAGGACAGATGACCAAAAACTAGTCAAAGAGGGAGTTCTTAAGGGGTTTCTTAAAGGACAAGGGAGAGTTGGAAAGTTGGAGAGATTAAGGGTGTGAATTCCAGAGCTTAGGCTCCTTGCAGTGCCCCAGGAGGGAAAAGACAATTCAAAATTTTCAACTCCGAGTAAAAATCAGCACTACTGGCACTACTGATACGGGGAGTTCTGTTTTAAGGTTCACAAGACCAGTTTGGACGAGTGTTACTGTTTTTTTTCCTTCTGGATGGAGCTATTAAAATCGGGGATACCTAAAAGACCAGAGCTGGAGGAGCGCTGGATTCTCAGAGGGCTGTAGGGCTGGGGGAGGTTACAGAGATAGGGAGGGGCGAGACCATGGAGGGATTTGAAAACAAAGATGAGAACTTTTCAATGGAGGCATTGCTGGACAGGCAGCCAATGTAGGCAGTGAGCATGAGGTTAACAGGTGAAGGGGACTTGGCGCAAATTAAGATATGGGCAGCAGTTTTGTATGCATTTCAAAAGCATGTGAACCGAAACCAGAATCGATTTGGATTAGGACCAATTGCAGTTGAACAGAAGTGGACAAGACATTTTTAAATAGAAATATAGGGGAAGCTAAAGCTTCTATCTATCTATACAGATTACACGTTAGATATGCTTATAGCACCAAAAATATATTCATGTCTGTCTCACTGCCTCAATGAATCCTATGATTCTATTGTACACTTCTACATGTAATCGATTCATAGAGGTGGCCCATGACACTCTAATCATCACATTTCTCATAAAACATCAAATCATAACTCTCTTTAAAAAAAAAGTAAATTAAAAGGGAGAAAGAATTCTAGACATTTGCTGCTGTGTTTTTTTGGGAGTTCCAGGTTGCTGAGATAACAAGGGGAACAGCCAAGCTACGGAGAGAAGTGTCAAACAGTATTAATTAGCTTCTAATTGACTTCAAATTCAGGCCATTTGCCCAGAGGAAGTTCCATGAGGAGCGACCTTAAAGGTTCAAGCTTTGTGCCAAACATTAAAACCTAACTGCACGACTGTCGGTCAGAAATGACTCTCTTTTTCTCACCTGTCTCAGCCTTGCTTCGTGAACCATTCACTGAGTTCCCAATCTTAATCTTCCCTACTGCACTAGCTTTGTGTTTCTCATTGGTGCCCATGACCTCTGCTGCATGTGCGTGAATTTTTTCGCCCCTTTCCCTCTGTCAGACTTGCAATGATTCACTTTTCCGGGCGCGCAGACCCTCTCCACCCTCTCCCACCCTCCCCCTCCCCCACCCCCACTCCAACACAAAAATTCCACTGAGGAAACAGTCACTTCCCTGACTCATCAACTCCATCTCTTCATCCTTCTCAACAATACTCCTCAGTAACATTACCGCACACAGTCACTGAGGATACAGCTAAGTTAGAGGCAACATGTACTTTCTGCAAGTAACCCCAAGTACCCCAAGAACACTTGTTCCACCATTAAATTAAATGACTGCTCCACACCTCAAACTCCATTTTGTAAAAATTGATTTGTGGGTGTCACTAAAGGATGTTAGTGAACCAGGTGGGGTTTTAACAACAATGGCTTTGTGGTCTTTACCAGTCTTTTAATTCCAGATTTTTATTGAACTCAAATTTCACTATCTGCTGTGGTGGGAATTGAACTAAGGGTCACACTAGGTCTTTGGAATACCAGCCCAGTGTCAATACCACTACACCATCACCTCCCCTTTGTTTGCCTTATAATTCTACACGCCTTTAGCAAACAAGCGTTTATTGATCTCAGTTTTGAAGTTTTCAACAGGTCCCTGGCATCCACAGCCTTTTGAGAGAGAGAGTTCCAGATTTCCACCGCCCTTTGTCTGAAAAAGTGCTTCCTGATTTTGCTCCTAAATGGTTTAATCCTAAATTTAAGATTGCATTCCCTTGCCCTGACTTCCCCCGTCAGTGAAAATAGTTTCTCTGGCTTCTACCCTATTGAATCCATTTATCCTTTTAAAGATCTTGATCAGATTGCTCCCCCCCCCTTCTCTAATCATTTAAACTCAAGGAAATACAAACCCAGTTTATGCAGCCAGCCCTCATAATTCAATCTGCCAGTACCCATGTGTATACAATATGTCATATTTATTGCTTATACTCCTAAATCAATATTCAACAGCTCATTATGGTTGGCTGGGTGGATGGCAGGGAATGTTAAATGCCTCAAGCAAATTACTAAATACAGAATCAGAATCACAGAGTTGTAGAAACTTTACGGTGCATTAGGAGGCCATTCGTCCCATCGAGTCTGCACTGGCTCTCTGAACGTGTATTCTACCTAATCCCACTCCCCTGCCTTATTCCTGTAACCTTGCACATTCTCTCTTTCCAGATTGCCATCCAACTCCCTTTTGAATACCTCGATCAAACTTGCCTCCACCACCCCCACAGGAAGTTCATTCCAGGATAGACTATTCTCGTTCAGGCTAGCACCATGACATTCACCACAAAAGCTTCTGAGTTGTCAAGTTCTCTCATAGACATCCATTTAGAGTTATTGGACATTGGTTTAGCCACTCGCATGGTGCAGAGCCAATGTATACAAATATCATTCTGAGAAAAACCCAACTGCTTGACTAACATTCTATCCCTACTCTACACATCTGGGCCAACACATGACTCCAATCCTACAATATGTGGTCAACTCTTAATGGCTACAGGGCACCCAGGGTGGGTTACAAATGCTGTCTTGCTAGTGTCACTCACATCCCAAAATTAAATTTGAAAAAACCCAAGGTCAGAGTATTCAAAGCTACTGTTCCAATGCTTGCCGTGTGGAAATCTCACGGGTACCCAAACCCAACCCCCCCCTCCCCAATTCCTTACCCAAGACATAAATCTCATTGTTAAGAACAGCTGCACTGAAACGATACTTGGAAAACTCCATGGGCCCACACTCTGTCCATTTATCTTTTCCTGGGTTGTACCGGAACATTCTGTTGCTGAGTTTATCAGGTTCGTCATCGGGAAAATCCATCTGCAGAACAAAAACATGACAGAAAGTAAGAAGGACATTAAAGGGAGCCATATTCCCATGAATGTAACCAATTAATCAAACTGGGCACTAATGTTGATAAAATGCGTGCAAGGATAAATGACAGAAAATGCATTAACTAATGCCAATTAATAAAGGTGAAAACAGATTGTTCCATGGTCTATCTTTAATGGAAAAGACAACACAATTGCAGTTCATTAGAATGGCATTCTGCAGCACAAACTTGAACATGGCCCAGAAATTAGAAGCAAGTCTCTATTCACAGTTGTTGCCACCCATAATGTCTCTGTCCCTCAGTACGAACATTCAAACACACAAATTAGAAGCAGGAGTAGGCTATTCGGCTCCTCAAGCCTGCTCCGCTATTCAATAAGATCATGGCTGTCCTATCACTTTCCTGTCTGGACTCCCCTGTCAATCAAGAATCTATCGAACTCTACTCTACCTTAAAAATATGTAATGCTCCTGCCTCCACTGCTCTCTGGGGAAGAGAGTTCCAAAGACTCACGACCCTCTGAGAGAAAAAAAATTCTCCTTATTTCCTTTTTAAAATAGGAGACCCTTTATTTTTAAACTTTGTCCCCTAGTTCTAGTCTCTCCCACAAGGGGAAAACATCCCTTCAGTATCCACTTTGTCAAGTCCCCTCAGGATCTTACATGTTTCAATAAGATCACCTCTCGTTTTTTGAACTCCAAAGGACACAGGCCCAGGCTGTCCAACCTTCCCTCATAGGATAATGCCCTCATTCTAGGAATCAGTCGAGTGAACATTCTCTGAACTGAGCTTCTAATACAATTATGTCCTTTCTTAAATAAAGAGACCAAAACTGTACACAAATTGAGAAGGTCCAGATTTAACTCCTGCATTATACAGAATTGACCAATCCCAAACAGGGCAGTTGGAGGGTGTGCTATACAGTTACCCAGAGCCCATAGGTAAAGGAATGCAAACAGAGGGGCCTACATATGGACCAGTGGATAGTGCGGTCACCCCTGAGTTTGAAGGTCATGGGTTGAAGTTGCACTCTGAGGTATGACTGAAAAAATTCTAGCTCAACTCTCACCAGCTTTTAGTTAAAAACAAAAAACTGCGGATGCTGGAAATCCAAAACAAAAACAGAATTACCTGGAAAAACTCAGCAGGTCTGGCAGCATCAGCGGAGAAGAAAAGAGTTGACGTTTTGAGTCCTCATGACCCTTCGACATAACTAAGTAGAAATAGGAAAGGGGTGAAATATAAGCTGGATTAAGGTGTGTGTGTGTGTGTGTGTGGGTGTGGGTGGGGGGAGAGAAGTGGAGGGAGGGGTGTGGTTGTAGGGACAAGCAAGCAGATCATCAAAAGATGTCACAGACAACAGAACAAAAGAACACATAGGTGTTGAAGTTGGTGATATATATCTAAATGAATGTGCTAATTAAGAATAGATGGTAGGGCACTCAAGGTATAGCTCTAGCGGGGGTGGGGGGAGCATAAAAGATTTAAAAATATTTAAAAATAATGGAAATAGGTGGGAAGAAGAAAAATCTATATAATTTATTGGAAAAAAACAAAAGGAAGGGGGAAGAAACAGAAAGGGGGTAGGGATGGAGGAGGGAGGTCAAGACCTAAAGTTGTTGAGTTCAATATTCAGTCCGGAAGGCTGTAAAGTGCCTAGTCAGAAGATGAGGTGCTGTTCCTCCAGTTTGCGTTGGGCTTCACTGGAACAATGCAGCAAGCCAAGGACAGACATGTGGGCAAGAGATCAGGGTGGAGTGTTAAAATGGCAAGCGACAGGGAGGTTTGGATCATTCTTGCGGACAGACCGCAGGTGTTCTGCAAAGCAGTCACCCAGTTTACGTTTGGTCTCTCCAATGTTGGGGAGTCCGCATTGGGAACAACGAATGCAGTGGACTAAGTTGGGGGAAATACAAGTGAAATGTTGCTTCACTTGAAAGGAATGTTTGGGCCCTTGGACAGTGAGGAGAGAGGAAGTGAAGGGGCAGGTGTTACATCTTTTGCGTGGGCATGGGTGGTGCCATAGGTGGGGGTTGAGGAGTAGGGGGTGATAGAGGAGTGGACCAGGGTGTCCCGGAGGGAACGATCCCTACGGAATGCCGATAGGGGGGTGAAGGGAAGATGTGTTTGGTAGTGGCATCATGCTGGAGTTGGAGGAAATGGCGGAGGATGATCCTTTGAATGCGGAGGCTGGTGGGGTGATAAGTGAGGACAAGGGGGACCCTATCATGTTTCTGGGAGGGAGGAGAAGGCGTGAGGGCGGATGCGCGGGAGATGGGCCGGACACGGTTGAGGGCCCTGTCAACGACTGTAGGTGGAAAACCTCGGTTAAGGAAGAAGAAGGAACTGTTTTTGAAGGTAGCATCATCGGAACAGATGCGACGGAGGCGAAAGAACTGAGAGAATGGGATGGAGTCCTTACAGGAAGCGGGGTGTGAGGAGCTGTAGTCAAGGTAGCTGTGGGAGTCGGTAGGTTTGTAATGGATATTGGTGGACAGTCTATCACCAGAGATTGAGTCAGAGAGGTCAAGGAAGGGAAGGGAAGTGTCAGAGATGGACCACGTGAAAATGATGGAGGGGTGGAGATTGGAAGCAAAATTAATAAATTTTTCCAAGTCCCGACGAGAGCATGAAACAGCACCGAAGTAATCATCGATGTACCGGAGAAAGAGTTGTGGAAGGGGGCTGGAGTAGGACTGGAACAAGGAATGTTCCACATACCCCATAAAGAGACAGGCATAGCTGGGGCCCATGCGGGTACCCATAGCCACACCTTTTATTTGGAGGAAGTGAGAGGAGTTGAAGGAGAAATTGTTCAGTGTGAGAACAAGTTCAGCCAGACGGAGGAGAGTAGTGGTGGATGGGGATTGTTCGGGCCTCTGTTCGAGGAAGAAGCTAAGGGCCCTCAGACCATCCTGGTGGGGGATGGAGGTGTAGAGGGATTGGACGTCCATGGTGAAGAGGAAGCGGTTGGGGCCAGGGAACTGGAAATTGTTGATGTGACGTAAGGTGTCAGAGGAATCACGGATGTAGGTGGGAAGGGACTGGACAAGGGGAGAGAGAAGGGAGTCAAGATAACGAGAAATGAGTTCTATGGGGCAGGAGCAAGCTGACATGATCAGTCTACCGGGACAGTTCTGTTTGTGGATTTTGGGTAGGAGGGTAGTAGCGGGCCATCCGAGGTTGGGCGACTATCAGGTTGGAAGCTGTGGGAGGAAGATCCCCAGAGGAGATGAGGTCAGTGACAGTCCTGGAAACAATAACTTGATGTTCAGTGGTGGGGTCATGGTCCAGGGAGAGGTAGGAGGAAGTGTCTGCGAGTTGACGCTCAGCCTCCGCGAGGTAGAGGTCAGTGCGCCAGACAACAAAAGCACCACCCTTGTCAGCGGGTTTGATGACAATGTCAGGGTTGGACCTGAGAGAATGGAGTGCAGTAAGTTCAGAGAGAGAGAGATTAGAATGGGTGAGAGGAGCAGAGAAATTGAGACGACTAAAGTCGCGCTGACAGTTCTCAATGAAAAGATCAAGAGAAGGTAAGAATCCAGAGGGAGGGGTCCAGGTGGAGGGAAAATATTGGAGGTGGGTAAAAGGATCCATTGAATGCATCTGTTCCGATGATGCTACCTTCAAAAATAGTTCCTCTGACAAGTCCTCCTTCTTCCTTAACCGAGGTTTTCCACCCATGGTCGTTGACAGGGCCCTCAACCATGTCCGGCCCATCTCCAGCGCATCCACCCTCACGTCTTCTCCTCCCTCCCAGAAACATGATAAGGTCCCCCTTGTCCTCACTTATCACCCCACCAGCCTCCGCATTCAAAGGATCATCCTCCGCCATTTCCGCCAACTCCAGCATGATGCCACTACCAAACACATCTTCCCTTCACCCCCCCTGTCGGCATTCCGTAGGGATCGTTCCCTCCTGGACACCCTGGTCCACTCCTCCATCACCCCCTACTCCTCAACCCCCACCTATGGCACCACTCCATGCCTACGCAAAAGATGTAACACCTACCCCTTCACTTCCTCTCTCCTCACCATCCAAGGGCCCAAACACTCCTTTCAAGTGAAGCAACATTTCACTTGTATTTCCCCCAACTTAGTCTACTGTAATCATTGCTCCCAATGCGGACTCCTCTACATTGGAGAGACCAAACGTAAACTGGGCGACTGCTTTGCAGAACACCTGCGGTCTGTCCGCAAGAATGACCCAAACCTCCCTGTCGCTTGCCATTTTAACACTCCACCCTGCTCTCTTGCCCACATGTCTGTCCTTGGCTTGCTGCATTGTTCCAGTGAAGCCCAATGCAAACTGGAGGAACAATACCTCATCTTCTGACTAGGCACTTTACAGCCTTCCGGACTGAATACTGAATTCAACAACTTTAGGTCTTGACCTCCCTCCTCCATCCCCACCCCCTTTCTGTTTCTTCCCCCTTCCTTTTGTTTTTTTCCAATATATTATATAGGTTTTTCTTTTTCCCACCTATTTCCATTATTTTTAAATCTTTTATGCTCCCCCCATCCCCACTAGAGCTATACCTTGAGTGCCCTACCATCTATTCTTAATTAGCACATTCATTTAGATATATATCACCAACTTCAACACCTATGTGTTCTTTTGTTCTGTTGTCTGTGACATCTTTTGATGATCTGCTTCTATCACTGCTTGCTTGTCCCTACAACCACACCCCTCCCTCCACTTCTCTCCCCCCACCCAACACCGCCACCACCACCCCCCCCCCACACACACACACACACACCTTAATCCAGCTTATACTTCACCCCTTTCCTATTTCTACTTAGTTCTGTCGAAGGGTCATGAGGACTCAAAATGTCAACTCTTTTCTTCTCCGCCGATGCTGCCAGACCTGCTGAGTTTTTCCAGGTAATTCTGTTTTTGTTACCAGCTTTTAGTTGACTGATCTAATACCTCCATAGTGTTGCTAACACTTTTGTGAAGTTCCTTGGGGCCTTGTGACAGCATTAGAGCAGTTTAGAGGTGCAAGTTGTTGTTACTGTGGTAGGAGGCAGTCTTTACAGCACCCAGGACGAATGCAGAATTTTTAAGAGGACATACTTGGTTTTGCCAACAACATTCAAACCCAGTACAAGGAAGGTTGTTGGTTAATCATCGAATTTCTGGTGTATTGATCAATTCTCTCAGCACATCGCCAACCTGACTCCTGCTGGGGTCAAGTTCTGCGGGTATGTGCTACTTTGAACTGTGCAGAATATACAACACAGGAACAGGCCATTCAGCCCACCCAGTCTATGCTGATGTTTATATTCCACATGAGCCTCCAACTTCAGTTAATTGTATCTAGCAGCATATCCTCCTGTTCCTTTCTCCCCCATGTCTGTATCTAGCTTCCCTTTAAATGCATCTATACAATTCACCTCAGCTTCTCCTGCAGTGGCAAGTTCCATATTTTAACTGCTTTCACCCGAATTTCCTTATTGAAGTTATTATTTGCATTCATATTTATGACCCCTAAAATGTCAATGAGGTCAACCCTATCAAACTCCCTCATAACTTTAGGGACCTCTATTTGGAGATTGCCTTTCATTATTTTCTAGTTGTATAGTGAAATGAGGCCCAGCCTAATCAACCTGGCCATTTCTCAATTGGTCATTTCTTACATATAAGCCTAAAGAGGGCCAGCGGGGTGCCCAGCTGTGGAGATCATCACAGCCATTATGTCCTATCCCAAAATTGGCGCTCAACCACCAATCGTGCAGAGTTCAGGTCACTGAATTCAGGTGAAACTTCTTCACTCAGAAAACAGTTAAAATATGGAACGCAAGACTCTAGTTGATTTGTTATCTCCCTAGCCCACGGACGCGAAGATTATCTGTATCGCCCACCAATGCGGCCTTGGCCAAGATCAGCTGCCTCGGCACAGACAGGGAATTAACCATCTGGTCCAGATGTTTAATAGCACACTGCAGGCAGGAGATTTTTCTTTCAATGTGAAATGCCATCAATACAAACCTCATTCCAAATACCCCCGGGTGTTGGAAGGATGAAGAACTGCGTCTGGGTAATGGTTAGAATATTTGCATGCTAAAGCAGCCAGCGGCACTCTACAAGCATCTTAACCTGTGGCGTCCATCCACCCAGGACATAGATCTGGTTGTGGACTGTGACTGCGGCATGACACGCCAAAGGCAAAGGCAATGGTGCCACGCTCCTCCACCAGCCTGTCTCCAGGGTGTACTTGTCCACGCAGTTTGTGATCATGTATTTGTTCTTCAGCTTCATCTGGCCTCCAATGAGGTACAGGTTGCCGTGGGCCGTTCCCACGGTGTAGAGCTCTCGGAAGGGAGCAGAGCAGAGCTTCTCCCAGTGCTGATTCCCTCGAACATGGTACCTAAAGATAGAAGGAGTAACTGGGGAGAATTACTTATGTGGTACCTCTGCCATGGTGCATTCAGAGATATCAGTGTGAGTGAGGTGGCGTGCTTTGGTAGAAGGAATAAGGAGATTCCAAATGGGGTAGAGGCACAAAGGGATCTAGGCGTACCTATATGCAAATCGTTAGAAGCATTAAAAAGGAAAACAAAGCACTGGGGTTCATATCTAGTTATGTTAGACCTCTATAGGACCTTGGTTAGACCACACTCTGGTCTCCACAATACATAAACGATGTGGAAGTATCGGAGAAAATGAAAATAAGATTAACCAAGATGATATCAGAACTGAGAGGATACAACTATTAGGCAAGACTAAACAAGCTGGTGTTCTTTTCGAGAAAAGAGAAGACTAGCAGCGGGTATTTCCAGTCCTGCTTGCCACAGGAGCGGAAATTCCCGCCCAAAAATCAATGGACCATTAAATTTTCAGTCCCACCCGCGACAATTCCCATGGTGGGCGGGACCAGGAAATTTAGGCCTACGTGTGGGATTATTCGGGGATCCTCGCGGGCGGGACCAGGAAATTTAGGCCTACGTGTGGGATTATTTGGGGATCCTCGCGGGCGGGACCAGGAAATTTAGGCCTACGTGTGGGATTATTTGGGGATTCTCGCGGGCGGGACCAGGAAATTTAGGCCTACGTGTGGGATTATTCGGGGATCATCGTGGGCGGGACCAGGAAATTTGACAGACCAGCCAAAGGTCTGTTGACTTCGGGTGGGAATTTCCTGTCCTGCAGCGGGTGGGACCAGGAAATCCTGGCCTAGGTTACCTGATAGATGTCTTTAATATAATGAAGGAGTTTGAAAGGGTTGGGTGTAGAGAAGATGGCTGGAATTTTACCAGCAAGATTAAAGTCACGCCGTTAGGGTGAGATGCTTGACACAAGCTCGTGCCAGCCGACAGCAAGGCCGTGAAGGCCGTTTCACCGAACCTGCAGCTCCAATTAGGGAAGATGGCCCGCTTCTCCAATCTGCTGGCCAAATCGGAGAATCAACAGTTCAGCAGCCTCAGCAGCACCAGCGATACAGGCGGCCACTGCTGCGGGTGCCTTGATGTTGAGGAGCTCTCAAAGGTTGGGTAAGAATTTTTTTTTAACTGTACTGGGGGGCCAGGCAGGCAAACCCCAGCAATCAGAAGGGTGAAGCCTCCAGGGACGTGTAATAAACTTGGAGAGTGCAGGACGGGTTTCTTGTAAGAAACAGTGAACTTTATTAACAGATTTCAGAGGAGACTCCATACTTGTTCCAAGACCAAGGCTGAAATAGCTCCGCCCCTAAGATTCCCCACGCTTTGGGCTGACTGGTCTATGCAGTCACATGATCCCCATAACAGTAAGAAATGGTTTAACTTGCAATCATTACATTCCTTCCCTTTTACTTTTGTTTTACCCTCTTATCTACAAAACATCTTAACCCATTTTATACACAATTACATACAGTTCATGCCATTATAAATTTAGTCTTTGAGGAGGTTTTCGGGTTTGGGTAGAGCGACACAACTCTACAACTGGAGGGGTCCTACCATTGGATCAACTTGCACAGGAGCTGCAGCATCAGGGACATCCCCAGACAATGGCAGTTCAGAATTATCTATTTCAACACAGACACCAGGTACGTCTATTCTTTGTCGATCTGGTACCTCAGGTATCGACTTCGATTTCACGAGGATTAATTGGTTGTTGGAGGGTTTCTCAACTTCTGAGATGATTCACATGTTTCCTAACAATCCTGTTTTCTACTTTGATCTGATAAGATAAAGGTCCTGTTTCAGAGGTGATTGTATCAGGGACCCACCCATGTCCGGTTGCAAAATTTTGTACAAAAACTGTCTCTCCCACAGTAAACTCTTGACCTTGACTGCGAACGTCATGATTTACTTTCTGACTCCCCTGGTTTCTCTCCACCTTCCCCTCTAAATTAGGGAAAACTAGACTCAATCTCGTATGAAGTCGGCACTTCGTTAACAATTCTCAAGGTGTTAACCAGTGCTCGTCTGAGCAGTTGCGCGATGGCTAAACAGGAATCTTGAAATTCGTGTTTCCAATGTTCCCTCTGATAGTTTCTTCATGCCTGTTTTAAAGGTCGGTATTGCACTTTCTGCCAAGCCATTAGACGAGGGATGATACAGTGCTGTCCTGACATGTTTGATCCCATTTAGGTTCATGAATCTTTGGAATTCAGTGCTAGTGAAAGCAATATCATTGCCTGACACAATAACTTCAGGTAAACCGAGAACACTGAAACTCTGGCGCAGTTTTTCAGTGGTTGCTGATGAAGTAGGTGATCTCACTTCAAACGCTTCCATCCATTTGGAATGTGCATCGACAATCGTGAGAAACATTGTACCCAGAAATGGACTTACATCGTCCATATGTAGTCTAACCCAGGGTCAACCAAGCCACTCCCACGGATGCAGTGGGGCTGAAAAGGGTAACTCCTGTTGTTGCTGGAACTGGAGACAGTGTTTCACTATTTTTTCTATATCACTGTCTATACCTGGCCACCAGTTATAACTTTGTGCGAACATCTTCATTTTTGAAATACCTTGATGCGCACTATGAAGTTCTTCAAATAGTGGTCCTCTTCCTTAGACATGGGTGACGACTCTTGCTTCCCATAACAAGATACCATCTTGACAACTCAGTTCAGGCCCATGTACAAAGAATGGCTTTAATCCTTCAGGGACTTGTGCATTTGACTATCCTTGTAATATTGGTTCGCGTACCCTCGCTAAAATTGGATTCCAATTCTGCCCAATTCTTGTGCAGAGTGGTGAGGAGTACAGGAAATTGAATGCAAGTACCACCTCTTGAGGTACTGGGACAGATGTAATACTATCAGGCAAAGGGAGACAACTGAGGATCTGCATTTGCTATATGCACACCCAGATTGTGCTTAAAAGTGTAATTGTACGCCGACAAAATTAAAGCCCACCTTTGAATTCTAGCAGAGGCCATTGGCGGGATTGCCTCACTTCCACTAAACAATCCTACGAGTGGTTTGTGATCTGACACTATGGTTGGAACTATTGATGGGACTTCTTTATTCCCAATACGATAAATAAGCCCCTTTTTTCAATTTGCGAGTATCTTATCTTGGTTGCAGAAAGGGTTCTGGATACATATCACATCAGTCTTTGAGATCCATTCTCCACCTTGTGTGACAATACTGCTCCCACTCCGTAGGGAGATGCATCACAAGTGAGTATCAATTCCTTAGATGGGTAATAGTGTGCTAGCGGTCCCGATGAGTGTAAAAGCTCCTTAACTGGGGTGAAGGCTTCCTCTTGCTGCGCCTTCCAGGACCATCTGCGGTTCTTCTTCAATAATAAGTATAAAGGGGCTAACACTGTAGATAGATTAGGCAAAAATCAACCGTAATAGTTTGCCACACCCAAAAAAGACTTGGGGCGGGATTTTTACCTTGTCGGGTGGGTGTGGTGGACGGCCTAGGGAGAGGTCGGGAATCCAATTAATGGCCAGCCAGCGTGAAAGGTGCTCAGCGCTGCTGGGTGGGGGTGGGGAGTTGGGGTGGGGGGGTGCGAGAACGGAAGTTTGCGCATGTGCGCGCGAGTGCGCGGAATGAAAACTCCCTGAGGCACAGAGCTGCCTCAGGGCGCTAAAGATCTAAAAACTCAAAAATAAAACACGTCCCCTTCATGTGACTCTGTCACATCAGCGTGGATATGTTATGAATGTAATTTTAAAATTTCTATTTTAGTTTCAGTTGCTGATGGAAACCTCAGCCCAACCCATGGATGAGGTTTCCCAAAAAAAATCCAAAGGCCGCTTTTGGCCTTTTCACCTGCCAGTCAGCCGCAGGGATGGACAGGCAATGGAAAATTCCATTCAATTGTTACTGTAACGGCCTGAATAGGTCTGTTAATTGTTGGTGGGTGTGCTGTCGACTCCCGTGTGCGCCTGCTGACCCAAATATCGCGCGGCATTTTACGCGGAGCCCTCCTGCTCAACAAAAACCCTGCTCTTGAGCTCCGTGATGTTGGTAGGAGAGGGCACGTCCTTGATTGCCTTGACTTTCTCCTGTAATGGATGCAAACCTTTGGCTTGATGACCCAGATTCACAATTTCCTTTACTTGGAAGGTGCAATTCTTATTTAAACGAATGCCAGCCTCTAAAAATCTCTTCAGAGCCTCTTCCAGGTTTACCATATGCTCTGCTCCTGTGGATCCTGTGATTAGGACGTCGTCCAAGTACACTATCACTCGGGGGAGTCCTGGTAGTAAGTTCTCCATGGTTCTCTGGAAAATCACACAGGCAGAGAACACCCCGGAGGGTAGGCATGTATACTGGTGCAGGCTCTTGTACGTGTTTATGGTGACATACCTTCTTGAGATGTCGTGCACCTCGAGCTGCTGATACGCATGGCTCATTTCCAGTTTAGTATAGTAAATCCCTGCGAGTTTAGCATACAGATCTTCAGTCTTTGGGATTGGATGTTTGTCTAATTTTGCAGCTTTGTTTACCATTAATTTATAACCCCCACAGATGCGAACGGTTTGGTCTGGCTTTAGCATAGGGAATGCTGCCCATTCTGAAAACTGGACTGGCTGTGTTATTTCTTATTTCTCCAAACAACATAATTCCGCAAGTACCATTTCTCTCAGAGTGTAAGGCACAGGTCTTGCCTTAAAAAACTTGGGTGTTGCTTCAGGGTCCACGCATATTTTAGCTTTCAGACTTTTGATATTCCCTAGCTCATCTGGGAATACTCTGTCATACTTTTACAGCAGGTCCGGAATTCCTCCAGTCCTGACCTGAAAAATTTCTGACCAATTTAGTTGATTCCCTTCAACCAATCACAACCCAGGGGGCTAGGTCCTTCTCCAGTTACAACAACTATTGGCAGCTGAACTGTCTGTTGCCTGTATGATACAGGTACAGAGGTGATGCCTTTCACCGGTATGGCTTCTCCTGTATATGTTTTTAACTGAGCAGCAGTTTTCTCCAAACCCAATGGCTGGGTACCTTCTCTGCGGTATTTGAAGATGTGCTCTCCCACCACTGTTGTCGATGCTCCTGTGTCCGCCTCCATGGGCAGAGGCTTTGCATTTACTTGAAGGGTAACAGTGATAGGTTCAGTTTTCCTGACCTTCAGATTGTGTAGGGAATAAACATCAGCCTCAGTTAACTTCTGCCTCTTCTATATTGTGCACTTCATTTCACTTGACCTGATGTCTGAAAGGCTGCCCTGATTGAGTTCTGCACTGTTTAACAACATGCCCTTTTTTGTGGCAGTAGTGGGAATTCTGCCTCTTTAAATTTACAGACGTCGGGTGCATGATTTCCCCCACATCGGTAACACTTTTAATTTCTGGGTTACTGGCGAGCTGCTTCCAGCATTCCTTTTTATTTACCTAGCGGTAGGCACTGTCCTGCTCTGCGGTAGCCTCCCTGATCTTCACGCCACACCCTGGGGGCAGGTTCCCGTCCTGATTACGAAACGGAGCCAGGTTGCACACTGTGCAGAGCCTGCGAGTCCCTCTCAGCACTCTCCATTGTTAGCGTTATCTCCATGGCGCGCTTCAGGTCTATCTCAACCTGCACAAGCAAACAGCGCTGGATGGCCTCATCGTTTATGCTGCAAACCAAACGATCTCACAACATGTCGTTTAAAATATCACCAAAGTCACCACAGCGCTCCGTTAACCGGTTTAACTTCGCGATGTACGTTGCAATCAACTTAGTGGGGGCCCTTACTCAAGAATTAAACTTGAACCTTTGCAAGGTCACTGAGGCTTTAGGCTGAAAATGTCCTTTCACGTGCTTGGTGAAGGATCTGGGACTTGGCACGTTCGGAGCCGTTAAACTATGGATTAGGTTAAAGGTTTTGCTCCTGCAGACACTTAGCGGAATTGCCCTGTGTTTCTCCTTGGCCGTTATTTCGTTAACTGCAAAGTAGAACGCTAATCGCTCAATGGATTGACTCCAGTCCTCGGTGGATGAGTCGTACGGGTCAATTCTGCCAAAGTGAGGCATTGCTGGTGAATATACTTCTTTTCTTTTCTTCCCTTAAAATACGCACAGTCGTGAGGCTAGGGTCTGTGTCGGTGCTGTTTATCCTCGTCGCCAATTATAATAAACTTGGAGAGTGCAGGACGGGTTTCATGTAAGAAACAGCGGAGACTTTATTAACAGATTTCAGAGGAGACGACATGCTTGTTCCAAGATCGAGGCTAAAAAGCTCCTTAGGCATCAACTTGATGACCCAGATTCACAATTTCCTTTACTTGGAAGGTGCAATTCTTATTTAAACAAATGCCAGCCTCTTAAAAAATCTCTTCAGAGCCTCTTCCAGGTTTGCCATATGCTCTGCTTCTGCGGATCCTGTGATTAGGACGTCGTCCAGGTACACTATCACTCGGAGGAGTCCTTGTAGGAAGTTCTCCATGGTTCTCTGGAAAATCGCACAGGCAGAGAACACCCCAGAGGGTAGGCGTGTATACTGGTACAGGCTCTTGTACGTGTCTATGGTGACATAGCTTAGGGCTGATTGGTCTATACAGTCACATGATCCCCATAACAGTAAGAAATGGTTTAACTTACAACCATTATAGGAAGGACTCGCAAGGCTGTGATTGCTGCTGGTGGGCCCTTCTGTGGGCCATGTAGCAACCATAAAGGGACGCCCCCTTTGACCACCCTGGAATCAACTAGGAGGCCATCTCAATGTAGCTGGCGGTCTTCCCAAATGGCTGGGGGCCCTCCTGATGCCAGTAAGATGCCAGTGAGAATGTGAAATAGCCTTTAGTTGGACAGTTGATTGGACTAATTGTCCTGTCGGCGGGCGTCCGAGCCACTGTCATTCCCACTTTTGATAATAACCTGCAGGAATTTGGGAATAACCGGGCTCCCATCTGATGCCTTCCGCCGCTATCTTACGAGCTCTGCCAGCTCCCAACCCATCCCCAAGACCTGGTAGAACCCCGGCCAATGTTTCCACTTGTCGGTGAGACCAGAACTAGGAGATCAGTGATATAAGCCGGTCACCATTAAATCCAAAAGGGAGTTCAAGACAAATTTATGTCATCAGTCAGGTGGGCCGAATGGTCTCTTTCTGTCCTGTAAATTCTACAGACTTTCATAAGCAATAATTCAGTGTTGAGTTCAGCAACTCTTTTTCTTGAGGGGACCAATTCTAGCCAGTGACTTGATTGAGGATCATTCCTTCAATTAGTCCAGAGTGCCCCACCGGAGAGTAGCAGGATGTTGGCCTGCCAGTAAAGCTCTCTGCACTTCAAGAACTTCATAGGTCCCATTTTTGAGAAGAGGTCAGGCATTTCCTCACAGAATCAGGAAGAAGATGAAAATAAGGAATGGTAATTTTTAGCAAACCTGTAGGCCACACTTGCTTCCCCTTTATGACTCCTGAAGTAGGCCTGCCTCCTCGCCAAGCTCTAGTTACGTCACAACTAGAGTATTGAGCCCAGTTCTGGTCACCACACTTTAGGAAGGATGTGAAAATCCTTGAGAGGGTTCAGAGGAGATTTACCAGAATGGTTGTAAGGGATGAAGGATTTTAGCTTCAAGGTTAGGATGGAGAAGCTGGGGTTGTTCTCTTTGCAGCAAAGGAGATGGAGCGGAGATTTGATAGAGATGTGCAAGATGCTGACAGATTTAGACCATAAGACCATAAGATGTAGGATCAGAAGTAGGCCATTCGGCCCATCGAATCTGCTCTGCCATTCAATGAGATCATGGCTGATCTGATAATCCTCAACTCTACTTTCTTACCTTTTCCCCATAACTCTTGATTCCCTCACTGATTAAAAATCGGTCTATTTCAGGCTTGAATATACTTAATGACCCAGCCTCTACTGCCCTCTGTAGTAAAGAATTCCACGGGGGAGGTGTTGGTGTAGTGGTATTGTCGTTAGACTAGTAATCCAGAGACCCAGGGTAAAGCTCTGGGGACCCGGCAGATGGTGGAATTTGAATTTAATAAAAGTCTGGAGTTAAACGTCTAATGACCATGTAACCATTGCCGCCGATTGTTGTAAAAACCCATCTGGTTCACTAATGTCCTTTAGGGAAGGAAATCTGCAGTCTTTACCTGGTCTGGCCTACATGTGACTCCAGACCCACAGCGATGTGGTTGACTCTTAAATGCCCTCTGAATGAGGGCAATTAGGGATGGGCAATAAATGCTGGCCTAGTCATCGATGCCCACATCTCATGAATGAATAAAAAAAAAGATTCACTACGCTCTGAGAGACGAAATTCCTCCTCATCTCTGTCTTAAATGAGCGACCCCTTACTCTGAGATCATACCCTCTGGTCCTAGACTCTCCCACAAGGAGAAACAACCTCTCAGCATCTACCCTGTCAAGCCCCCTAAGAACCTTATATGTTTCAATAAGGTCGCCTCTCATTCTTCTAAACTCCAACGAGTACAGGCCCAACCTGCTCAACCTCTCCTCATAAGGGGAACAAAACTGTTCACAGTATTCTAGGTGTGGTCTAGCTAGTGCCTTGTATAGTTTTAGCCAGACTTCTCTATTTTTGTACTCCATCCCCTTTGAAGTAAAGGCCAACATTCCATTTGCCTTCCCAATTACCTGTTGAACTTGTATGTTAGTCTTTTGTGATTCATGTACGAGGTCCCCCAAATCCCTCTGTGCTGCAGCTTTCTGCAGTCTTTCTCCATTTAAATAATATTCAGCTCCTCTATTCTTCTTGCCAAAGTGCATAACCTCACATTTTCCCACATTATATTCCATCTGCCAAGTTTTTGCCCACTCACTTAACCTGTCTATATCCCTCTGTAGACTCTTTGTGTCATCCCCATCACTTGCCTTCCCACCTATTTTTGTGTCATCCGCAAACTTGGTGATAGTACATTCACTTCCCTCATCCAATTCATTAATATATATTGTAAATAATTGAGGCCCCAGCACTGATCCCTGTGGTACTCCACTAGTTGCAGGTTGCCATCTCGAAAATGGCCCCCTTCTCCCAGCTCTCAGTCTTCTATTAGTTAGCCAATCCTCTATCCAACCTTATATACTACCCCCAACACCATGTGCTCTTATCTTATTAAGTAGTCTTATGTGCGGTACCTTGTCGAATGCCTTTTGGAAATCCAAATATATTACATCTACTGGTTACCCTTTATCTATCCTGCTTGTTACCTCCTCAAAGAATTCTAATAAATTTGTCAGGCATGATTTCCCCTTCGTGAAGCCATGCTGACTCTGCTTGATCATATTATACATTTCTAAATGTCCTGCTGTTACATCCTTTATAATAGCCTCTAATATTTTCCCAATGACAGATGTTAAGCTAACTGGCCTATAGTTACCTGTTTTTTGTCTCCCTCTCTTTTTGAATAAGGATGTTACATTGGCAGTTTTCCAATCCTCTCAGACTTTTCCAGAATCTAAGAATTCTTGGAAGATTAACTATGTTCTTTAATATTCTAGAATGCAACCCATCTGGTTCAGGGGACTCACTGGTCTTTAGCCCCATTAATTTCCCTAACACCTTTTCTCTAGTGATAGCTATTGTATTTATTTCCTCACCACTTTTTGCTCCTTGACTATTTAGTATTTTTGGAATGCTATTAGTGCCTTCTACTGTGAAGACTGCAGCAAAGTATTTATTCAAATCCTCTGCCATTTCCTGGTTCCCCATTATTATTTCCCCAGCCTCATTTTCTAAGGGGCCTATGTTCACTTTGGCCTCTCTCTTCCTTTTTATATATTTAAAGAACATCTTATTGTCTGTTTTTATATTACTTGCTAGTTTATCCTCAAAGTTTATTTTCTCCCTCTTTATTATCTTTTGGTCACCTTTTGTTGGTTTTTAAAACTTTCCCAATCCTCTGGCTTACCTCTAATCTTTGTCACATTGTATGTTTTTTGTTTAAATTTGACACTATCTTTAACTTCCTTGGTTAACCATGGTTGCTCCATCCCCTTCCTAGAATCCTTCTTCCTCACTGGGATGTATCTTTGTTGTGAGTCATGAACTATTTTCTTAAATGTATGCCATTGTTCATCAACCGTCTTTTCTGCTAAACTCCTTTCCCAGTCCACTCCAGCCAACTCTGCCCTCAATCCTTTGTAATTACCCTTACTTAAGTATTTTAAGCACAGTTGTTTCTGACCCAAGTTTCTCACTCTCAAATTGAATGCTAAATTCTAACATGTTATGGATCTTTCACTCTGAGATCATTTATTAAACCTGCCTCATTACTCAATGGCAGGTCCAAAATAGCCTGACCCCTGGTTGGATCCACAATATATTGTTCTAGGAAACTGTCCCGAATACACCCTTTGAATTCTTGCTTGTAGCTACCTCTGCCAATTTGATTTTCCTAATCTACATGAAGATTAAATTCACCCAAGATTAATTCTTTCAATATATTTTGAGTCCTAGTTTTAAAAAAAAGTGAATTCTGGAAAAAAAAATGTTGTACTATATTTTTGGTGCTGTGAATATATTCGTTTTACAGAATCACAGAATCACACAGTGCAGAAGAAGCCCTTCGGCCCATCGAGTCTGCACCGACATATGAGAAACGACTGACCTACCTACCTAGTTCCATTTACCGGCAATTGGCCCATAGCCTTGAATGTTATGACGTGCCAAGTGCCCATCCAGGTACTTTTTAAAGGATGTGAGGCAACCCGCCTCCACCACCCTCCCAGGCAGCGCATTCCAGACCCTCACCACCCTCTGGGTAAAAAGGTTTTTCCTCACATCCCCCCTAAACCTCCTGCCCCTCACCTTGAACTTATGTCCTCTCGTGACTGACCCTTCAACTAAGGGGAACAGCTGCTCCCTATCCACCCTGTCCATGCCCCTCATAATCTTGTACACCTCGGTCAGGTCGCCCCTCAGTCTTCTCTGCTCCGACGAAAACAACCCAAGTCTATCCAACCTCTCTTCATAACTTAAATGTTTCATCCCAGGCAACATCCTGGTGATTCTCCTCTGCACCCCCTCCAGTGCAATCACACCCTTCCTATAATGTAGTGACCAGAACTGCACACAGTACTCCAGCTGTGGCCTCACCAAGGTTCTATACAACTCCAACATGACCTCCCTACCTTTGTAATCTATGCCTCAATTGGTAAAGGCAAGTGTCCCATATGCCTTTTTCACCACCCCACTAACATGCCCCTCCACCTTCAGAGATCTATGGACACACACGCCAAGGTCCCTTTGTTCCTCAGAACTTCTAAGTGTCATGCCACTCATTGAATATTTCCTTGTCAAATTACTCCTTCCCAAGTGTATCACCTCACACTTTTCAGGGTTAAATTTCATCTGCCACTTATCTGTCCATTTGACCAACCCGTCTATATCTTCCTATAGGCCAAGACACTCAACCTCACTGTTAACCACCAGGCCAATCTTTGTGTCATCCGCAAACTTACTAATCCTATCCCCTACATAGTCATCTATGTCATTTATATAAATGACGAATAATAGGGGACCCAGCACAGATCCCTGTGGTATGCCACTGGACACTGGCTTCCAGTCACTAAAGCATCCTTCTGTCATCACCCTCTGCCTCCTACAACTAAGCCAATTTTGAATCCACCTTATCACCTCCTCAAAAAATTCAATCAAATTTGTTAGGCATGGCCTCCCTCTGACAAAGCCATGCTGACTATCCCTGATCAATCGCTTTAATTACTTTGTCAATGGCCTCAATTGGCCAATGACAGGTCGGTGGTGCACAGGTAACTCTGCTGAGCCCCCACCAACCTGAAAATTGAAATGAGGTGGGGTGACATCGGGAGTTCTGCCTGACGTCATCCCGCATCATTTTACGTGTCAGCGAGCAGGCCCTACCCCCAACCCCGCTCGCCGACCGGGAAATCCTGGCCTATGAGTATAATTCTTAATATTCCCTCGCCCTCACCTCCCTCAACTGCAAGAAGAGAGGGAACAGTTTATGGCCCATGGGCACTGATGGAAGACCCAGAGACACCAACAATATGCATTTGTATATCACTCTGCACATTGGGTACACATCCCAGGGCACCTTACACACAAGAGGAACATTAGGAACAGGAGTGAGCCATTCACAATAAAGCCGGCTTAATTAGGTTATGGCTGAGCTGCGTCTTTACTCCATTTATCCCCTCTTAGCTCCACATTCCTTAATGTCCTTGCCTAACAAGAATCTATTGATTGCAATCTTGAAAGCTCCAGTTGTTCCTCAGCGCCTACAGGTTTTGGGGAAGTGTGTTCCCGTCTTCCACTAAGACAGTGAATATTGGACAACAAAGGCAGGAAAGAAAGGAGTAAGTGGACTGGAGTTAAGCGATGGAGCTAAAGGTCATTGAACAGACAGACTTTCGGGAGGCTTTTGAATGCAGGAAGGGAAGAGGCAAGCCGGAAGGTTTCGGAGGGGTCTTCCTGAGAAAGGAGGCTTGTTACTCAAAACACTGGCCATCACCTTTTGTTAATATTCATTCTTTCATGGGATATGTGCGACACTGGCAAGGCCAGCATTTGTTGCCGAACCCTAATCATGCTTGAACTGAGTAGCTTTCTAGGACATTTCAGAAGGCAGTTAAGAGTCAACCACCTTGCTGTGGGTCTGGAGCCACATGTAGGCCAGACCGGGTAAGGATGGCAGATTTCCTTCCTGAAAGGACATTAGTGAACCAGATGGGTTTTTCTGAAAGAAATCTATCTCATTTGCATTTTAATGGATCATTAATAACTGCTTGTGTTGAATAGGGAGTCTATTCCATAGGTTGATGGCACACTCACTGACTTTACTGTTTCTACGCATTAGTTTCAAAGCCCTCCACCCTGCCCCACCCCATAAGGTTTTATAAGCAGATCTTAGCATGCAAAGTTTGTGTGACAGTTTTGCATGCGAAGGATGGACATGTGAATGAAACTGCCGACTAGTGGTTTATGCCAGTGTGAGTCAACTCCTTAAGCAATTGGGGGGAAGCAGCACTCACCATGGGGTTTAGTATCGCTATTACTGCAAACTGAAAGTGCGTGATTTACAGGAAATGTTTCATGTGCTGCATAAAATCACTTCCTCTTTGGATATGGATTGAAATTGTAGATTAATATAGTACAAGAGGGAACCATTCAGCCCATTATACTCATGCCAGCTTTTTGAAAGAGCTATCTAATTAGTCCCACCCTTTCCCTGTTGTCCTGCAAACGTTTCCTCTCCATATCCAATTTCCTTTGGAAGGTTATTATTGAATCAATTTCCACCACCCTTCCAGGCAATGCAGAACAACAAGAGATAGTACACATCAAGTTGGAAAGTCCAAAAACCAAAAGCAAAATCATGCACTGGACAAGATGAAAGGAAGATTTGCATTTCTATAGCGTCTTTCACAGCCTCAGGATGTCCCAAAGAGCTTTATCGCCAACAAAGTAGTTTTTGAAGTGTAGTCACTGTTGTAATGTAGGAAGCATGGCAGCCAATTTACACACAGCAAGCTCCCACAAACGTCTGCCTCTGCCTCAGAAGGTGGTGGAGGTGGGGTGTCATTGAATATTTTTAAAGCGGAGGAAGATAGGTTCTTGCTAGACAAGGGAATCAAAGGTTATCTGGGATAGATGGGAATGTGGAATTCGAAACACAAGCAGATCAGCCATGATCTTGTTGAATGGCGGAGCAGGCTCAAGGGGCCGAATGGCCTGCTTCAGCCACTATTTCGTACGTTAGTATCTATAATAACGACCAGATCATGTATTTTAGGTGTTGATTGATTGATACGTAATGGGCCAGGTCAATGGGGAGAATCCTCTGCTCTTCTTTAGAATGCTGCCAATCCTTTATATTCACCCAACAGGGCAAACAGAATCTTAGCTGAACGTCTTATCTGGAAGACAGAATGTCTGACAGTACAGCATTCCCTCAGTACTGCACTGCAATTGTCAGTTTAGATTCTTGTGCTCAAGTCTCTGGAGTGTGACTTGAGCCTAAACCTTCTGACTCCTGTCCACTGATAGCCACAGCTGTGCTGTCCTTTTACAAGCTGGTATTCTAGTTCATTGGAGAAGCTAACCTTACTCGTACTCATGCCTACCATAGAGGGCTGGTGGCTCTGGTCTAATCCCTTTGAGCACATTTTTTAAAAATGCAAACATGCGTCCCCCCCCCCTCCCCCCGGATAAGTAACTGGAGGAGGAGTGGGATGAGGGATCCATAAAGTAATTTGCAACCGTGCCTTCAGCTGCCTGGGTCTCTTTCCTCTTTTAAAAGGAACATTTAAACTTACCTTTGTGACCAAACCTTTGGTCATCTGCCCGAATATCAGATGCATCAAGGTGCCAAATTTTTGTTTGATATCAATCCTGTGACGTGTTTGGGACATTTTACTATTAAAGGTATTATACAGTGCAATATCATCAAAGTAAAATACCATGGATGAGTTGAGATCTGAAATGAAAACAGAAAATGCTGGAAAAACTCAACAGGTCTGGAAGCATCTGTGGAAATGGAAGCAGGGTTAAAGGGGGGAGTTTCCAGCCCTGACACTGGCAGGTATCATCCTGGGTGGGATGGGATGGGATGGCTCTCCAAATTTTCCCATCCCACCCGTGACAATGCCCCTTGAGTCTGCGGAAAATCCCAATGTTTCGAGTCCAATACTACTCTTCTTTAGTAACTGAAGAGAGGTAGAAATGAGATAGGTTTATGATGCAAGTTGCCTCAATGCAAGTTGTTTTTGTTCTTGTTGCTGTTGAAGTTACATTCTAGACACCTGAGCAAAAAAAACCTAAGCTGACCCTCCAGTGCAGCACTAAGGGAGTGCTGCACTGCCGGAGATGCTGTCTTTCGGACGAGATGTCAAAATAATGCCCAGTAGAAGAGGCCATCAATTTACAGGCATCAAGCTCCCTCAAACAGCAATATGATAATGACCCTCTAATGTATTTTAGGTGTTGACTGAGGGATAAATATTGGCCCAAATATACTGCAATCACTTATGTCCACCAGACAGGACCACAGCTTATCCCATATGATGGCAGCAGTGACAATGTAGCACTCCCTCTATACTGCTTATACTGTTCTCAAGTCTATATTAGGGGCATAGTTTAAAGATAAGGGGTCTCTCATTTAAAACAGAGATGAGGAGGAATTTCTTCTCTCAGGGGGTCATCAGACTATGGAATTCTCTTCCACAGTGAGCAGTGGAGGCTGGCTTATTGAATATATTCAAGGCTGAGTTTGATAGATTTTCGATTGACAAGGGAGTCAAAAGTTATGGGGGGAGGGGGGCGCGGGCAGGAAAGTGGAGTTGAGGCCACAATCAGATCAGCCATGAATGGTGGAGCAGGCTCGAGGGGCTGAATGGCTGACCTGCTTCCATTTCTTATGATCTTAAAAAAACCACAACCTACTGACCCAGAGACACGAGTTCTACTGGTGAGGCAAGTTGACATTAGAAGCATAAGTACCACAAGAGGGAACTGGGCTATGAGCAGTCCAAAGATTAGACAATATACACTCAGGAATCTTGTGTGTAAACCAAAACTGTAATAATGCACATAAACAAAATATCGTTAGAGGGTATTTAGCTCTGAATGAGAAGCAGGGAAAGAGAAAGAAGCAACTACGAACCAGTGTCAAGTTTTTGCTTGTGGCTAAGTAAATATGCATCTGTTCCAATTGGTTTTTATTGGAAGATACAAAGCATTACAGTCTGTTTTAGCTCAGTTGGCAGCTCTCCTGTTTTTGAGTCAGAAAGTGGGTTCAAGACTTGAGCATAAACATCCAGGTTGACACTCTCAGGGCCGGTACTGAGGAACTGCTACACAGCCAAAGAGGCCCATCTTTTAGATGAGATGTTAAACCAAGGCCGGTCTGCTTTCTCACGTCAGTGCAAAAGATCCCCCATGGTGTTATTCTGAAGAAGAACAGAGGAGTTGTTCCCAGTATTTGTCTCTCAAGCAACATTACTAAAGCAGATGATCTGGTCAATATCACATTGCTGTTTGTGGGAGTTTGCTGTGTGTAAATTGGCTGCTGCTTTTCCTATATTACAATAATGCCTACGCTTCAGAAAGTACTTCATTGGCTGTAAAGCTTTTTGTGATGTTCAGTAGCCATAGAAGGTGCTATATAAATACAAGTCTTTCTTTCTTTCAGACTCTTTGGCTTGGGGAGAAGTGGTTACAAATACTGACTCTGGGAACCCCTGATAACACCCATGCAGCTTGCAAATAATGGCATAATCCCACACGTTCCTTGCAAACAGCAACAGACTCCTGGTGATCTTGGTTAATAATTGCACAGTCACAGGGATTAGGGCTGCCAGCCCTGCTTGGACATATTCCTGAATATTTGATCACATGACAATTGATAATGTGGCATTTGATACCATGTCATTTTCCTGTTATTTGTTATTTTATTTGCAGTTTGCTTCATATATAGGTTAGGACCCCTGTAGTTGAATCTTTACTTGCATTATTTTTAGGGAAATAATTCCAAGTATAGTTGAAGGGTACCCATTTTGTATCATGCATTCTGTTGTTTTGCAATCATCTCGCATGTTGCAGTCAGGGGGTGGATTTTAACTGTCCAATTAAGGTGGTCAGAAGCAAAAATCAGGACAGATGTAAAATGGGCTGTTGATTCACTATCATGTGTCTTACATGCAAAAGTCAAAATCTACTCCAGGATTTGCACAGCCCACCCACATTTTTAGGCGAGAATAAAAGCAAAATGCTGCGGATGCTGGAAATCTGAAATAAAAACAGTAAATGCTGGAAAAATTCAGTAGGTTGGCAAGCAGACTCTGATTGGTAGAGGCTTGCCAACCAATCAGCATTCTCTTCACATATATTTTAAATTGTTGTTTTCCTCTTATATTGGTATTCTTGCGAAGTGTCCTGATGAGTCCAAGACAAAACGCTTCGACATGTCTCTTTTTTCAGCAACACTCAAGTTCTGTACTACCAAACGACTCTTTCTTGACATTTATAATCACTCAGTTCTTGCCTCATTCTTGTATATCTATTTTACATCCCCTCCTGTGCCTCTATATCCTTTTTGTAATGAGAAGATCAGAACTGTTTACAGAATTCCAAGTGTAATCCAACCAAGATTTTATTCAAGTTTCACATAACTTCTTTACTTTTTCATTTTATTCATTTAGGAAATGAACCCTAGTGTTTTACTTGTATTTTTTAATGGTCTTGTTAACTTGTGTTTCTACTTTCAACGATTTGTGAAGCTGTAGCTTTAGGCTGTTATGCTCCTCTGCCTCTCTTTGTGGGTACAAACCAATTGCATAAAATTCTCCATAATTCAGGACAATTATGTCTGATGATGAGCACAAAACCATTGCCAATTGTAATAAAAACCCATCTGGTTCACTAATGTGCTTTAGGGAAGGAAATCTGCTGTCCTTACCTGGTCTGGCCTACATGTGACTCCAGACCCACAGCAATGTGGTCGACTCTTAAATGCCCTCTAAATGAGGGCAATTAGGGATGGGCAATAAATGCTCGCCTATGATACCCACATCCCATGAATGAATATAAGAAAAAAATATTTGGTAGAGTGACTGAGAAAAAAGCAGTAGGTTGGCATACATTGGAACTCACAGTAGGGCAGAAGGGAACATTGGTATTAAGGCCCCCAGTCAAAGAGGAGGAGGTCTTGTGGTACAACGGGTAGCATCCTTACTTCTGGGCCAGAAGCTCTGGGCTCAAGTCCCACTTCAGGATTTGATGGCCATGGAAGGTACATTCATAATGTATCCAAACAGGTTGATTATCAGATATAAATCCTTCAATATGCCTGGTGGCAGGTGGTAAGAGTGGGAGAGTTTCTTGGTCAGCCATACTGCAGAAGGCAATGGCAAACAACTGCAGTCCTTTGGCAAGCTTAATTATGGACCAATCCAATGGAAGCCCGTGATCACCAATGCTTTCTTAGGGCATGGTATCTGAACGAGGAGAGAGACCTTTGCTTTTCACCTGGTTTATGCAGTTCTTTAATCTGGAATGCTTCTTGCTGGCATTGAGTGTTACTACCTTCCTCCTCCCTCCCCCTAGGAAAATAGCATGCACAAAAGGTACCCACCTCACTATCTCCACGTCCTTTGTCTTTTGCCTCGATAGTTTATTCACTCCTGCTTCACCAGTTAAAATAATGTCATTATTCTCAGTCACAACTCCAGTGCAGACATACCCCAAAGCTTCACCACATTTCGGTGACACAATATAATAAGACTTCTTCGTTGTGGGTGCATAACAATAGTTGGTTTCAGTATAACTCTTGTGTCTTGACTTTATTCCTTGACCATTGTTACCAATGCAGAGGAGGAGATCAGTATTCTCCATCCCATAACGTAGACTGAGGGATGGATGTTGCTGGGCCTTATGGATGGTTTCTATAGCAAGCTGAATCATGTTGTAGCATTCCACGTTGCTAAGGAGGATGATGTTCCTTTTAAGGGCCTCCTTCAGGAAGGCAGGACTTATGAGCTCCAACCTTACCTGCCTCATGAGGTCCATAAGGTGAACTGCCCGTGAGTTCCGGTCATGATTCACCCATCGAAGGACCAAATCCAAAATGCTCTCCTCACGGGAGATATTGAGATCATCAGAGCAGACCAAGGGTAGCAACTGATGTCCTTCTATCTCCAGTACCTCCTCCTGCAAACAAACCTCTGCAAAGTGCCGGTGGAGGTACTTGTTCGCTTGATCAGCCAGGTCTTCTGCTGCCAGTTGACTTGCAAAGTAATAAATCCCGAGGCAGTTTGATGCATCCATGTGATCCATCATGTACTTCTGGCAAGCCATGAAAATGGTTTCCATTTGGAGGAAATAAGCCATCGTGGCCACTCCCTGGACATTGGAGTTGGTGAGACACAAATCTGAATGGTACATGTAGTTTAAGATAGTGGCCACACTCTCTGACTGTGCATCGTGTAATGCCACTTCTCTCTGACTGCATTCTGCCAAGCCACATGTGAACATTGCTCGGAAATAAGGGCTGAATGCAGCCAGCAGGAGCCGATGACATGGGAACTTGGACCCTTCTGCCACGAGCACAACATCAGTCAATTGATCCGCGTCCTTCATTTTATTAATCTGGTGAAGTAAATTCAAGCTGTGTTTGACTCTAACTTTATTCTCACAATCCATGGCTGCCACCAGCTACTTCCCACTGCTCAGAAAAAAGTAGTAAAAGTTTTTGTGTTATTTAAAGTCTTATTTGCTGTCACTTTGGTTGCAGTGAGGTTGTCACCTAGGATATCTCAATTTCTACAGCCCATGATAACTGATAACCATTATCTTCAGCCTGTAAAGAGAACAGATAACATGTGTCAACCAGAATTCCCTGTCACCGTTTCCACCATTTCTAAAATAAATAATTACTTGTATAGGAATAAAAGCAGGCTGTTCAGCCCCTCAAACTTTTTCTGCCACTTCCTGACTTCTCCCTCAGCTTGTCTGGCCTCATAACTTAACTTTTTTAACCCCAATGTATTTCTGGTGAATTTGCACTGCATTCCCTTCCAAGGCCAATCTGTCCTTTCTGAGATGTGGTGCCCAGAACTGAACACATGCTTCGGATGTTGGCTGACCAAGGCTGAATACAGCTGAAGCATTCCTTTTTATTCTTTCACATGCTGTAAGTGTCTCTGGTAAGGTCAGCATTTGTTGCCCATCCCTAGTTGCCCTTGAGAAGGCGGTAGTGAGCTGCCTTCTTGAACCGCTGCAGTCCATGTGGAGTAGGTACACCCACAGTGCTGTTAGGGAGGGGAGTTCCAAGATTTTGACCCAGTGACAGTGAAGGAATGGCCGATATATTTCCAAGTCAGGATGGTGAGTGGCATGGAGGGGAACTTCCAGGTGGTGGTGTTCCCCATGTGTCTGCTGTCCCTGTCCTTCTAGATGGTAGTGGTTGTGGGTTTGGAAGGTGCTGTTGAAGGAGGCTAGGTGAATTGCTGCAGTGCATCTTGTAGATGGTACACCCTGCTGCCACAATGTGACATCACTTCCTCCATTTGGTATACTAGCCCCCTTGAGATAAAGGCCAGCATTCAATTTATCTTTTAATTTTTTTTGTCCCTGTCCACTAGATTCCAATGATTTACGCACATGGACACCTAAATCTCTTTGCTCCTCGACAGTTCCTGTGTTCAGGGCATGTAGAAAACATTTGCTTTGGCTTTCTTCAATCCATAGTAAACAGCATTACAGTTCTCCACATTTAACTCCATTTGCCCCAGTTTTGCCCACTCACTTAGTTTAGCTCTGTCCATTTGTACCTTCCTGCTTCCATCTGCAAACTTATTGTGCCTCTTGGCTACATGTCATCTGCGAACCAGGAGACAGAGCTCTCTACTCCTTCATCTGAATCTCTGATAAGCATGGCGAAAAGCTGAGAGTGTAGTAGAAATCCCCGGGGAGCACCACATTTCAAACCCTCCCAATTAAAGGAGAAACTCTTTACCCCTACTCTTTGTCTTCTACCCCTCCACCAATTTCCAGAAAATGCTGTAAGGTTACCTCCAAATCCGTGTGCTTTTATTTCTGCTAATGATTTCCCGCACCTAACCTTATCAAATACCTTCCGGAAATTCTTATTGACGGCACCCACAGGCACATTCCCCTATCCAACACACGAGTGACCCCCTCCCCCCAAAAGATTCAAATCAATTAGTCAGGCGTGACTAATCCTTCACCAAACCATTGCGACTTTCTCTGATCAGCGCAAATTTCCCCAATTGTTCAGTCGCTTATGGAAAAAAAAATAGAAGAATTAAAGATACAGAGGAGGCCATTTGGCCCATCATGTCCATGCTGGCTGGCAGAAAGAGCCATCCAGCCAAGTCTCACTTTCCAGCATTTGGTCCATAGTCCTGTGGGTTATGGCACTTCAAGTGTATATCCTTGAAAAAGCCCCAGACATAAATCCTGTCCAACCACCGCCATCATTGACTTGGGTGTAAAAATGCTCCACAAAATGATTTCCCCCACAGCTGTGATGTCAGGCTCACAGGTTTGTAATCCGCTTATCGTTTGAAAGATCTCAATCAGATTACCCCTCGACCTTCCGCACTCTAGGGACTACAAATTATGTTTATGCAACATTTTAAGGATCACTAAGTGCCTGAGAAAAGCTCCGCTCAATCACACTGAGTGTGGAGATGGTGGATGCTGGGACCCAATGTGCAATCAAAAAGTCGTGGCATTCCAGGAACGGCATATTCTGATTGCAAAAACAGGCTAGCTGCAATCGCATTTTTAAAAAAAATCAATTTTTGGAAAGTAAACACATTTGGGATTTTATTTTCATAGAGGGTGCTTGGGAATAAATGAAGTATTGCGCCATATCATGTAGCATTCAGTTAATCCCCCTTGGGGACCTTTCAAGCTATTCAGGAAGGCCACTAAGAGGTAGCTCAAGCAAAGAAACACAGAGAATTAAAAAAGGATCTGTGCTTATCGTAATCTTGTTATTTTTAAAATAATTAACATTTAATTCTTTATAAATCAGTATATAAATTAAGAAAGAATTGGCAATTATTTCACAACCTCAGGACATGCCAAAGTGTTTTACAATCAATTAAACACTTTTTGAATTACAGTTATTATTATGGTGTAAGAAACGTGGCAATCAATTTTCACGCAGGAATATCCTACAAACAGCAAGATGAAACAACCAGATATAGTAACCTTTATTAGTGATGTTGCTTGAGGGGTAATTATTTGCAAAGACATCAGGGAGAATGCCCTTACCCTTCTTCAAAATAGTGGCTGTGGGATATTTAGACCCCAGCTGACAGGGTTGATTGGGCCTCCATTTAACATCTCATCAGAAAGATGGCACCTCCGACAGTGTAGCACTCCCTCAGTACTCCATTGGAGTGCCTGCTTAGGTGAAGTACTCAGGTGTCTGGAGTGGGAGTTGATCCCACAACCATCTGACTCAGGCAAGAATTTTAATAATTAAACTAAATTAAAGCCTTACAGCCGCTATCAAAACCTGTTCCTTCTTTCCTTCCCAAAACCTATATATTTCTATTCTTAACTAAAGTTAACAAAATATATGAGGCAAAGGCGGATATATAGAGCTAGGTCACAGATCATACATACATATCAACATACGAGCAAGGAGCAGGAGTAGGCCATTCAGCCCCTCGGGCCTGCTCTGCCATTTTATAAGATGATGGCTGATCTGATAATAACCTCAAATCTGTACCCCACCTACCCCCGATAACCTACCACCCCTTTGCTTACCAAGAATCTATCCACCTCCACCTTAAAAATATGCAAAGACTCTGCTTCCACCATCTTTTCAGGAAGAGAGTTCCAAAGAATCATGACCTTCTGAGTGAAAAATGTTTGCCTCATCTCAGTTTTAAATGGGCGACCCCTTATTTTTAAATAGTGACCCCTAGTTCTAGATGCTTCCACAAAAGGAAACATCCTCTCCATATCCACCCTGTCAAGTCTCAGGATCTTATGTATTTCATTCAAGTCTCATCTCACTCTTCTGAACTCCAGTGGATACAAGCCTAGTCTGTCCAACCTTTCCTTATAAGGCAACCCACCCATTCCGGGTAATAGTCTGGTAAACTTTCGCTGAACTGCTTCCAACGCATTTACGTTAACTGGGATCTTCCTGAATGGCAGAACAGGCTTGAGAGGAAACATGGTCTCCTTCTGTTCCTGTGTTTCCATTCCCTCAGTAGGTTATTTTGGGTACGTCTCAGCAAGTTGAATGGTTTCACCAAAGGAAAAACCAATGGGTTAAATTTTCCAGTCCTGCCCGCTGTGGGAATTGTCACGGGCAGGATGAAAGATTTGACAGACCAGCAAAAGGTCCGTTGACTTCAGATGGGATTTTTCGGCCCCGCGGCAGGCAGGACTGGAGAATCTCACCCAATCTTCCAGCAAAGTTTCATTTCTGTCAGTTTCTCCAGGTTCTTATGAAGTGCTCGGCCTTTGATATTGATTGACTTACCGTCAACTTCCAATGTTTAACCCACAGTGCCTGTGGGTTTAAACAAAACTCTTGGCGTGTTTATTGTACTTACATTGTGTTTATAAAGTTCTTCTGCAACCTTAAACTGTAATAACTGAGGATGTACACGTGATCGAAGTAAACAGCATATGAAAGCTTCATTCATAAAGTTTTAACATAATACAGTTCACATTTCTTGGTCTGAATATGTGGGTAACCACCACCTTTTGCGTTACATCATTCAACCTGTTTTTCCAACAGTTCACTTTTTCTGGAGCTGTCACCATTTGCAATCAGTTTCAGCATTGTTAGTTACAATAATATTAAATGCCTATGAATGTTTCTTTCATAAGCCATTTAGGGTTTGTTTCTATCATGTGCAATTCCAAATTTATCAAAGTTTAAAGTTACACCAGAACTTCATAAACACCCTGTCCTTTGATAATCCTGTGACTGTAACTATTGTAAATATAATTACTTTACATTCTGTAACCCACTTTTACTAAAAGCTCCATCCAGCCTCAGGTCACAGTATCGATGGCAGGTTCAAGTAACTTAAACACTAAATAAAGAATTGGTTTGAAAAAGTATCTCAGCATCCTCCCTCTTCCTCCTGGTACCATGCCCTAAGAGGTGCCCATGGATTTCCATTGGATTGGTCCATGATTCTGCTTGCCAAAATACTGCAATGGTTTGCCATTGCCTTCTGCAGTATGACTGACAAGGAAACTCTCCTGCTCTTACTGCCTGCCATCAGGCATATTGGAACGATTTACAGGCTGATCATCCAACTGTTTGGCCATGTTATGAAGGGATGTTCCAGAGCCATCAAGTCCTCAAGTGGGGCTTGGACTCGAAGTTTCTGGCCTAGAGGTAGGGATGCACCCACTGCACCACAAGATCTCCCCCATCTCAGCATCAGTGATGCATAATAAAACTTTGGCAGTAATTTATGGGTCTCTTGTCTTTCCTAACACACTTAGCCCAAAGGGTAAAGATTAAAATCCACACAAGGTGATTTCCATGTTTCATGTCCACCTTAGTCACTAAACTTTCAGCGTTCTTTTCCATTCCTGTTAATATTTCGTACTCAAGCCCAATTTTGGAGTATTGCATTCATATCTGGGCTTTGCAGCTCAGGAAGAATATTTTGACCTTGGAGGGGGTGAGGATATTGGGGGATGTGCAGCACAGATTTACCAAAATGATACCTGGGCCAAATGTGTTAAATTATGAGGACAGGCTGCATAGACTAGGCTTGTATTTCCTTGATTGTCGAACATTAAAGGGCGATCTAATTGAGGTGTTTAAGATGATTAAAGGATTTAATAGGGTAAATAAAAAGGAACTATTTTATTTGGTAGTGGGAATCCAACTCATGGGAGCATAGCCTTAAAATTAGAACTAGGCCATTCAGAGGTGATGGTAGGAAGCACTTCTTCACATAAAGAGTAATTGGAGGAGTGCTTCATTGGGTGTACCATCTACCAAATGAGACGATGAACCCTAGGTTTGGCTGGCTGTTCCAATGATTTAGATGACATTAATAAAATGGTAAAATATTTTGCAGTTATGTACATAAGAACATAAAAAAGTAGGAGTAGGCCATATGGCCCCCTGAAGTTTGCTCTGCCATTCAAAAAGATCATGTCTAATCTTCTATTCAATTCTACTTTCCAGCCCTAGCCCCATATCTCTTGATTCCCTTTGTCTTGAATATACTGAGCATCCACATCTCTCTGGGATAGAGAATTCCAAGGTTTCACAACGCTCTGAGTGAAAAGTTCTTTCCTAATCTCAATTGCAAATAATTCTGAGACTATGACCTTGGGGTTCTAGACTGTCCAGCCAAGGAAAGAGTTTTTAGCACCTTTAACTGAACAAAACGTCCCAAGGTGCTTCACCAAGCACAGGTGACTAAAAACTTGGTGAAAGAGGTAGAGCATCTTGAAAGTAGGACAGGTAGAGAGGCAGAGTTGTTTAGGGAGGGAATTCCAAAGCTTCGAGCCAAAGTATCTGAGGGCATGCCTGCCAATGGTCCAATTAAAACCGGGAATGCGCAAGAGATGAAAATTGGAGGAGCTCAGAAATCTCAGTGGGGAGGCATGTTGTAGGGCTGGAGGAGTTTACAGAGTTAAGAAGGGGCAAGGCCATGGAGGAATTTGAAAATGAGGGTAAGAATTTTAAACTTGAGGAGTTTATGGATAATGTTGGTCAGTGAGCATTGGGGCATGATGGATGAATAAGACTTGGTGCGAGTTAAGACATGGGCAGCAGAGTTTTGAATGCATTCAAGTTTATGGAGGGTGGACGGTCAGGAGAGTATTACAATATTCAAGTATAGAGATAAGGATGAGGGTTTCACGACAGATGAGATGAAATCAGGTGGAAATGGCAGATATTATAGAGGTGGAAGTAGGAATCATACACTGTTACAGGAGGCTATTCAGCTCCTCATGCCCATGCTGGATCATGGAAAGAGCTATCCAATTCATCCCATTCTTCCTGATCTTAATACACAGCTGTGCATTTTTCCTTTTTAAGTACTTATCCAATTCCAGTTTGAAAGTTACTAATGAACCTGCTTCCATCAACCTTTCTGACTGCTCATAACCACCAGCTGAATAAAATAACTACCCCTTCTCCTGCCTCTGGTCCTTCGATATACGTTATTGGTTTAGATTAGCTGTCACTTTTACTGCTGCAATAAGTCATTCCAAGTTTACGAGGTAACTCGCTATGTGAAGCTTTTTAGGTGATTAGGCACCGTACAAATCACCCATTTCTATTTATTACTAACTCTGAGTTGGTCCCAATTTGAAACCAGTACCTTAGTCCCTTAAATTTCGAACAAAAAAGCAATCTTACTTAGGAGACCCACACTGCAGACATAAGTCGGTGTCTGCCAGTTCTCATGTGCCACATGCCTCAGTGACTTAGCATTAAAAATAGATCCTGGACATCAACACCACTTCTGACAGCCTCTTCTAGGAAAATAATATAAGACTTTATTTACAGTGCAAACCTCCGAAAAAGGAATACGAAGCCTTTCAGTAATTAATTTAAATTAGGTAATAACCCACTCACCTCCAACACAACCCCCTTAATACCCTTCACAGGGCATCCAGAATGGTGGCAAGTGCAATTTGCAACAATCAGTCCAGGTACTGGATGAGGGGAGGTTCTGTATATTTATTGAGAGAGAGAGAGAAACAGCTGCTACCTAACTTTACAATATATTTTTCTTTTGAACACTTTAGAATTTTAATTCTTTACATGAGATGTTAAACATATTTTAATCCTGAAAACAATTGCGTCTTTTTCTTGTTTCAAACTCCTACTAACCTCTGCTAGGTATTTCATGGCACAGGCTCGTTATTTACTCCTTTGCCACATTTATCTTGGTCATAAGAAATGCCATCTAGTTTTACTGTCTTGCTATTGGTTTGTGGTGCCATCAATCAAATACACCAATATAATGCATCATGGGAGTTGTAGTTTTGGGTGTCATAGAATTATGGAATCACAGAATAGCTGTAGCACAGAAGGAGGCCATTTAGCCCATTGAGTCCATGCTGTCTCTCTGCAAGCACAGTTTAGCTCGTCCCGTTCCTGCCCTTTCACCTGCAAATTTATGCCCTTCAGGTGCTTATTTAATTTCCTTTAGAAAGCCATGATTGAATCTACCTCCAACACACTCTCAGTCCTGCAGTTTGACACTATGGACCCATGTGAATAATTATTATTATCATTGTGCCTTTTTCAACTGCACAAAAGCTTGGCGGACAGCCATTCCCTGGTTCATTCCCCATGGGCAGGATTTTTACCTCGTCAGGCGGTCACAGCGGGCAGTCCCTGGAGCAGTCGTGAAAACGACTGCCACCCATGATCGGACCCCCACCACAATTTCACGCTGGCTGGCCAATTAACAGCCAGCCAGTGTGAATCGTGTGCTGGGAGCCTCAGTGCTGCCTAGGTGGGAGGGGGGAAGAGGGCGAATGTGGAAGTTTGCACATGCGTGTGGGTGTGTGCACTGAAAGCTCCCTGAAGGCACAGAGCTGACTCAGGGAGCTGAAGGTTTTTAAAAACATAAATAAAGATCTTAAAAATGTTAAAAACGTGTCCCCTCTCCCACTCTGTCACATGAGCAGGGACATGTGACAAATGAGACATCAATATTTTTATTTTTAATTCCTGTTGGAAACCTCATCCCACCCATGAATAAGGTTTCATAAAAGATCCAGAAGCCGCTTGGCCTTTTTGCCCGCCTGCCAACTGAACAGTTGGACGGGCAGGGAAAAATCAGATTTAATGAATTGATTAAGGGCCTTAATAGGCCTCTTAATTGTCAGCTTGTGTGCTGCTGATTCTCACGCAAGCCCGCTGAGCGAAGTATCTCAAGAGTGCGCGATTACGTCAGGACACTTGCCTGATGACATCATGTACAAGTTTTCTCTCATTCAGGTCGGGCACACGTTTGTCTGACGAGAGAAAAATTCTACCCCATAGCAATGCCTTGACCAATCATAGTTGACTTGCCTGGCTCGAATTGGAACAAAAGCTCGGCAGTTAACTGTTCCCTGCTGCATTCTCCATGACAATGCCTTTACCAATCAGAGACAAATTGTCAACCAATTATTATGATTGATTTTATTCCTTATTATTATTATTAATAATAATAATAATAGATACAAAGCCACATTTTCCACTTTTGCTTCTAAATAGTAGACAATTTGGTAACTAAGCAGATATAACCACATAAGTAGGTCATTCATTCCCTCAAACTATTTCCCCTGCTCAGTTAGATCATGGCTGATCTGTATCTCTGAAGACTTGCCTTGGTTCCGTAGTCCTGAATATAGCCTAACAAAACTCTTTCAGTCTCAGCTTTGAAATATTCAATTAATTATTCTCCTTGGAGCAGAGGAGGTGAAGGGAAGACTGAATAGAGGTGTTCCGAATTGTGAAAGGTTTTAATAGAATGAGTAGGGCAAAACTGTTTTCTCTGGCGAGTAACGACGATTCAATGATTTAAAATAATTGGGAAAAGAGCTGGAAGGGAAATGAGAAGCATTGTTTTTCCACATGGAAGGTTGTTATGATGTGGAACACGCTACCTGAAAGGGAGGTGGGATCATATTCCATAGAAACTTTCAAAACACAGTTGGACAGGTACTTGAAGAGAAATAATTGCCAGGGTTATTTGGCAAAAGCTGGGTTGTGGGTCTGACTTGGACAGTTTCTTCAAAGAGCTGGCACTGGCATGATGGGCCAAATGGCATTTTTCTGTGATTCAATGACCCCAGCTTCAACAGTTATTTTTTGGCAGGGAGAGATTTCCACTCCCCTCTGTGTGAAGATGTGCTTCCTGGCATCACCCCTCAATGGCTGGGTCTAATTTAAAGGTTATGCCCCCTTGTTCTGGTCTTGCCCCACAATCTCCCCCGTCTCCTCCTTCCACTCCTTTAATCAACTTAAACAATTCAATTAGATCAATCACAACAGCTTATTTTCACACAGTAACTTTAACAAAATAAAGCTGCTTCAAAGGAACGTTATAAAATGAAATATGATACTGAGTCACATAAGGACGTATTAGGGCAGATTTGCAAGAGCTTGGTCAAAGCAGTCGGCTTTACGAACTGTCTTAACAGAGGAAAGCACGGTAGAGAGGTGGAGGGGTTTAGGGGGAGAATTCCAGAGCTTAGGACCCAGGTAACTGAAGGCATGGCCGCCAATAGCGGTGTGATTAAAATCTGGTTTGCTCAAGAAGCCAAAATGAGATGATACAGAGATCGTGGAGGGTTTGGGACTGGAGGAGGTGACAGAAACAGGGAGGGCGAGGCAATGGAGGGATTCAAAAACAAGGATGAGAATTTTGAAATCAAGTCCTTCTTTGATTCGATGTATGTCACAGCAAGCACAAGGGTAATAGGTGAAGGGGACTCAGTATGAACGGGGTAATAGGTGAAGGGGACTCGGTTTGAAAGGGGTAATAGGTGAAGGGGACTCGGTGTGAAAGGGGGTAATAGTTGAAGGGGACTCGGTTTGAAAGGGGGTAATAGGTGAAGGGGACTTGGTATGAAAAGGGGGTAATAGGACCTGGTGTGAATTTAGCCATAGGCAGTGGAGTTTTGGATGACCTCAAGCTTATGGAGGATAGAATGTGGGAGAGCAGTCAGGAGAGTGTTGGAATCGTCAGGAGGTTATCCCCTAACCTTCTATACCAGATGGAACACTAGTCTATGCAACTTGTCACCATTTAACCCATTTAACCCGAGTATCATTCCGGTGTATCTGCGCCGCACCACCTCTTCCTGAGGAAGGGTTGCAAGTCAAAGGCGAAGCCAAGGGTAGGGGTGGGTGAAGCGGCTTGACAGCACAGCCGGAGGGTCCTGGCGCCGAATTCAGAGTTCCCCCGTGTTCGGTGATTGTCTCGGGGTCCGTTACGTGTAATCATTTAAGGTCGGTGCTGGGTTCTGTTGCCATTTCAAACGTCCTCTCGGCGGCGTGTGCGGTACGGATGGACTGAAAAGGATGGGTCACCGTCCCACAGGGCGCAACAACTCCGCAGAGAGTCACTATTATGGCCACAAGGCTCATTTTTCTTACTGGTTCCAAACAAGCCCCCAAAACAAGCTGTAACTTCTAACTTGTTTTGTCTCTCCCCCCCACCTTTTCAATGATATGTGTGCCAGGTGTTGCTGTCCCTCTAAAAGGGCCCGTGTCATGCCCCAAGGTTCGGTCTACAAGGATGTTCCACATTTCATCAACGAAAATGGAAATTACATTTTCTGCAGATATTGGGAACCTAAAACACCGCCCAGGTTAGCTTTACCTTTATTGTTGGATGTTTGTAAGCAAAAGAGGCTTTTTGATCCTGGGCTCGCTCACTCACGCTCGGTTGTGGAGCAAGTTTTCCATATCATCTATTGTGCAGGTGCAACTGACCCTTATCAATTTCATATTCCACCCCCACCCCACCCCGCCCCGCCCCGCCCCATCCATCTCCTGTCTCTCTCTTTCCCCCCACCTACCTCCCTCTCCTCCCAGTTTAAAGAGGGAGGACTGGGTTGCAGGGACTGAAATTGATCAGGCTGGAGAGTGACATTCTCGGGTATCAGGCGATGTTACAAATCCTCACAAGAGGCTGTGTGTGTGAATGTGTGTGTGTGTGTTTGTGAATGTGTCTGTGTGTGTGTGTGAATGTGTGTGTGTGTGTGTTTGTGAATGTGTGTGTGTGTGTTTGTGAATGTGTGTGTGTGTGTGAATGTGTGTGTGTGTGTGTTTGTGAATGTGTGTGTGTGTGTGAATGTGTGTGTGTGAATGTGTGTGTGTGTGTGTCTGTGTGTTTGTGAATTTTGTGTGTGTGTTTGTGAATGTGTGTCTGTGTGTGTGTGTGTGTGTCTGTGTGTGTGTGTGTAATCTTGGTTAAACCGTCTGCTTTTAATTAAACACAGGTTAGACAAACACAAGTGCCCAGCCATTCGGGGGTGTGACTTTTTCAATTATTATTATTTTTTTTTTTGGATCAGGAATTTCCTGGCTGACTTTTGTTTGCGCGCGTTTGGGATTTTTCCATCTCTATTATAAGCTGAGAATGTCCGGCAGGCAAATCCTGTTTATCCGGTTAAGGATGCAGGGATCGAACACAAACCTCATCGTACCCCAAGCGGAACACGGTGGGATAGTCAGTAAGCAGGTACAATCAGTACAGTCAGATATTGAACGTCATTTACCCTTAATGTCACCAATGTCACCTTCAACACCTCTTTGTCCTTTTGTCTATGACATCTTTTGGTTTCTCCACCTATCACTGGCCCTCTATCCAGCTCTACCTGTCCCACCCCCGCCTTAAACCTCTTTTCTATTTTTACTTAGTTCTGTTGAAGTCATACAGACTCGAAACGTTAACTGTGTTCCTCTCCGCAGATGCTGTCAGACCTGCTGAGTTTTTCCAGGTAGTTTTGTTTTTGTTTTAGCGTTTAGATAGCGCCTTTCACCTCCTCAGGCCCTCCCAAAGCCGTCTGACAACCAACGAAGTACTTTTCAAGCCTCAATAATGTAGACAGAGGTGTATCTTAGGAGACAGGGATAGGGTGTAGAGGTGTTCATCATTATGGGGTTGGGTGATTGATTGAGCAGATAGAGAGGAACTGTTTCCACTGGTGGGGGTGGTGGGGGTGTCAGTAGCCAGAGGACACAGATAGAAGGCAACCAGTGAAAGAAGCAGCTTGATGTGGGTATTTATTTCTTCATGTGGTGAGTCGCTGTGATCTGGAATGTGCTGCCTGAAAGAGTGGACGATGCAGATTGAATAGTAACTCTCAAAAGGGAATTGAATAAATACATGCATGAATTTATTTTTAAGGCAATGGGGGAAAGAAGGAGATTGGGTGGCTTGTTCAAAGAGCCAGAGCAGGCACGGTGGGCTAAAGGACATTCTTCTGTGCTGGATGTGTATGCACTCTCTGGCAACCATCACTGGGAGTGGGAATTGTTAGATATGCCTCCCCCTGCATAACCAAATGATGTTCCAGCCAATTGAATTTCCAACAGGATGCAAACACCTCATTGAACACAAACTGGGGGACTGAAGCTAGCGCCTGGTTGATTTGTGTGGCTTAGGGCCCAGCGATGTGCTTAACAACCGAGTAATCCAGACTGACTGGCAATGACTGTTCTTAACATTGGTGAATCAAGGAAGAAAGGACCTGCAATTCTACAGTGCCTTTCACAGCCACAGGATGTCCCGAGTCCTTTCGAGCTGATGAAGAGCAGTTACTGTTCCAAAGCAGCAAACAAGGCAATTCATTTGCACATAATCATCAGGCAATCTGACATCATTAAGGAAATGCTGGAATCTATTACTATGGCGATGTTACCAAGACACTTAGAAAACCATAATATATAATTAGCCAGACTCAACATGGTTTTATGAAAGCAAAATGGTGTCTGACAAATTTATCAGTTTTTTTGACGAAGTAACTAACAGGGTAGACAAAAGTGAACCAGTGGATGTTGCATATTTGGGTTTCCAAAAGGCTTTTGACCAGGTGTCACATAAAAGATTATTACACAGAACAAGAGGCGCAAGGGTTTGGGATTAATATATTGGCATGGATAGAGGATTGGTTAACGGATTGTAAGGAGGGAGTAGGGATAAATGGTACATTTTCAAGTTGGCAGACTGTAATTATGGGATGTTGCAAGGATCAGTGCTGGAACTTCAGCTACTTACAATTTATATTAATGACATAAATTAAGTTACAGAGAGTGTTGTCTTCAGGTTTGCTGATGAGTGCTAGGTGGAAATGTAAACTGTGAGGAGGACACAAAGAGGCTGGAAAGGGTTAAATGAGTGGACAATAAGGCGACAGATGAAGTACAATGTGGGGAAATGTGAGGTTATTTACTTTGATAGGAAGACTAGAAAGGCAGCATTCTTTTTTAAATGGTGAGAAATTTTAAAATGTTGACAGTCAGAGGGACTTGGGTGTCCTCTTACTAAGAACACACAAAGTTAGTATGCCTCCCATCCTAGGGGCAGAATTTTATCTTCATCGTGCTAACAAGGTCAAGTCTAATATGACACGCGATGATTTGGGCGTGCGTCCCGATGTCATCGTGCACTTGCATGATATTTCGTTCGTCGGGCGCACACTGGATTTGGCTGCGCGCCCACCGATAATTGTACGGCCTATTAAGGCCATTAACGAGCTGATTAGAATCAAATTAATGCTGCCCGTCCAACCATGTGGCTGGCAAGCAGGCGAAAAGGACAAGTGGCCTTTACATTTTTTAGGACACCTTATCCATGAGTGGGCTGAGGTTTCCTAAAGCGAATAAACATGACTGAAAACTTTATTTTTGAATTTAAAAAAAGCCCTGTGCCTCAGGATGATCGAAGCACTCTTCCACACGCATGTGTGAACTGCATGCCGGGCCCACTCTCCCTCCTCCCCCCCCATCCGCACGGGTAGAGCTGAGCGCTGCCGCTCACGATCCACACAGGGTAGGCCTTAATTGGCCCACCTGCGTGAAATCGCGGAGCGGAGCCGATCACGGGTGGCGGTCAGCTTCCCAACCACCCCAGCCCGCTCCCACCGAGCCCGCCCAACGAGAGAAAAGTTCTGGCCCATGAGATGATGGTTTGCCCTGTGGTGGTCAGCTCTGTGTTAAGCATCGCCTGGTGTGTCTCGGGGGCCCCACTCTGGCATGGCAGTCTCTGCCGCATTTGCTGCGGAGGAACTCCGTGGGCTAGGCAGGTGCACGGTTCACCGGCCTCTGTTTTCCCTGGGACCGCTTCTCGGCCAGCTGAGCTTATCGCTTCTGCTCACCTCTTGCAATGCCCTTCCAAACAGTCAGCCTCCAGGGGTCACAACCATCAGCAGCCTCCTAGCTGTCAATGTCAATGTGCGCCATCTTCATATCTCGCTTGCAGGTCTCCTAGTTGAGGAGGTATGGACATCCAGGAAGTCAGGATCCAGTGGCCAGTTCACCCTACAGAAGGTCTTTGGGCTTACGGCTTACATCCATCCAATGAACATGGATGAGCCAGTGCTGACATTGTTGGCTTAGCAATGAGCGTGCGCTGAGTTAGTGACCTTGTTCTGCCAAGAGATGTCTGAGACAGCAAAGGTGGAAACTGTTCAGCCTTTTCTCCTACCTAGCGTATGCTGTCCAGGTCTTACCACTGTAGAGGAGTGCGCTGAGAATGCTGGCTTGGTAGATTCACGGTTTGGTGGTTCTCAGTCAGGTTGCAGTTGTCCCATACTCACTCGGTCCTGGTTTCCATTCCCGTTTTGCCATTAGCTCCTTGCTTCTGTCTGTTCAGCTGCGGTTCAGTTGGTAGACTCAAGTTAGCAGGGTCGGGGTTCAATTTCCTATTCTAGGGCTTGAGCACAAAATCAAGGCTGAGACTCCAATGTAGTACTGAAGGAGTGCTGCACTGTTAGAGGTATCGTCTTTCAGACGAGATGTTAAACCAAGACCCCATCTCCCTGTTCAGGGATATAAAAGATCCCAAGGCACTATTTCAAACAAGAGCAAGGAAGTTATCCCCAGTGTCATAGCCAATATTTATGCCCCAATTAACATTATAGAAACAGATTATATGGTCATTATCATATTCTGTTTACTGCTGAATAAAGAGACATTCTGCCAAAGTTTTTGATCTTGCACTCATCAGGGCAGATGCAAGAATGCCAACTTTCAAAGAGAGCAACAATTTATACTGTATGAGAAAAGGGTGCTGATTGGTTGGCAAGTTGACACTCATTGGTCAAGGTGTTGCAATGAAGAATGCACCAGGGAACCATTGTTCCCCGTGCTCTTGTTTAATTCAAAATGATGCAATGCCTGGACACGTTCCTTTTGCTTGCAGAGGACAATTGCCTGCACATGAATACATGTAGCTTCCAGCACCCTTTTCCCATGCAGTATAAATCGTTGCTCCCTTTGAAATTTGGTATTCTTGCATCTGTCCTGATGAGTGCAAGATGAAAAGCTTCGACAGCAACATTCAACAATACACAGGGCTGTAACTTCCGAGCACCCCAGCAGCACATTTGGGAAATATCCCAAAAATGCACTGGGGAATTCCCATTGTAAGGTCCCAGATAAGGTTTGCACAGCAATTGCCCAGAAATGCAAACTTCCCCTGGGCAATTTCACTGCACTGGGAACCATCCAAAAATGCAATTTAAATCACAAACTTTGGCTGGCTCCCATTGGGCTACATCAATACTTACCAAGAAAAAGTTAGAAGGATTAAAATGACTTCTAACATCTGGGTAACTACTGTACAGATCCAGATCAACCCCCAAAAACGACTTCCCCCACATCCCTGACTCCCAAGGGGATTAGACCCACTCACCTCGACTACCTCCCACCCTCACAGGACTCACCCCCGATCCCTCAGGGTACGCCCTACAAACCCCTAATACTCACCCCCACCATGAGATTCCCCCCACTACCACAGGGACATTACCCCCACCACCAGGCCTAACCTGACCTGCGACCCGACCCCCCCCCACCTTTACGCCCGACCCAAGACCCAACCTCCCCCCACCCCACCAAGGCCCAAGACCAAACCCTGACCCCAAGGCCTTTGACCTGACCCCCACACCCCCCCCCGAGGCCTGACCCATCCCTGAGGCTTGGGACCTGACCTCCACCCCCAAGGCTTGATCTCACCTTGAAGTGCAAGATCCCCCCTCCAAAGCCCAACCCAATGCCCCCCCAAGACCCGACACCCCAAGATCTGACTCCCCAGAGATCTGACCCCCACTCCCGAGACCCAACCCCACCTCCCCAAGGCCCAAGACCCTCCCCCAAGGCCTGGATCTCGCTCGGCCTGAATCAGACAATTCAGTGTATTACAGTGTACATTACAGTGGTGTAATGGTGTAAAAGCACTTCATTAGCTGTAAAGTGCTTGAGATGTCCAGTGGTGGTGAAATGTGCTATATAAATGCAAGAAGGCTTTCTTTTCTTTTTTATTCTATCTGTTTTTTCTTTCTCCCTCTCTTTCCCTCTATTCCTGTTTCTCTAAATCATTGAGTTTCTAACTCATTGGCGATTTTCGCTCTTGTGTTTCTGTCCCCAATTGAGGGTAAATTATAGGCCCAGGGCGCCAAGCCCGATGTCGGGCTGAATTCTGGGTTGGAAACCCAGAGGTGGTCATGGTGGGACACCGGAGGAAACTTTCGAGGAGGCGGCCAATTACGAGGCCATTTCCAGGATCTTTGACCAATTAAGGAGATTGGGCAGACTTGGAAATCTGGAGGGCCAGTGGGAGAACCCGAGGCACCGGGCGGAAGGCAGCCCCAACAGGAGAGGTGGGTGCTGCTGCTGTAGGTGGGAGACTGCGAGGGCACCCACAAAATGGAGGCACCCACTGAAGACTTGTAAATGATACAAAATATACCATGGTCACAGCTGCCAAGCTATCATGGCGGAGATGGAACCTCTCTCCAGGATGCTCGTATGACCGTGGTCCTCAGAGCCCAATGGATCCATGCTGGGCTGCTTTGCAGGATGCGCCTCTGGCCTGCCCACCCCAGGGGGCTGCAACAGTGCCATCCAGAAACTGCAGCCATGTCGAGGAGTCTGAAAAATCCAGACAGCATGTGCGGAGTGCCCTCAACCCAGAATTTGATTATCCTCATTGACTACCTGCCGCTGGCAGACGGGTCATTGTTAATGCCTAACTCCCCCACTGCTCCCCCCGATGCCCATCTCCCCACCCCCCACCCCCAAGAAGCCATCACCCTGTTAGTAGGCTGGTGCTGGGAGCATGCCACCAGACTGGCATGCTGGGTGGCAGGGAAGAGTTGTCAGCATGCCCACTCCCAAATCTGCTTCCACTTCTGGGTGAAAATTTTCCCCTTGCTGTCTCTCGGGTTTCCCAAATATGCAGATGTGTCTTTCTCTCATGCTCAGCTTCTCTCTCTCTCTTTCTGTCTCTCCTGTGTCTCTCACGTTTCACTGCTATGCGAGTATCTTTCTCTCCTCTCATGGTCTTTTCCCTCTCTCGGCCTCCTGATTTTTCTCTGTTTATTGTGCGCGTCTCCATCTCTGCTTCCTCATCTTTGCCTCTTTCTCCGCATTGCTCTGTCCATCTGGCCCTCTGTCTGTTTTTCCTGCTTGAGTTCCCTCCCTCTGCCTTTTTCCTCCTTCCCTAGATCTCTGACTCGTCAGCCTTAAAACTGGGGAGGGGTTTCAGTTTGGGATTTGCTGTCGTTCCACTCCCACCTCAAATTAAGCAAGAATCAGACTGAGTGTTTTTGGCAGCATTTATAGTGATGTTATTATTAATTCTCATTGAAAAGAAATCTTTCTAATTCACTGCAGGTTGCTTCACATTTCATCAGGGGAGTGGTGGGATAGTGGTATTGTTGCTTGTCTGGTATTCCAGTGACCCATGCCTAATCCTCTGGGAACCTGGGTTCAAATCCCAATGCAGGTGGTGAAATTTGAATGCAATATAAAAAAAAAAATCTGATGATATAATGATTGTTGTAGAAACCCACACTTTAGGGAAGGAAATCTGCTATCCTTACCTGGTCTGACTCATCAAGGGTAATAAGGATGGGCAATAAATGCTAGCCTAGTCAGTGATGCCCACATCCCATGAATGGATTAAAAAAAACACTCCTCCATATGTAACTGCTCAGCTTCACCTTCCACAATGTTAATCTCAACTCCTGTCCCCACACTGAAAACCTCCTTAACCTTCATCCTAACCTGCAATGAATTAGGAAGATTGTTGCTCACATACGCCATCTTATCAGCAGAGAAACATTGGATCAAATGGCAGAACCGGCCGAATGGCCTAACTTCCGGTCTTATGGATCGCATGAGCTTGAAATAGTGCACGATGACTTTGGGTGAGCATCCCGACACCATCGCACACTCGTGTGATATTTAGGTTGGCAGGCACAGGAGTCAGTGCCTGGCGACAATTAAGGGGGCTGTTGAGCCCGTTGACTGACTAGAATTTTCTGCTGCCCCTCCAACCATTTGGTTGGCGGGCAGGCAAAAAAGGCCAAGCGGCCCTTGCATCCCATGGATGGGATGAGGTTCCGTTCAGCGATTAAAGACAAATAAAAGGTGCCAACGCTTGTATTTAACTTGCCCCTGCTCATGTGGCAGAGTCACGTGAAGGGACATCATTTCATTATTTTTAATGCCTTTATTTTTTTTTGTTTTAAAGGTCTTCAGTTTTTAACTGCGTGCACTCACACGCAGGGAGTGAACCTCCCCGTTCGTCCTCCTCCCGCCCCTCCAGCCTGGCAACACTGCAGTGCACGATTCACGCTGGTTTTGGCTGTGAATTGGCCAACCAGCGTGCAATCGCGGGACAGGGCCCGCTCGCAGGCGGGTGGTCGGCTTCCTGACGGCTCCCAGGTCTGCCCGCCAAGCCCAGCCCCAAAATCCTGGCCGATTAGCCCACGAATTCAATCGAATGTTTCCCTGCCCGTCCAACCTTAGGGTTGGCGGGTGGGAGCCTAGGCCTAGCGGCCTTTGGCTTTTTGAGGAAGCCTCATCCATGGGGGGGGGTGGGATGACGCTTCCAATGTGCATTAAAAATAAGATAAAAAATGCTTAAATCTCATTTCTGACATGCCCCTGCTCATGTGACAGGGTCAACGTGAGGGGACACGCTTTCCTTAATTTCGCCCTCTTTAATTTTCGTGTTAAAAATCTGCAGCTCCCCAAGGCAGCTCTGTGCCTTCAGGGAGCTTTCACTGAGTGCGCACACCCACGCACCTGCGCTGACTTCGGCTCTCCCCCTCCCCTTCCTCATTGCAGCGCCTGATTGGCCAGCCAGCGTGAAATCGCGGGCGGGCCCCGATCGCGGGCGCTGGGCTGGACTGTTGCGCGGCTGCTCCCATGTCTGCCAGCTGCACACACCCGACGAGGGGTAAATCCTCCCCACCGTGAAACATCATCTCTTTCGTGCACCTTGCTACAAGGTATATTTTGGACTGCGTCTAAGAGAGGCTTTACAACGGTCCTGTGTATATTATCAGCCAACGTGTGGCAGAGGCTTGAGCACAAAATCCAGGCTGACACTCCCAGTGCAGTACTGAGTGAGTGCTGCAGTGTCGGAGGTGCTGTCTCTCAGATGAGACCATTAAACCGTGGCCCCGCTTGCTCTCTCAGGTGGGTGTAAATGTCCCATGGCCACAATTTTGAAGAAGAATAGGCAAGATCTCCCCTGTGTCCTGGTTAATATTTGTCCCTCAACCAGCATCACTAAGAAATTGTGTGATCCTTTATCACATTCCTGTTTGTGGGATCCTGCTGTGCGCAAATTAGCTGCTGGGTTTCCTAAGTTACATGACTGACCAGACTTCAAAAATATTTTACTGGCTGTGAAGCACTTTGGGACATCCTGATGGCGCTATAGAAATGCAAATACTTTCTATATTGTACACTACAAACATTGTAAAACACTCAGCATTAGATTGTACTCGTTTGTTCAGTAAACTGCATTAAACACCACCCTTAACAACTGGGATGGCAGCCAAATCAAGCAGCTCTATTGTTTCCTGCCCCTCCTTTTCTCTGCCAAGTTTAGTCCGTTTCTCTCCTTCTCCCTTTCTTCACTGAAGCCATTAATTCTTTGCTGAGATGTGGCTCCCAGGGACTCAGCACCCTGCAGTTGCCCAACTGACCTTTCCAGATTGAGACAAGTCTGCTTGACCCTCACCCAACACGTCCAACTGATGGACCAGGGCAGTAAACCGGAGCAGGGAGACCTGGTAGATTTTCCCCCTCCCTATCCCAGGGACTGGGAGACCAAGGCAACAGTTCTCACTCAGCACAGACTTTTTTTTATTCATTCACAGGATGTGGGTGTCGCTGGCTGGGCCAACATTTATTGCCCATCCCTAATTGCCCTTGAGAAGGTGCTGGTGAGCTGCCTTCTTGAACCACTGCAGTCCATGTGGTGTAGGTACACCCACAGAGCTGTTAGGAAGGGAGTTCCAGGATTTTGACCCAGCGACAGTGAATGAACGGTGATATATTTCCAAGTCAAGATGGTGAGTGGCCTGGAGAAGAATTTCCAGGTGGTGGTGTTCCCATCTATCTGCTGCCCTTGTCCTTCTAGATGGTAGTGGTCGTGGGTTTTGAAGGTGTTGTCGAAGGAGCCTTAGTGAATTCCTGCAGTGCATCTTGTACCACGCGTCGGTGGTGGAGGGAGTGAATATTTATGGACGGGGTGCCAACAAGTGGGCTGCGTTGTCCTGGATGGTGTCGAGCTTCTTAAGTGTTATTGGAGCTGCACTCATCCAGGCAAGTGGAGAATATTCCATCACACTCCTGACTTGTGCTTTGTAGATGGTGGACAGGCTTTGGGGAGTCACGAGGTGAGTTACTCACTGCAGGATTCCTGCCTCTGACCTGCCCTTGTAGCTACAATATTTATATGGCTGGTCCAGTTCAGCTTCTGGTCAATGGTAATCCCCAGGATGTTGATAGTGGGGGATTCAGTGATGGTAATGCCATTGAATGTCAAGGGGCGATGGTTAGGTTCTCTCTCGTTGGAGATGGTCATTGCCTGGCACTTGTGTGGTGCGAATGTTACTTGCCACTTGTCAGCCCAAGCCTGGATATTGTCCAGGTCTTGCTGCATTTGGACATGGACTGCTTCAGTATCTGAGGAGTTGCGAATGGTGCTGAACATTGTGCAAACATCAGCGAACATCCCCACTTCTGATCTTACAATGGAAGGAAGGTCATTGATGAAGCAGCTGAAGATGGTTGGGCTGACGACACCACCCTGAGGAACTCCTGCACTGATGTCCTGGAACTGAGATGACTGACCTCCAACAACCACAACCATCTTCCTTTGTGCTAGGTATGACTGGGGATCTGGATCGCTCAGTTATTCACTCCTATAACCTTGAGGGGAGGGGGATGACGGTAAAGGTAGAGAGGAGAGGAACTGGAGGAGAGAAGCTAGAGCCAGTGAATTCTACTGGATTCCAAATACTAAGGGAGCATAACTTATTTATCTATTTTAACAACGGGTAATAGTAAAAATATAAAAGATGATCCCCCAACTTTGCTTCATGTCTACAATTCGCTGACATTAAGAAACAGAGGAAAATATTTCCCAGTGTCAAAAAAAGCATTGCATCCGAGCGCACCAGCAGTCTCATAATGATAGCTGAACATCCTCACTGGCCCTGAAAGAGTAATTTTATGTTTGATGAATGTTAAGTTTCTCCATTACAACAAGAAATTCCACATTTTTAAAACAGTAAAAAAATTAAAGCTTGTTTTTAATATTTTTATTTTTACTTGTATCCCATGCATTTTTCTATCTGTAAAATTTGAATATTAAAGTAGGGGTCCTGTGGTTTTTACTTCCTGGTTTGCTGTCTGTGAGAATTCTTCAATGTGATTGACTGCTTTCTCTGCTTGGTGACCTCACTACTGCTGCATGCCTGGAGAACCCCATGACTTAGTGTCAGATGTAAACTTACCTCTTGAAAGAGGAAACCTGTGCCGCAGGGATCGCAGCTTTCATTGAGGTCAGCATCTCTGCTTCACCCAAGCCAACGCAAAACCAGGGCCATTGGGTTTTATTACGTCTTGCCTAACATTGAAATTGATGCTTATTGTTCCATTGCTGAATTCTTCATTTATCCAAATCTTCCAGGGCTTTAGTGATGATAATACATGGTGCAGGCGAACACAGTGGCCGCTACCTAGGAATCGCTTCGATGTTCACAAAGCACTCCCTGTTCGTATTTTCACATGATCACAGTGAGTACCTTATGTCGGCTCTTAACCCCGACACGACTATCCATCAGCAAGGTGTTTATATGTGGCACCATCTTTTGGTGGCTACTGAATGAAGGGATTTTGGGAGACAGTGGGAAAGTGGAACTGAGGCAGAAGAAAAGCCATGATTTTATTGAGCGGTAGAGCTGCCTCGAGGGGCCAAGTGGCCTCCTCCTGCTCCTATTTCTTATGTTCTTAAAACATGAACTCGTGCTTTCATAAAAACATCACTCACTGAAGATACTTCAGCAACACAGGAGCAAGAGTAGGGCCATCCCATCGAGCCTGCTCTGCCATTATTAACCACGACATCTCTATCTTTTTAATCCAAATTGATTGCATTCCCTCTCCTCCTTCCCCCATTCCTTCCTTTCTGAGGAAGCATTTATCTCCCATTCAAGCATGTCAATTCACTTTAGGTCTAAGGACTTCTGGGCCTGTGTGCTGCACATCCTCAAAATCCTTTGTGTAAAGAGGTATTACCTGCAGCTGATTTTAACCAACCAAAAAGAGTTTCAGGGTGCACTCGTTTTTAATCATTGATAATCCTCAACCAAGAGCACAAGATGCTCACGGCGGATGCAAACAGTAGAGAGGAGAAAAACACGGAACAGGAAATTAGGGTAATTAAAAACCTGTGGATTGCTGGAGGAAGAGAGGGCAGAGGGAGGTGAGGGACGTGATGGGCAAGAAAGATTTGGGGTAGAAAATGGAGCAATTGCTCTTGATTTCAACCCATTCAGGATTCCGAAAGGACAAAGGAAGGATAAAATAAATAGGAACGAGAGAAAGAAAATAAGCAAATAACATCCCGAGGACCCTCCAAAGAAAATCACAACTGCTTAATTACTTTGGAAGTTTAATTGCTGTTGCTGTAGGCGGACAATTCACAGACTCTACGATCCCCCAAGCAGCAAATGAGATGAATCACCAGTTAAGCTGTTTCCAGTGGTATCGGCTGAGGGAGGAGTGTCGGCCCATACACTGGGAAACCTCCTTGCTCAACTTTGAGTTGGACCATGGGATCTTTTTCACGCCTGAGCAGGCAGGGCCTTGGGTTTGGTTTCTCATCTCCAACAATGCTGCACCTCTTCAGCGCTGCACTGACATGTGCTGAAGCCCTGAGTGGGTCTCAACTTTGATCCAAAGGTGAGAGTCTCGTCAACTGAGGCAAGATGATTCCCAGAGAGTGTCAGGGAGCACCTTTGGAGCTTGGGAGAACTAGGAGGACAGGGCAGAGCAGAAGTGACTTGAGTGAAACAGGGAAGGTGTATGGAGTTCCCAAAGGCTCTACGGTATTCTTTATCCCTTTTCTGTTCTTCAGTCTCTTCACCAAAAAGCCAGGCAAACAAATTGATCACAGGTAGTTGGAGGTGCAAAAAGGAAGCCTAGGGATGCATCTCCTTCATGACCATTCCTCCGACTCCCCACAGAGTCAGGACATTAGACTCGTAACTCAAGCACCGATCCTCACAGAGCCCACCTTGTTGATCATGGTTGAACGCCGGCTGCGCTGTCTAATGGAGTGTTAAATCGGCACCAAGTGGTGGAAGGGTAAAACAGACAAGGTATAAAACAGGCGTCCAAAACCAGCCCTTTCCCCAGATCCCACTGGGCAGGTTTGCTTAAACTTGCTGGATTGGCGCTTGGAGGATTGTGAGAACCATTTTACGATGCACAAATCAGTTCTACCACTTGTGGACCCTTGACTTCAGCGTGTTTTTTAACATCACGTTATACTGTGTTCCCTCCAGGCAATGTGTAATTAAATTAGAAATCCATTCATTAAGTACACTGTTACACTCCATCAGGGTACGGGGGGAATTCCCCTGCTCCCCCTCCCTCACTGATGCCTCACAAATGGACTTCAAACATCGAAGCAGGATATGTGCTCACAAGAGCAGGTTGGGGTAAATCATTGATGAGGCTCAGGCCTGTGGGAGAGGGCAAACAGCCGGGAGAGTCTCAGAGTACCTGAACCACCTGTGAGGAGCATTGACTGCATGGCAGTGGAGGCCAGATGAGGTACAACAAGCCCCAGTGTCAAGGTGTCAGCCTTGCATAGCATCGAGGCGCTAATTACTCAAAACCAGCTCCGCTGATCAGGGCATGTCGTTCGCATGCTCAGACTCCCGAACAAACTACTCTACTCAGAATTCAGTCACGGCAGGAATGTGGGAAACATTTCAGGGATGTCCTGAAAGCAAACCTGAAGAGGTCAAACATTCCCACTGATTCATGGGAGCCCCTGGCTTGTGACCCACCAAAATTGAGAAGGACTTGGGAAGGAACTGAACACATCTAGAGATTTCATCGAGAATGTGCAGAGGCGAAGTCGAGGCATCAGAGGCAGTGCACAAACCTCCCAACAACCCATCTACCCAACCCTCCAAGGTCTACCTGCCCCACATGTAGCAGGGTCTGCAGATCGTACATTGGACTTACCAGCCATCTCAGAACCCATCAGACCAGAGTGGAATCAGGTCACCCTCAATCCTGAGGGTCTATTGAAGAAGAAGAAGATATAAATGCTAGTTCTTGCTTTCTTTATGAAATGCTTGGACACAACATTTCATTTCTAAGCCTTGTGCCAAAACACAGTATGAAGTCAGAGCCTAGTTTTACTTTCCATGGTTACAATGTTAAGTTAGATTTAATGAACAATTATGCAGGTATCCCATGCCACCAAGCCCTCCTGAATATCTAACCAATGTTAGAATGTGGAACTTTCTACCACAGGGAGTGATTGAGGTAAAAAGTATGGGTGAGTTGAGGGAAAAGATCAGCCATCATCTTATTAAATGGTGAAGCAGGCTCACTGAGTTCCAAGAACTACTCCTGCTCCTATTTCTTATGTTCTTAAGTATTTAAGGGGAAGCTAGGTAAATGCGTGAGGATGAAAGGAATAGGAGGATATGTTGATGGGATTAGATGAAGATGGGTGTGGAAGGTGGCTTGTGTGGACCATAACCTCTGGCGTCGATTTGCTGGATCAAAAGGCCTGTTCCTGTGTGAATGCTTTGCAATACTTTGTTGATTCATTGAGTTTTCCCATGTTTCCAAATCATGCAGTGAAACTTTATGGAGAGATGGCATTAAGCCTCTTTCACCCATCTCCCTGCGCTTGCTGACTCACGTTGGCTCCCTCCCAACAAGTTTTAAATTCATTCATGGGATGTGGGCATCGCTGGCTGGGCCAGCATTTATTGCCCGTTCCTAGTTGCCCTTGAGAAGGTGGTGGGTGAGCTGCCTTATTGAATCGCTGCAGTCCATGTGGTGTAGGTACACCCACAGTGCTGTAAGGGAGGGAGTTCCAGAACTTCACCCCAGCGACAGCAGCAATATAGTTCCAAGTCAGGATATGTGTGACTTGAAGGAAACTTGCTGGTGGTGGTGTTCCCATGTGTCTGCTGCCCTTGTCCTTCTAGGGGCTAGAGGTTGCAGGTTTGGAAGGTGCTGTCGAAAGAGCCTTGGTGAGTTGCTGCAGTGCATTTTGTAGACCGTATACATGCCTACTACTGTGCATCTGTGGTCTTTTATATTTATTCATGGAATGTGGGCATCACTGGCTAAGCCAGCACTTATTGCCCATCCTTAATTGCCCTTGAGAGGGTGGTTGTGAGTTGCCTTCTTGAATCGCTGTAGTCCATGTGGTGGAGGGAGTGAACGTTTGTGGATGGGGTACGAATCAAGCGGGCTGCTTTGCCCTGGATGGTGTCGAGCTTCTTGAGTGTTGTGGGAGCTGCACTCATCCAGGCAAGTGGAGAATGTTCCATCAGACTCCTGACTTGTGCCTTGTAGATGGAGGACAGGCTTTGGGGAGTCTGGAGGTGAGTTATTTATTGCATGATTCCAAGCCTCTGATCTGCTTTTGTAGCCACAGTATTTATATGGTTAGTCCAGTTCAGTTTCTGGTCAATGGTAATCCCCAGATGTTGATAGTGGAGGATTCAATGATGATAATGCCATTGAATGTCAAGGAGCGATTGATTAGATTCTCTCCTGTTTGAGATGGTCATTGCCTGACACTTGTGTGGCATGAATGTTACTTGCCAGTTGTCAGCCCAAGCCTGGATATTGTCTAGGTCTTGCTGCATTTGGACATGGACTGCTTCAGTATCTGAGGAGTCGCGAATGGTGCTGAACATTGTGCAATCATCAGCGAACATCCCCACTTCTGACCTTATGATGGAAGGAAGTTCCTTGATGAAGCAGCTGAAGGTGGTTGGGCCAAGGACACTACCTCCTATTTAAAATTCTTATCCTTGTATTTAAATCCGTTCTTGGCCTCGCCCCCCATTCACCTACTGTAACATATTTCAGCTCAACAATCCTCTGAGAATTCTATGGCCTTCCAACTCCGGTAACTTGTGTATCCCCTCCTCAACCACAATCCTTTTGCCTTACGGCTGATGCCTGTGTCTTCGGCTATACAGTTACCAAGCTCCCTAAACCTCTCCATCACTCTCTCGTCCACCATATAATGCAGGCTGATGCTGTTAAGGATAAAACTGTTCACACTTCAACTGTGGCTGTTAGCCAGCACTCTTCTCTGAGAGTCAAAAGCTTGTTGTTTTAAGTCCCTCTCTAGGGCCTGAGCACAAAACCCAGGCTGACACTCCAACGCAGTACTGGTGGAGCACTGCACTGTTGGGAATGGCATTTTTTGGATGAGATGTTAAACCGAAGCCTTGTCTGTCCTCTCAGATGAGTGTAAAAGATCCTTTGGTACTATTTTGAAGAAGAACAAGGGGCAAGGGTTCAGGACATCTGCTCTGGGCTGGAGAGGAACTTGCAGTGGGAGGGGGGAGGATCCAGGTGCAATGGTCCACATAGGGACAAATAACATAGGTAAGACTAGGAAACAGGTTCTGCTGAGGGATTATGAGCAGCTCGGTGCTAAGTTAAAAACGGAACCTCAAAGGTAATAATCTTTGGATTACTACCCGAACCTAGAGCAATTTGGAGTAAGGTAAATCAGATTAGAGAGTTAAATGTGTGGCTCAAGGATTGGTGTGGGAGAAATGTATTTCAATGGCACCAGTACCAGGAAAGTGGGAGTTATACCATTAGGATAGTGTTCACCTGAACTGTGCTGGGACCAGTGTTTTGGTGAGTCGTGTAACAAGAGCAGTAGACAGTGCTTTAAATTAAATAGTGGGGGGCAAGGGATAAAGTGAGAAAAGATGTGATAAATTAAAAAGAGAGGAAAAGGCAAGAAAGCAAGGGAGCAGTAAGGAAATTGATAATCTGAGTGTGGCAGGGAGAGGCAAAGCGTACAACCTTAAGAGTGCGCTAGCAGATAAAGCTACAGGTTGTGAAAATAATAACAAGACAGGAGGAAAGGCACGCTATGTGAATGCACACAGCATTCGCAACAAGGTAGATGAATTGACGACACAAATGGAAGTACACAGGTATGATCTAATTGCCATTATGAAGACATGGCTGCAGGGTGACCAAGGCTGAGAATCTAATGTTCAAGTGTATCTTTGTATCATCTGCAATGAAGGACAGGCAAAAAGGAAAAGGAGGTGGTATAGCAATGTTTATAAAGGATGAGATCAGTACATTAGTGAAAGAGGATCTTAGATTGGAAGATCAAGATATAGAATGAGTTTGGGTGGAGCTAAGAAACAGAAAGGGGCAGCAAACAATGGTAAAAGTTGTTTATAGGCCACCAATCAGTGCTGCTAATGTGAGGCATGGTATAAATCAGAAAATTAGAGGTGCATGTAATAAGGATAATACAGTAATTATGTCATTAAATCTACATATAGACTGGGTAAACCTAATTTTTTTAATTCGTTCATAGGATGGGTGTCGGTGGCAAGAGTTTTTTTTAGATATATAAAGGGTAAGAGAGAGACAAAAGTGGACATTGGGCCGCTGGAAAATGACACTGGAGAAGTAGTAGTGGGGAACAAAGAAATGGTGGAGGAACTGAATAGGTACTTTGCGTCAGTCTTCACGGTGGAAGACACGAGTAACATCCCCAAAGTTCAAGAGAGTCGGGGGACAGAGGTGAGTATAGTGGCCATTACCAAGGAGAAGGTGCAAGGAAAACTGAAAGGTCTAAAGGTGGATAAATCACCTGGACCAGATGGATTACACCCCAGAGTTCTGAAGGAGATAGCTGAAGAGATAGTGGAGGCGTTAGTGGTGATTTTTCAGGCAACACTGGAGTCAGGGAGGGTCCCAGAGGACTGGAAAATCACTAATGTAACCCCCCCTGTTTAAGAAGGGAGCGAGGCAAAAGACGGGAAATTACAGGCCGATTAGCCTGACCTCGGTCGTTGGTAAGATTTTAGAGTCCATTATTAAGGATGAGATTTCAGAATACTTGGAAGTGCATGGTAAAATAGGGCAAAGTCAGCATAGTTTCATCAAGGGGAGGCCTGACAAATCTGTTAGAATTCTTTGAGGAGGTAACGAGTAGGTTAGACAAAGGAGAGCCAATGGATGTTATCTACTTGGACTTCCAGAAGGCCTTTGACAAGGTGCCGCACAGGAGGCTGCTCAGTAAGATTAGAGCTCACGGTGTTAGAGGCAAGGTACTAGCATGGATAGAAGATTGGCTGTCTGGCAGGAGGCAAAGAGTGGGGATAAGGGGGTCCTTCTCAGGATGGCGACCGGTGACTAGTGGATTTCCGCAGGGGTCAGTGTTGGGACCACAACTCTTCACTTTATACATTAATGATCTAGATGAAGGAACTGAGGGTATTCTGGCTAAGTTTGCAGATGATACAAAGAAAGGTGGAGGGACAGGTAGTATTGAGGAGGTGGGGAGGCAGCAGAAGGATTTGGACAGGTTAGGAGAATGGGCAAAGAAGTGGCAGATGGAATACAACGTGGGCAAGTGTGAGGTCATGCACTTTGGTAGGAAGAATAGAGGCATAGACTATTTTCTAAATGGGGAGAGAATTCAGAAATCTGGAGTGCAAAGCGACTCGGAGGTCCTAGTCCAGGATTCTCTTAAGGTTAACTTGCAGGTTGAGTCGGTAGTTAGGAAGGCAAATGCAATGTTTGCATTTATTTCGAGAGGACTAGAGTTTAAAAGCAGGGATGTGCTGCTGAGGCTTTATAAGGCTCTGGTCAGACCACATTTAGAATATTGTGAGCAATTTTGGGCCCCGTATCTCAGGAAGGATGTGCTGGCCCTGGAGAGGGTCCAGAGGAGGTTCACGAGAACGATCCCAGGAATGAAAGGCTTAACGTAGGAGGAACATTTGAGGACTCTGGGTCTATACTGGATGGAGTTTAGAAGGATGAGGGGGGATCTGATTGAAACTTACAGAATACTGAAAGACCTGGATAGAGTGGACATAGGGAAGATGTTTCCATTAGTAGGAGAGACTAGGACCTGAGGGCACAGCCTCAGAGTAAAGGGAAGACCTTTTAGAACAGAGATGAGGAGAAACGTCTTTAGCCAGAGAGTGGTGAATCTATGGAATTCATTGCCACAGAAGGCTGTTGGAGGCCAGGTTATTGAGTGTATTTAAGACCGAGATAGATAGGTTCTTGATTGGTAAGGGGATCAAAGGTTACGGGGAGAAGACGGGAGAATAGGGTTGTGAAACTTATCAGCCATGATTGAATGGCAAAGCAGACTCGATGGGCCGAATGGCCTAATTGCTGCTCCTTTGTCTAATGGTCTTATGGCTGGGCCAGCATTTATTGCCCATCCCTAATTGCCCTTGAGGAGTTGGTGGTGAGCTGCCTTCTTCAACCGCTGCAGTTCATGTGGTGTAGATACACCCACAGTGCTGTTTGGGAGGGAGTTCCAGGATTTTGACACAGCGACAGTGAAGGAACGGCTGATATATTTCCAAGTCAGGATGGTGTGTGGCTTGTGGGAAACCTGTTCCCAGTGTGGTGGTGTTCCCATGTGTCTGCTGCCTTCGTCCTCCTAGGTGATAGAGGTCACAGGTTTGGAAGGTGCTGTCTAAGGACTCTTGGTGAGTTGCTCATTAATGAGCAAGAATGTTGTAGAGGACGAATTTCTGCAATGTATATAACATGGTTTCCTGGAACATTTTGTTGAGGAACCAATTAAATAACAGGCTATTTTAGATCAAGTATTGTGCAGTAAGAAAGGGCTATTTATAATTTCATTGGTAAGGAGTCTCTAGGGAAGAGCAACCATAATATGACAGAATTTTGCAAAAATTTTGAAAGTGGTGTAGTTCAATCCAAAACTAGGGTCTTATAAAGAAAGGAAACTACAAATGTATGAGAGGCAAATTGGCTGTGACAGACTGGGAAACTGTGTTAAAAGGTTTGAGGGTAGACAGATAATGGCTAGTATTAAAGAGCTAATACATGGTCTACAGCAAATTTACATTCCTCTGACGCACAAAAACCCAGCAGGAAGGGTCAACCAACCATGGCTAAAAAGAGAAGTTAAAGATCATATTAAGTTAAAGGAAGAGGCTTATAAAGTTGCAAAAAAAAAGTAGTAAACCTGAGGATTGGAGGCATTTTAGAATTCAGCAAAGGATGCCTAAGAAACTGATAAAGAAAGAGAAAATGGAATATGAAAGTAAACTAGCGAGAAACATTGGGCAGAATTTTGCCCTCGTTGTGTGGGCTTGGTGGGGGTGGGCTGAAGCCGACTGCTGCCCACGATCGAGGCTGGAAGGCGTTTCATGCTGCTGGGCTGATTAAGGCCCTCCCAGCGTGAAACGTGAGCGGCAGCGCTCAGTGCTGCCTGCGTGAGCAGACGGAGGAGGGCCAGTGCGAATTTTGCTCCTGCACGCAAGTGCACGCTTGATAATTCCCACCCCCCCCCACCCCCCCCAAGGTGCAGAGCTGCCTTAGGGAGATGAAGGGTTTTTTTTAAAATTAATAAAGACAGGAAAAAATGTTATAAAACATGGCCCCTCATGTGACTCTGTCAGGTGAGCGGGGACATGCTAGTAATTAAGTTTTAAAACTTTTATTTTGTTTTTATTTGCTTTAGGAAACCTCATCCCGCTCGTGGATGAAGTTGCCTAAAAAGTGCAGAGGCCGCTTGGCCTTTTCGTCTGCCCCGCCAACCGCAAGGTTGGATGGGTAAGCGGAAAAATTTCTTTTTATTCCCTTGTTGATGGCCTCAATAGGCCTTTTAATCGTCGGTGGTTGCACTGCTGACTCGGGAGCGTGCCGGCCAACTGAAATATCACATGACTGCATGTTGACATCGGGACGCTCGCCCGGCATCAATGTGCATCCTTTTACGCTTAGGCACCTGACCGCCTGGCGAGGTAAGAGTTTTGCCCATAAAAATGGACTGTAAAAACTTTTATATGTACGTAAAAAGGAAAAGATTAGCAAAGGCAATTGTAGGCCCACTACTGACAGCGACAGGATAATTTATAATGGGGCATAAGGATATGGCAGAGAAACGAAACGAATACATTGTGGCTGTCGTCAAAGAGGAAGATACAAAAGAGTAGCACTGGAGATATTAAGGGGACTGAAATTTGATAGATCCCCTGGACCCGATGATCTACATCCCAGAGTGTTGGAAGAGGTGGCTGCAGAGATATGGACACATGAGCAGTCATCTTCCAAAATTCTACAGTTTCTGGATTTTGGAAGAGGCAAATGTAACCCCACAGTTACGGAATCACTTTAAGGGAATATGTAAATGATGAAGTAGCCTGTATGTCGAGCAGTAAGTGACCAGTGGCCGGCAGTGTGTAGTCTGTGTGTAGGAATTGCAGCTGCGCCATTCTCGTGAGTAATGGTTGCTGAATCCATAAAGTAGATCTGTCTGCTGAGCCATCTTGTACTGGTATCTTCAAACAAACTGAACCAACGTGTAGTTTACCAGTCCTGGTGTGAGATTGGTAAGTTTGTGCAAAGCAGATACAGAAACACCACCCAAACACAACACCCACTATTTCAGAAAGGAGGGAGAGAGAAAAGAGGGAACTGCGGACCTATTAGCCTAACATCAATAGCAGCGAAATTGCAGAAATCTATTATAAAAGATGTGATAACTGGACACTTAAGGCAGAATCATCCCAGATTTGCACAAAGTGCGGGCAGGAAATATGACACTTTACCCGCCGGCTTCTCACGCTGTTTCATACCATACCCGCCGCATTAATAACTCATTCTCAGGAAACACGCTATTTCCATGGCAGGCAGGCTCTCATTCAGCCACCATGCAATCACCTCCCTGCTTCATCATGCCGGGCGCAATATTTAAAGTGTAGCCCTGCGCACACCTCTCACCGCTTCCAGCCCAGGACTACTGCACAGAAGACATGGCCCCGAAAGGCAAAAAGACTGCAGCCCCCAGATTCAATTACACGACCCTCGAGCGCCATTCGGATGCAGTGGAGGCTCCCTGTGAAGTCCTCTAACCTGCTCTGGCTGCAGGATGGGCAGCAACATCACCAATCTGGCTTGGGAGGTGGTGGCAGCGATGGTCAGTGCCAATGCCCTGCAAAAGTGGACAGCCACCAAGTGCCGCAAGAGGATGAATGATCTCCTCCATTCCGTACTCTTCTCACACTCTCAACTCACACACTCACAAGCCCAGCACACATCCACAGGGCCCTCGCTCACTGCCAGTTTAATGAACATCACCATTCACTCTCTCACACACACCGTTATTGTCCTCATCCCATCCATGGGACCACTCACCACCTACACAGGCCAGGCATGCTTATCATCTGGCCTGGCAGGTGTCCTGCTTACACACCCTCCATCTCTATTCATGCAGGACAAACTGGCACACAAGAGGGAGAGGTCGCAGACTGGTG